>NC_142081.1:27432095-27735125 GCF_054644295.1 Miniopterus natalensis | reverse complement strand
GCTTCAAGAAGCCATTGGTGTCAGCAGCCCTGGCGGCTGTGCTGGGGGAAGTTCACTCCTCCCAGAGGCTGCCCAAGAGCCCTCTGAGTTCTTTCCCGGCTGCAAATATTCCAAAAGCTGAGCTCTTGGTTTTGCCTCCTTTAAAGTGCAACCAGGTGCTCAGACAAGCTCTCCTGTTGAATCTCAGGACAGACCAAGGAGCCCAGATGAACCTGCTGTCCCATCAAAGTCATCAGCATGGGGTGGGGTGGGGTGGTGGTGGGTGGTAAAGGGATCCCACGGACAATGGAGTTGTGTGTGTTCATCTATGCAGTCAACAAGGTCATCAGGAGCACTGGGTCCTCACTTACCCACTCATTCATTCATTCATTCATGATTAATTAAAATATGTGCCAAGCCCCAATGAGGTGGAAGGCACTGTGCTAGACAATTATGAGTAAGACACAAAGGGCCCTGTCCTCATGGACGTTATATTCAGGCAGCAAGACAGATGATTAAATAAGCAATTAAATAAGTGTGATGGGTGCCACCATTGGGAAAGAATGGGAAAGGTGAGGGACTCATAGTAGCACTGGGTGTCGGGGAAGGAAAGTTTAAGCTGATTCCTAAAAGAAGCTTGGGGCATCCTGTGAAGGGATATATGGAAAGGGACAACAGCTGGGCGTGGCTCAGCAGTTGAGCATCGACCTAGGATCCAGGAAATCGCGGTTCAATTCTTGGTCAGGGCACATGCCTGGGTTGCAGGCTCAATAATCCCCAGTCCGGGGTGTGCAGGAGGGAGCTGATCAATGTTTCTCTCCCTTCCTCTCTCTGGAATCAATAAAGACATATTTAAAAAAAAAAAAAAAAAAAAAAAAAAAAGGAAAGGGACGAGACCCCACAAAGGGAAGAAAGAGCAGGAGCATATTCTGAAAGTGAGAAACGACATGGCAAAATTAGAAACCATGCCATGTAACTAGAGGGTGAGGGCCGGGTCAGGGAAAAGTGGGACAGGAAGCTAGAGGCACCAGGCTAGGTCCTGAGTGTCTCCGGCCTTGGGAAAATGACTAGCTTTCCTTCAGCCTTAATTTCCTCGCCTGTACCTGCCTCTCAGCCATCTCCCCAGGGACCTTAAGGGACTCCAAATATCAAGTCTGTAAGAGAGGACAGGGAGCCCAGAGCCTTCACATCCAAGAGACCAAAAGGTAAGGGGATGGGGGAGGCTGTGAGGCACACAAATGACAAGTGTCCACAACTAGTGAGCTGTCAGGTAAACCACTCCCTCCATGAGCGTGTGCACACATGCGCACATACACACACACACACACACGCTCACATTACATACACAGACACGCACTCCAACACACACACTCACCCGCCCAAGCAGGCACACACTCGAAGAAGTGAAGCAGGCTCACCAATCTGATGGTAACTGCAGGCCTAGAGCCCTTGTTTTTCAGACAGAATCACTTCAGATTCCTTTTTCCCAGTCTGATTAATCAATCCCACCACATCCCTTTGAGGTAAGACAGGAGCCAGAATTATCCACCCTAACTGCACAAAGGAGAAAACCAAGCCTACTATAGGGTGAGGCCCCCCCAAGGTCATCTAGGAAACTGCTGCTGCGGCTGGGACCGCAGGCCAAGCTGCAGCCAGAACCCCATCGACCAGGCCGATTTTAGGGAAGCGAGTGGGAAAAGAACATGGTATGTGGGGACAGAGGGCACACCCCAGCTTCCAGGACTGGCAAAGGTGTTTGCTACCCAGGGAAGGGAAGGCGGAAGGTGGAAAAAACAGTCATTACCCCAAACGCGGCATACCCCACGATGCTGGGCCTGTACCCAGGAACAGCCCTGACCCACTGGACAACCTGTCATTTTCTACAGATAGACACGCTACTTCCAGGGCTGACATTTCCCACCCAACTGGCTGGGCAAAGGTTGCTGGGAAGGACTCCCGCCTCCACATCCCTTTCCTGAAGGGGAACTATAGCTGGCTCTGAGCGGGCAAGAGACTGACAGGCAGAGGGACCCAGCACCCAGAAGGCCTGAGCTGCCAGGTGCAGGAGGCGAGGTGAGATCAGATCCTGCATGCAGCAGGTAACCGGACCCTAGCTCTCCTTGTCTTGGGCTATTTTTAAGAGCGGCCACGAGAGGCCTGGGCCACAGGGCTGGGGGAGTGAGATTACCTTTGCCGTGGCTCCGTAAATAAGTCTGCCCCAGAAAGATGAGCCTGAGCAGGCAGCCCAGCGGCCCAGCATTCGAGACAAGATTGATGGCCCCGGGTGCAGAAGAGCAGCCACTAGACAGCAATTTATCCTGCTTAAAAACGCCATGCCTCCTGCGACTGGACTGCGGCTCAGGGAAGGCAGCAGCCAGGCAACGGCTCTGCCTGGAACGTGGGAAAACACATGTGTATGTCTAAATACACAAGTCTAGAGGTTTTATTGTTTTGTTTTTGTTTTTCTAGAAGGGTCAGGTCCCTGAAGACAAACACTGAGGACAGAAGATCAGAAACTAAAGGGGAGGCCCTCTTCCTCCTGACCCCAGCCGTGCCCACCCTAGCAGCCTGCCCAGGTGGCATTTCATCAGAGCCGGGGGGGGGGGGGGGGGACAGTGTGCAAAGGCAAGGGAAGGATCTTGGAGAACTTAGGTGTGAGAGGCAGAAAATAAGAAAACTACAGATAGTTATTCCAGAAAAACAAACCAAAACCAAAAAAAAAAAAACACCCCAAAAAAACAACCTGGATGACTGAAATCAAATTTAACCCAGTGTTTTCCCACTGTCACCCATGTCAACTTCCATTACTGTAAAAAAAAAATGCCCCTTTGAAGGCCTGGCAATAAAGAAACCATCAGGACCGAAAAGAACAGCATATGTTGGGGCTCATGGTGGGGATACCTAACCAAATGGAGAGTCATGGAAATGACATTTAAGTTGATATCTGAGGGGAACTTGGAGCCAAGGTGATCTGGCCACATTGTGAAGGCTGTAAGTCATCTAGAGTCGCCCTCTGAGTATGAAGGGCAGCAAGTACATGGCTAACAGTAGACCCTAAGGTGTACCTCGCTTCCTGCCATGAAACCCAGGAAGAAAGGCATAAAAAGTAGTTTCTTGTCCAGTCACTTCCCAATTCACCCTCAAGCTCTCAAGAAATCCTTCTCATACCTGCCAGACCCTGGTCAAATTATAGGCGGGTCTTCTCTGGCCTGTGTGACTCTGTGCCCAGGGAGCCCACCTTTCCTGTCCATCTACCTGCCTGTCCAGCAGCTGGGCAGGCCTGACTCTAAATGCAGAGTCCACAGGCTCACCCTCACTCAGGGAGCTCTGCCGGCCCCTGACCCCAGGTTATATTTTGAGCAGGATGGGTCCCTAGAAGATCTGCCCACAGCTCAGTACTGAAAAGCTCATCTGACCGCACAGGGCATTCACTGGCAGGAGCGCCTGCTTGGTTAGTAGGTTTCACAATATCACTGACGAAACCCACAGCTCCACCCTTCCCACGTGTGCCTCAGACCCATCCGCTCCTGAGATCAGGTGTTAGGCCTCAGAATCTCAACCTCCTGTGCTATGCCCAGCTAATCCCTGGGTGGCTGGAACCCAAGAAGCGGCCTCAGGGGCAGCTGCTCTCCTCCTGTGGGGTGCTGCTGAGCCCTAGCTAGAACTCACCTCGGCCCTCCCCACAGTGCTAAGCAGAGGGCATAGATGTGCTTCTCTTTTCGTCTCCTCCCCATCCCATCTCCTCTTCTCTGGGCCATGCGAACGTGAGAAGCAACAAAGCCCAGTCTACCTCAGGCGTGGGAAACAGGGGAAAGACAGGGTGATGCCACTCTGCCTTAGCAGGATCATAGGTGGAGACTGTTGCAACAGCTTGGGCACCATCTTCCTTAAACAGATAATTTAGACCCACTCTACCTTTATTTTCTCTCTAGTAAGGTATGATCCCTCACCTGCTATCTATTTTGTACTGACCCCAAACCTGCTTTTAAAATATATTTTGGTACTATAGCATCCCAGGTCAGATTAAACCCTGAAACTTCTTTGGTAACTTTTCTGCCAATGTATCTGCAATGCATATTCCACAGACACCTTAAAAAGTCAAATACATAAACACTCACTAAAACAGCATGAGAGGATGAATGAATGAATGAATGAATGAATGAATGAATGAATGAATGAATAAAACCAGCTTGAGAGCCAATGAGATGCCCAGTGCAGAGTAATCTAAATCTATTTCCAGCCTTAACCTCTCCCCCACCCTCAAGCTCTAGTCTGGCACCTCCATCAGTCTACCAGACATCTCTACCTAGAGATTACAGCTCTGTCTCAGTATGGGTAAGACTGAGCACATGGCTCCCAGGAGAGGAAAATAAGGGGTTTTTAAGACCATGGGGTGACAGTGAGACCAGGTAAGCATACCACCTGTGGGTGACTTTTCCAGCAGATAGACATCACCACCAGTGCCTGGACTAAGCCGCTTCCCCTCTGCAGAGCACACTCTATAGTTCCCACCCCGACCTGCCTGGCTCCTAGTCCATCAGTGGCAGGGTGTGGTTTGGGTTTCTTAAGGTCTCAAGATTTCTATCCATGGTTGCCCATCAAGGATCCCCATGCATTTGCAATGTCCTGGTCATTGCAGTCCACTGGTGTTTGGTAAGGCCTTACCCAGACCCTTCTGCTCCAGTTTCTGTCCCCAAGCAGAAACTTTAGGCACACATGTCACAACTTGTCCACCCTCATCATGGAAAAATCACTTACTAAGAACTGGCTACATTTATGCTGCAGCTGCTTCATGGGGGTGGGGGGTGGGATCGTGGCCCCAACAGTTCTTACAGGGATTTGGTTGGGGAACAGGTGCAGCTCAGCTTTGATATAGGGATTGTCCCATTAGCCCTCTATCTTAACAGCATCTATCAGCACTTCACGTTCTACAGAGGCAAATGTCCACTGGGAATGATTAAAGGAGACAGAAGAGATGATACCCTTAATATATGTACGTAGTTTTCAAAGACCATCCTCTATTGGGATTCTTAGGCTCAATATCTACATTCACAGAAAGCTATTACAACCCAGTAACTCTTCTTATCTCTTCCAACTACTTACTTCTTTCAAGATAGACACTCGCCTCCTCTCCCAAAATAAGTAACATTCTATGATATCTGAATTGAAAGTTGATGCCCAATTTCTCCTCTTCCATGCAGACTTTTCCAGAATGCCCACAGTTACCTCTCTCTTCTCTGATGAAAACTGCACGGGGGGGGGGGGGGGGCAGTGAAGTTTCAACATGGGAAGTGGTCAAGAAGGGATCAAAATAATCATTGAGATATTTTTAATAAAGTAATTGATTCACAAAAGTTCATAAAAAAATAAAGCCACTAGATAAGAGGTTGATGGGAGCTATACAATAGAACCAAGTTCCCAGCACTTGAATTCACTGACGAATCTTAACATCACTAAGAACAGGACAACTAAATACTGTGTCTCCTGACATGATGCAATATAAAGGACGTTATGGCTAATGATATTCTTGCCAAAAAAGTTGAACCTCAATCTGATCAAGTCTTTAGAGCAAACTTCCCATTCATAGGAATTATAGATCAAGAAACAAGTTAAATGACAACATGAGGAAGCAAACGAACCGAGAATGTGGGACATTCTGCTGACAAATGACTCCATTTCTTTGACAAGTCAATGGCATTAAAACACGTGCATGCACACATACACACACACACACACACACACACACACACACGAGGCAAAGAATAGGGACTGCTATAGATCAAAAGAAGCTTAGGAGATGTAATAGCTGAATGCTGTGTGTTCCTTGTTTGGATCTTGAATCAAATAACTATCAAAAGACACTTTTGAGACAACCAGATAATCTGAATTATAGACTCAGTACTGGATGATAACCAGGAATTATAATCAATTATGGTGGGTGTGATAATGGCATTGTGGTTATGTAAGAAAATGAACATATTTTTTAGAGTTGCTGAAGAATGTAGGGGATGGGGCATGATGTCCCCTGGGATTTGCTTAAATATGCTTCAGTAAAGTGGGGAGCAGATGAAACAAGTGAGGAACCCCTAGTAACTGTTGACTTGGGGTGATACATACATAGGGAGGGTCATAATACTATTCTCTCTGCTTTTGATATGTTTGAAACCTCATAAAATAAAAAATGTTCAATTATTAAACTTAAATTTTATCGATTTTATAAAAAACAGTCATATGCACTAAGTACACTGGATCACAGACTAAACGTCAACCCCTTACCATAGCCCCAATGCCCAGCGTGGTCTGGCTTCTGCCTCCCTCTCCAACCTCATCATCCCACACTCATTACAAGCAACCTGTGAACCTCCTTTCAGTTCTCCCAACTTGCCGTTTCTTCCCCAGCTCGGGCTCTCGTGCATGCTATGCCCTTAGCAGGGACACTTCCTGGAGCATCTCTGCATGTCTGGCTCCTTCTCATTGCTCAGGTCTCCTTTTAAGTATCACTCCCTTGTGAAAGTCTTCCCGAGCACCCTATCTAAGTCCTTTGTCATTCTCAGTCTGGGCACCCTGCTTGACCCCTTCATAGCACTCGGGACTGTAATTGCTCCTACATCTGTCCGCTTGCTCACATTCAGCTTGGTCCAGGCACTGCTGGTGATGTCCACCCGCTGGAAAGGTCACCCACAGGTAGAATGCTGGGCCTCTCCCTGCTTGGACTGTAGGTTCCTTGCAGGCAGCAGCCATGCCTGTCTTATTCATTTTTGTATTCCAGTGCTTAGCACTGTGCCTGGGACATATAGGTGCTCAATAAATATTCTCCTCCTCCTAGAGACCTGAGCTCAAACTCTGGATTCTCTTTAAACCCCTCTGTCCCACCATATACCTTGATCCATGCATTACCCATTCAGTTATCTCACTCACATGTACTGAGCACTTAGTTAATATTTATTCATCACCAAGGCCAGTCATTATGCCTCCATAAAGTATCTTCCATTCATCATTCCTTTATGTTCTAAAGCTTCCACTTCACTTCAGGCTTTTACCATTTCCTGCTTGAACTTACGTAATGGGTCCATCTCTGTTCACGCTCAGCCTCTTTGATCCACCCTGCACAGCCCTTTTCATAATGACACACTTCTGCTCCACAGCTTTTAGCAACAGCGTTGCACACAGTCTAGTCCAAAGCCCTACACCATTCGGTGCTGAGCTCATACTCTCTCTATGCTAACTCTGCTCTCACCAGGAGGGTCCACATGTCCCCTATCCCCACTGCTGTGTCATGTGCCTCCACAGCTTTATTTGTGTCACATCCCATATGCTGAAATTTAGGCACTTCTCCTCTTTCCTTGCAATTTAAAACAAATTTGCAAACATTTAGAAACACAATATATAACATTTTCCTAGAATCTGAGTGAGGTCGCCTTTCCCCTCCTACCCAGCCTCATGGATCTTCCATTGCCTCTATGCCCTAGCGAAGGGGGCAGTCAAGATGGGCTCGGGGAAAGCTGGTGATGATCTATCCACTCACTCCCCCTCCTCGGTCCCAGTCCCTACACCGAAGTCTCATTGCTATTGCTGGGTGAGGCAAGATCCTCACCATCCTTCCCTCTGTCTATCCTTCCAGTCCTGGGAGGAAGGTGAGTCTAGCTTCTCTCCCTTCCATCTTCATTTTCACATGCGCGAGTCTTTCCAATCTTAAATAAAACTCCTCCTTGCCATCCTTTCTCTCCTCCCTTTCAAAGCCAAACTTCTTAACAAAGTTACCAAGGATATGAACAGGCAATTTACAAAAAAAGGAAGAGATATTCAAGGTCATTAGTTACCCCAAAAATTCAGATTAAAACAAGAAGGGGACACCACAGACAAACATAATCAAGCTGGAAAATGTGAGGTGCAGATGGTGACATGCAGAGGGGGAGTGAGGGGACCAGATTGGCCTGGCCATTCTGGAGGGCAGTCTGCCTGCTCTCAGTCAGGTTACACATCTGCAGCTATGTTCCCAGGCATAGAAACCAAAGAAATCCTCACTCAGGTCTAAAAGGAGACTTATGCAAGGATGTTCACTCAGCATTGATTGTGGTGGTAGGAAGGTGGAGATAACCTGGGTGTCCATCACTGGGGGATGGGCAGTAAAGTGTGGTGAATGTACACATGGAGGACTCAAGGCAGCATTGGAGGATCTTGAAAACACAGTACTGGATAAAATATGAAACAGAACAAGATCTGTAACACACCACTGACATAATTAAAAAATATATGCATATAAAACAATATATAAGAACATAAACAAAAAAAGTAAAACTCTTGAAAACATGAAAATGGTTGCTCCTATGTGGAGAGAGGGGAATAGAACGGAAAGTGAAAATAAAAGGAGATCCATCAACCAACCAACCAAACAACCAACCAACCAGGAGAGGGCCTTGCCTAGAAAATGATGAAGAACTGAGAGGTACGATGGGCTGCCTCTGCTGCTAAGGTAAAAGCAGACACAGTATGTTGACGTATATTCATGAAAGGCTCCTCATCCCATACCTAACTCAATTTACCGAAATCTGGCTTCCCCCATCACTTCATTCAAACTATTCTCTCCAAAGGGTACCGACACGTCCCTTCCTTGTTGCTTAAAACAACAGACGCTTTTCAGGTCTTATCTTGACTTCTCTGTTGGCCATTCCAAAATGTCCTGAAATCACTTCCTTTGTCTTCCAGGACACGCTCCTTGTTCTCGCTTAACTCTCTGGCTCTTCCTCGTTGGCCTGCCCTGTGGGCTGCTTTTCATCTACCTGTCCCTTGACTGGTGGTGTCCTCCAGAGTTCTCTCCTGGGCCCTCTCCACTTCCTCCTGTCTGCACACTCTTCTCCGGCTACCTACTTCACTCCCATGACTTGAATACCACCCTCATGATAATGGCTTCCAAATCTATCTCCTCAGCTCCCATCTATCACATGCGACTGCCTTCTGAACATCCACAGGCCAAGGCCACTCATACTCAATATGACCCCCAACTGACTCTGTCACCATCCATGTCCCAGTCCTTCCTGCCATGTTCCCTGTCCACCAATAGCCCCCCAATGGCCCAAACCAAAACCTGGGGTCACGCTTACCCTTCTACTTTTCTCCCAGTATCTCATCAACTCAGTTCCCCTCCATGTCTCTCAAATCTCTATTCTCCATCTCTACTGCTCCCTCACTTCTGGCCACCATCATTTCAAGTCTAGTGATTTCCTGGTGATTTCTTTGTATCCATGTTTGCTTTTTTGCCTACCATTCCCAAACCATGCTCTGTACTGTAGCCAGGAAGATCATCTTAGAATACAAATATGATAATGCCACTTCCATACTTTAATAGTTCTTCCCTATCTCAGAAGAAAGGTTAAAACCTTAATCAGTCAAAGCTCTTCATGATCTATCCCCTACCTGAATACTTTTCCATCCAACCCTTCCTCCCTGCTATAAGGAACTCTACTCAGATCCCTGGCTCTCTCTGGTCATGTTCTTTGCACATGCTGTCCCCTACACCCAGAAAACTATCCCTCTTTTTCAGAATCATTTCTTGTCCTTCAGAACTCATCTTAGCCTTCACTCCTTCAAGAATCCACCCAATCTCCACCACCATCCCCTGGGGTGGGGGTGGGGGTGCTTCTTTAAGGTTCCCATCACACATGGTGCTCATTTTCATTAAAGTGCTTAACCACATTGTAGAATAATAGTGGAAATCTCTGTCTTTTCCAATTGACTATAAGCTACTTGAAGCCAGGGGCATCTCTATTCATTCTTTTTGTCCTGATTACCCAGCATAATGCCATGTACATGAAATGAGGCTAAAACATGTTGAACAAATGGATGAGAACTGAGATATGCAGGACACTGCTCCTTAAGAGGAAAACAGTGGCGAGCCCGGCCGGGCATGGCTCAGCGGTTGAGCGTCGACCTGGGATCCAGGCGATCGGGGTTTGATACCCGGTCAGGGCACATGCCCAGGTTGCAGGCTGCAGCCGATCAATGACTCTCTCATCATTGATGTTTCTCTCTTTCTCTCTCCCTCTCCTTTCCTCTCTCTGAAATCAATAAAGATATATTTAATAGAGACGTGGCATGTAGCAGTCATGCTGTGGATCCAGGCTGGGCATTGATGCCTTGACGTTGTCACTTGCCCCTGGTGCTTCAACTACACATTCCTGCCATCTCTTTTTCTTTGGCTAGACTGTGGTGGCAGAAGGGATGGGCAGTGGCCACAGGGTCCAAGCTCCTATAAATGTCTACAAATCTTGAAACCACTCAGAGCAGCTCTGACTCAGCCCATGCCTTAATTTCCTCACCTGAAACACTGATGGAAGCGGCAGCTTCTCACCAAGAACCCTTCTAGACAGGGAAGCCCTACCGCACTTCGCCAAGAATCTTTTTATATTTCATTTCTTGTGTCACAGAAATGTCAGTCATAGAGCGGTTTCTATCCATATATCTCTGCCACACAAATGAAAAGAGCTATTTTAAAAGTCGAACCTATAAATAATATATAAATTACGGGTGCCAATTTAGTTATTCATTCACGTTAGAGCTTTTAAAGTAATTAGATTAAAATTAATCTTTGAAAAGTTGCTCAGGCCCACAAGGATTCCTGAGGGAACAGGTGCTGGCCAGAGGATTTTCCCACGCCTGGCCAGAACGCGAGCCTGACGCAGCGGGGCTGTCCCGGAGACACACCGGGAGTTGCCCGCGAGGGGCAGCTCCAGTCTTGTAGCAAAGGCCTGGAAGAGCCAGTTTCTGCTGTGCATGGCTTCCCAGGCCTGCAGAGAGAGCACCTCTTGGCCACTAGAGTCTAATCAGCCCCTTTCCCTGGGCTCTGCTGACGGCGAAGCACCAGCTACTGGCTCCATGCAGTTATTCCACTGCCCTCAGTCACTCTGCTACCCACAGCCCTCAGGAAAAATATACTTGGCTCTTTATAGGACTGTGAAGCAGAGTTTGGAATTTACTAAGACCTTTATGTATATTGTCTCATTTAATATACACCCACACTCACAAACTGTTAGATATTATTGTTGTTGTTATTACTGCTATTATTATTCCTGTTTTATCAAAACAGAAGAGCTGGGTTGAAATCCCAACTCCTGTACTTAGTAGCTGTGTGTTCTACCATAAGTCACTTAGCCCCTCTGTACCTCAGTTTCCCCAGGTGAAAGTGAGGGAGACACCCTATGCATCTGTGGCAGAGACTACTCGGGCCTACCAAAGGCGGAATTCTGCCCTTTCTACACACAGCCTGCTGGCGTCTTCCAGTCGCCTTTGTGCTTTAGGTATGGCTGTGAGATCGAATGAGCAGAAGTGATGTACACCACCTCCAGGTCTTAGCCATGAAAAGATCCCCCATAATTCTCCTATTCTTTCCTCTAAGTGCCTAGAATCTAGATTATGAGGCCAAGATGGAAGGGACCTGATTCCCTGGATAACTGGAATTGTCCTCAGTTTATACCCATTTACTCCTCTGTGATATAAGCAAGAAATAACATTTTATTTCATAGTTCCTTCGTAGAGCAGTTAACTTACCCACCACTTACCACATAAAGCTGTTGTAGAGATCAAATAAAGTTATATGGAAATGATGTTATAATCTGCATAGTACCATAGAGCCCTACTGTCATTACCAGATTGCCCCTCCTGTGACTCTCCCTTTCACCTCTGCATCAGGCATCCACGCTCTCCCAGCCTCCCGACACTGGGTTCCTCCGCTGAGTTGAATGATGAAGAAGCACTCCTTCAGACCTACCTGAAATCCCTCCTTCAAATACATTTGACTTTGATAACTTAATTCCTTACCATTGTAAGCCCCTTAAAGGGAAGGATGCCATGTTCACCTTGGAGGTCCTTGACTATGGTAGGTTCTCAATTAATACATAATAATTGGGTAGAACAAACGTGAGTATATACCTTTCCACAGAGCCAGAGTATTCTTCCCAGGGAACACAGATTAATAAGGGCTTTATGGAAATATAACATCTTACTAAAAGGAAGGATATAAAAGAGGTAGTTTAGGAGCCAAACCAGGAAAATGGGTGAGAAATGGTTGCTCAGGCAGGCTACTCAGCACATTCAAATCGTGCAAGGGAAACAACTCTCTGTCGCACCAGCTGTGCCTAGAGGGTGCCTGAAAAGTGTAGGCTTAATTCAATGTACAACTTGAGCTAGGAGGCAGACCCTGGGCAGGGAGAAGGAGCTGTCCAAGGTTAAAGGACGTGGTGGCAAGGATGTGAGAATGAAACCCGTATTTCCTGCCTTCTAGAGTTATACTTAGACCTCTTAGCATCAATGCTGGCCTGCCACCCCAAGGGCTTCGATGAGTTTGCCAACCCCTATTCTAGAATCTTATAAAATTTGACTACAGAATCAAGACAAGCATTCACAAGTAGGGTGGCACTATTTATTCATTAATTCAACAAATTTTTATTGAACAACAGAACCCAAAAAAATCCATGAAACACTTATGTGTAAATAGAATAAAATATGCGCATGGCTGAAAACTACAAGATACTGATGAAAGAAATTAAAGATCTAAATAAATAGAGAGATATATTGTGCCCATGAATTGGAAAATTCAATATTATTAAGATGCTAATTTTCCCCAAACTGATCTATAAATTCAATGCAATGCCAATAAAAATCCCAACGAGATATAAAAACATAAACCCACAAGCTGACTCCAAAATTTGTATGGAATAGCAAGTAAAATAAAAACACTATTTTGCAAAGAAGAACAAAACTGGAAGACTGACATTACCTGATTTCAAGACTTATCATAAAGCTACAGTCATCAAGATAGCATAGTATGGCAAAAGGATAGACACATAGATCAAAGGAACAGAGTAAAGTCCAAAATTAGGCTGATACATACACACACACATCCCCATACTGAATGGGAGAAAATATTTGCAAATCAGATATCTGATAAAGGGTTAATATCCAAAATATATAAAAAACCCCATAAAACTCAATAGCAAAAAAACAAGTAATATGATTAAAAAATGAGCACAGGACCTGAATACATGTTTCCAAAGAAGATGTACTGATGGCCAACAGGTACATGAAAAGGTGCTCAGCATCACTCATCATCTGGGAAACACAAATCAAAACTACAACGATATATCACCTCACACCCTTTAGAATGGCTATTATCAAAAAGACAAGAAATCAAGTATTGGATGTGGAGAAAAGGGAACCCTTGTACACTGTTGGTACGAATGTAAATCGGTGCAGCCACTATGGAAAACAATATGGAGGTTCCTCAAAAAATTAAAAATAGAACTACCATATGATCCAGCACCTCCACTTCTGGGTATTTATCCAAAGAAACCCTAACTCAAAAATATATGTGCAACCCCATGCTCACTGTAGTCTTATTTGCAAAAAAGCCAAGATATGGAAACCTAAGTGTCCAACAATAAATGAATGGGTAAAGAAAATGTGATATAGATATAGATATATAATGGAATATTATGCAACCATAACAAAGAATGAAATCTTGCCATATGCACCAATATGGATGGACCTTGAGGGCATTAGGATACATGAAATAAGTCAGAGAAAGACAAATACCATCTTACCTCATTTATACATGGAAAACATAACAAAACAAAAAACAAGCTCATAGATACAGAGAACAGACTGGTGATCGCTAGAGGCAGAAGGAGGAGGGGGAAAATGGGTAAAGGGAGACAAAAGGTACAAACTTCCAGTTACAAAATAAATAAGTCATGGGGATGTAATGTACAGCATGGTGACTATAGTCAACACTGTACTGCATATTTGAAAGTTGCTAAGAGAGTAAATCTTCTTTTTTCAATCCTTACCCAAGGATATGTTTTTTAAAAATTGATTTTAGAGAGAGAGGAAGGGAGAGGGAGAGAGAGACATCAATGTGAAAGAGAAACATCAATTGGTTGCTTCCCATACGTGCCCGGATTGGGTATCAAACCCGCAACCTTTCAGTGTATGTGATGATGCTCCAACCAACTGAGCCACAACGGCCAGGGCAAGAGAGTAAATCTTAAAAGTTCTTATCACAAGAAAAAAAAATCTGTAACTATGTATGGTGATGGATGTTAAGTAGACTTATTGTGGTGATCATTTTGCAATATATAAAATATTGAATCATTATGTTGTACACCTAAAACTAATATGTTTTATGCCAAAATTCGATTGAAAAAATATATGGATAGCAAATAAGCACAGGAAAAGATGCTCAATCTCATCTGTCATTAGAGAAATGCAAATTAAAACCACAATAAGATATCGCTACACACCTATTAAAATGGCTTAACAAAACTGACAGTAACAAGTGCTGGTCAGGATACAGAGCAACTAGAACTCTCAAACACTGCTGGTTGAAATGACTAAATTGTACGGCCACTTTGGAAGAGTATAAAATTAAACACATACTTACCATATGACTCAGCAATCCTACTACGAGGTATTTTTACCCTGGAGAAACAAAAACTTAGGCTCCCACAAAAACTTTTATGCAAATGTTTACAGCAGCTTTATTCATAAAGACCAAAAATTGGAAACAATTTAAATGCTCATTTACTGATGAACAGATAAACTAACTGTGGTACATCCACATAAGGAAATAGTGATAAAAAAAAGAATTGATAACATGAATGAATCACAAATGCATTATGCTCAGTGCAAGAAACTGAACTCAAAAGGCTACATACTGTATGCTTTAATTTATGTGACATTCTGGAAAAGGCAAAACTATAAGAACAGAAAATAAATCAATGGTTGCAGGGGGCTACAGTTTGGGACAGGGGCTGACAACAAAGGTGCATGAGGAAATTTTAGGGGGTGATTGTGGTGGTGGTTATATTCTGTATGCATTTGTCGAAACCTATAGAAATGTACACTGAAGAGTACATTTTATTGTATGTAAAGTATACCTCAATAAACCTGAAACAAAATATTAAAACTAAAAACAAATAAGAAGACTAAAATCATATATTTCTTGAGGACCTACTATGTGGCAGGCTCCTTGTTATGAACTGCTCTGAATAATGATGTAGAATAGTTATTACAACTTATTTTAAAATAATAAGGTTTTCTCAACAAAGGTACTGTAATGTCATATATATAAATATGGTATAGACAGGGATTCTGCCCTCAGGTTGCCTAAGGAGAACTAGGCATAAGTATGATACAAGAGGATAGAACTGTATGTGTTGGAGGAGAGGCAGAAAGGAAAAGCCATGGGATTTCAGAGGCAAGAGAGAGAATACCAAAAGCTGAAGAAACCAGAGACGTCTTCATGGAAGAGATGGCAATGTGAGGTGGGTGCTGACAGGGAGTGATGATTTCATTGTCCATATAAACAATGTTTTATCAGAAAGTTTTCTCACTCAGTGTCTGTGGTTTTTTTTTTATCTAATGACCCTGTGAGACAGGTCGGGGAGGTACTATTGATCTCAGTTTCAGTTAAACAAACTAAGACTTAGGGATCAAGTTCCCTGCTCAACATGTGGGTGGCAAAGCCAAGGTTGAACTCAGGGCTTCTGAGAGTTCAGTTCATCCTCTGCTCCATGGTACACCCATCCAGAAGAAAAGTTCTTCCTTCGATAGCATAGAGAGAAACTGCTAACAGTCCGTTGCTACCTTAGGATCTTTCCAAGAGAATGGGCGACGTCTCACCTTTCCAGCCACTGAGAATACCCAATAAGGCAACATGCTTACTCGAGTCTTTCCAGCCTATGGAAACGAGAGCCTGCAGAGCGGAGCTCTTTTTTATGGCATTTGTCTAAATTTGCAGTGTAAAAGCTTAAGAGTATCTTTTATAAATGCTAAAAAAAAAAAAGCAAAAGGCATGAAAGTTACAAGGATAATACTGATGGCCTCAAATGTATATGACCCTGAAATTGTTTAAAATACACCCCAGACCTTGGAGGGCAAAGTAAGAAAGCTGTACTCACTCTTGGTGGGGATCAGCTCCCTGAAAGAACTGAGGCTATTTCATTTCAAGAAGCCTCCTTGTGACCTGAAGGAGGCACCTGTTCACACACCTCTCTTGGCTGGGCTAGAACCACAGAGCATATGGGAGCTCCTTCAGCACCCCTTAGGCATGCGGAGTTCACCTGACACACGCTTCCTGAGCTCCTTGCTCTGAGGCTTGTCTACGTGCTCACCACCAGGCTAAAGATCACCTTTCTGTAGGGAAGAAACGTATTACCAAGGAGATGATAGGGCCTCTACATTTTGCTGCTATCTCCATTCTTTTTGTCCATTGCTAACTTAAATAAGATGATGCCATTTTGAACATCAATTTAATCAGCCAAATTTTCTTGAATGCACACTATGAATGCATTCAGAATGAGATGGTCCTTGCCTCAGGGAGCTTACAGCCAGGCAGGTGATTTAAATGTTCCTCCTTGGCACAACTGGAGAAACTGCTTTCTCCTTTCTGTGTCCCAGTTTCCTCACCGGGATCATAGAGAGTGAATTTCTCCAGCTATTAAGCTGTTGTCATCAAATATTTACTGAGAGCTTACCTGGCGTGCCCAGCAAACACCATCCCATTGAATCCTCAGAACCACCCTGTGAGGCAGCCACTCTCATCTCCCCATTTTATAGGTGAGGAAACCGAGGCTCAGAGGGTTCAGTGATTTGCCACCATCTGCCAGTCAGTAACTGGCAGAGCCGGGATTCAAACCCTGGGCAGTCTGGCTGAGAGCCCCTGCCCTTGACCACCGTGATCACAGCCCTGCCTGACCCAAGCCTTCTGCAGGAAGGAATACGGAGATCAAAGGAACAGGGTGCTTAGAAACAGTTTTTAAATTGTCTGAGACAGATTCCTCCACATCCAGCTCAACGCCAGGCAACAACAACATCAAGAAAGGCAACAGGAAAGAAAGATGATCTGTGCTGAGAGGCCAAAGAGGCCCTTTCGGGTCACAGTTAATCCAACCCCGAGATTTCAGAACACAGACACACTGGGTCTCTAGCCTGCAGCAGACCCACGTTTCCTCTGAGGTCTCCAAGCTCCTTTTCCCCCCAGATCATCACAGACATTGAGAAGATAGGAAAGCCAGGTGGGGTCACTTTCCCAGTACAAACCAGTGGCAGAGTCGGAAGGGCAATGTTTCTGTCTAATCCCCCAGTTCCCCTCCTCAAATCCTACCCTATTTTTAAGGTCCCTCTTTACACAGACACATCTATCTATTTACAGAAGGGAAACCCCAACATGTGGCACTGGAAGAGGGTGTCTTGCCGAAGGTTTCCTAAGGTGCTGCAGTTTGATAACACTCTCCTCGTATCTGTTAAAGAGCGCGTGAAATGTTATCACCTGAAAGCACCCGAGGCAAGGGCACCCCCAGTTCCGAGCACTGTAAATGGGCTACCCAGAAGCTCCCCGTGGACAGCACGTCAGTGCCTCACCCTGTAATCAAGCTGAGCTGCTGGCTAAGTAACTGCGACCACATTCCTCTCTTGATGAGACCTGACTCCAAATAGCTTGGCTAGGGCAAGGGGCAGCAGGAGCTGCCAAGTGCCTGTCGTTCCCAGGGAGGTGTGTGTGGGTGGCCGGGGCGGTGGACACATAAGCCTGGGGAGGTCATCTGAAAGGTATGGAGAAGTGAGTGGTCGTTGCTAAATAGTCTGTAAGCAACTCCAAAATGCTCGCCATGCCTCAGTGTTCCCCAGACCATGGTAGTGATACGCCTCCATTCAGAGAGGGCTCGAGCCAGCTTCCAGAAAGAACAGGAGGGTAGCACGCAGGGGATTTAGTGCAGGAAATGGTAGACTGAGGTGACTTTGATCTGGGGAAGTGAGCCGGGCAGTACTGCCTAGTGGTTAGAGGCACCAAGAGTCCAACTGCCCAGGAATGATGCCAGACTTAGCCATTCACTCGCTATGTGGCCTTAGGCCATTTATTTAAACTCTTTAAACCTCCATTTCTTCATCTATAAAGCAGAGTTAATAATAGTCATCACCTCACAGCACTGCTGTTTGGATCAAATGAGATTTTATATTTAGAGTCCTTAGCAGAGCGCCTGGCATGGAGTGCGGCCCTGAATGTGTGTGGGTCACTAACACCATGCGGTCAGCTGCTGCCTCCACAACTCAGAATGAACTGTTAGCTTCTCTGTGCCTTAGTTTCTCCAGTAACAAAACAGCAACTGTTCCCGCCTCTGCTTGTAACACCTAAAAGCAGGGGACTTGTAGAAGGTGAGGGGCTTTTTAACCATCAGAAATGTTATCCAGTGTTGCCAAGGCATCTACACAGCTGTCAGGCATCTTGCCCTTGTTGGGTATTTGTGTAGGTCCTCTAAATGTTAAATGACTGATGTTTTATTGGAACAAGTAGCCCATATGCTGGCACTTCTCAAGGCTACTATGGTGCCAGGAGCAGAGATGAGGAAGCAACCACCTCCCCGACGTCCAAGATACGTCTCCAGGAGAGATGCTCACGGGAAGGATGCGGAGGGGTCACACTGTTGCTGCCCAAGATTTATCATGCAACTCCCTTTTTTTTTTTCCCTCCAAAGAAGGGAGAAAAATGGTTTTACTCCATTGGGGAAGAAACCAATCAGTGTCTGAATGTTTAGTACAATTCTTCACAACAAACAAAGCAGTGACTTCTTTGCTTTCTCATTTCTACTTGGCCACAGCCCATCACAGTGCCTAGTTTTTCATGCTAGAGGAAAAAAGGGGTGGCAGGGACACTGTTGAGAGTTAGTACAGGTTCCAGGCCTGTTCCAGTGCTGGCCGTCTAGGGATAAGGGCCCCCAGCTGTCAAACCAACCTGAGGAGCAGGGCTCCGAAAAGAGAGTTGCATAGAGGGGAACACTGCTGGGCTCACCCAGCAGGTTCCCTGCCAGGGTCAGCCGGCAAGCTTGGAGAATATCAGAATATCAGCACTCATCTTCCCTTAGCACTCACTTATGTCCCTGGACCCTAACTATTCTACCGCCACCACCTCCAACACCGCCTCCACTGCCACTGCCACCACCACCAGCCGCCCTTCCCAGAATGAAGCTGTGTTTTAGCCTAGACAGGATTATGATTAATTTGGTGTATTTCTTTTCCACCAACCTAATATGTTTTGATTGTTGTTGTTTTTTTAAAATATATCTTTATTGATTTCAGAGAGAGGGAGAGATAGAAACCTTAATGCTGAGAGAGAATCATTGATCAGCTGCCTCCTGCATGCACCCAACTGGGGATCGAGCCCACAACCCGGGCATGTGCCCTGACTGGGAATCGAACCCCCATCTCCTGGATCCTAGATCGATGTTCAACTGCTGAGCCATGCCCAGCCGGGCAATTGTTTTTAATTATAGAAGTTACATAGGCCCAGCCTTTAGAAAATCTCAACAACAACAAAACAAAAAATCCCAACAAAAAAGGCTGCAGTTGAAATCCAACAAAAGCAGAGTGGACTCACCCTCTAAACAGCACAACCATGCTGAGCAGAGAATCCTCACGGGAATATGAGGCGGCTGTGCTCGCCAAGGGATGCTTAGCAGGAGTTCCAGTATAAAAATGATGGGCCAGAAAAACCAACCTCCCTTTATTCTTACAGCTGCGCTTGATTGCCAGTGAATAAAGGCCCTCAGTTCCCATCCAAACCTTCTCCCTGCTCTCCGGGCAGCCAGACTGCTGGCTACTCACATGTAAAAGGATCAGGTCCCAACACTCAACAGGAATTTGCATCTCCAACGGCAGACATTTGTAGACATCACAGAAAACAGCCACAGGAACAATCACAGTCAGCAAAGCCTGAGTCGGGGAGAGGGGGCCCTCTGTGCTAAGTGGAGTACATAGCTCGTTTCATTATCAATACACTCCTAAGAGTGCTTTTCACTTTCTCCATTTTATAAAGGAATAAACTGAGGCTTACAGAAATCAAGGAACCTGCCCCAGGTCACACAGCCATGAGAAGCTGGGGTGAAATGTGACATGTGCCCGCCTTGCACTGGTCTGACAGCATGACTTTTGGATGAATTGCCGCTAATGACATATTTCTACTCTGTGAACAGTTCAGTAATTCACACTAACATTCAGCAGGGCTTCAACTGAAAAGAAACTCGAAGATGCTAAGGCTCCCCATAAACGTCTCCTATTTGTAAAGGTCAGATTTACGATTCTTCTCTCCCATTTCTACCAAAAATAGCCAAACATTTCCAAAATACATCTAAACCACGTTCTAAGGATCCCACCTGATCTAAGACCTCCCCTTGGAATTTAGAAAGCTGTCTGGTGCCTGTTCCCTTAGTGATCACAGCACATTACTTCAGAGATGGAGAGGAAGCTGCTGAGCCTAACTGGCCTGAACACTGCAGGCCACTAACTCATCCAGACATAAGACCCACATAATACTCTACATATAATAGTCCTTTATTAAAGAGAGAGACAGACAGATAGACAGGCATGGAGAACCAGCAAAACACTGGGAAATGAAAGATCCAAAGTAACCTGTAATCAAACCAGCCTGGCACTGCGTGTGTGAAACAGACTCCTCCTAAGCCCCCACCCATTATCTGGGCCTGGCAGAACGGGCCCGCTCCCCTCTCTTATCTCTCTTTGTGCCCTACACAGTTTGCTACACCCATTGCATGTGGACATCCTTATCAGAAAATAGCCACTGAACAAGTGGTTGCCTTTGAACAGAAGCAGCTATTTAGCCCGCCAAATGTCGATAACTCCGAGCATGCCTATTGGTACATAAATTATAAACACACACATAAAGCTCACGAATACAGAGCAGGCACCGACTGCAGGGCACAAGGTATGAGTGTCTTTGGGAGCAGCCAACCTATTTACAAGCTGTAGTCCTGGCCCTTTGACTAAAATACCTGCCACACCCCTCTCCTCTCTGTCAATTTGAAAATGAAAACAAAACTTGCTGCTCTGCGAATGAAATTCACTCATTCCACAAATATTTTCTGAGCATTATGCTCTCAAATTTAAGTGTTTAACAAACTGTATGATTCTAGCAATGAAAATAAAAAGGTGTCCTAGTGTCCCTTTGTGACACTAGTATCAGGTGACAGGACTACCTGTTTTACAGACATGCCAAGACGTAACAGTCCTTGACAGTATGAACATATCATTTTTTAGGGATCAGAGCTTCACCACATGTGTAGCCAACATTATGAAATGACTTTGGCAAGAGGGCTCATCTCTCTTTATTTGGGAGTCAAATTATTTTGACTCTTTTTAAAGTTTATCATTTTGGTTTTTAATGTGTACGTGTTATTTGTTAAGTATATTTTGTGGTCAGGCATTCTGGACCAGTATTGATTTTTTAAAAATATACTCTGCATTTTGTGCATAACGTAGACAGCTCATGGAGCTGAGATAACATAATGGCTTCATGGTGCTTAAAAGATTGAAACCACCACTGTAAAGCACTGTTGCAGCCACAGCCTAAAGCACGGAGGGAAACACTAGATGCCACCTTCCTGTATCACCTGCTGTGATCAGAATGAAAGCAGAGAACTGTTACTCCTGACTTGTGGTGAGTAACTTGATTATAATGCACCAGGAAGACTGGAATTCCCTTCTCCCTACACAGAGAAGCCCTATCTCAACAACAGAACAAAGCCTAGATGGTAATTAAAACCCCGCTCCAGGAGTGGAGTGGGGAGTGGCCCTCGTTCTCTCTAAACCCTTGAAGGGTCAGGAAACATTCGGGGTGGGAGAGAGAGAGGGAGTTGTAGAGCCCTTCAAAGCCGGGTTATGTGTATTACAAAGGCCAGTGTACAAGGGCTAGCAGGCCTCACACTTCGCAGAGCATGTTTGGCTCAAGGGGGTCGGTCTAGACAATGCACAGCTGCAGAAAGTCTGCGCAGGTAAGAGGGGGTGGGGACCCTGCAAGGGCAGCTGAAGGCACAGGTTGTATTCGCAGCTGGATGAAAGCACAAGGCAGGTAATTGTGTGCACCTGTGTTGTGGCAGCTGATTAATTCAATTAACATTTATTGAGCACCTGCAGGGCTCATGGCCGAATACTGTGGGGAAAGAAAGGCAGTGTCTCCTGCCTTCAAGGAACTCATGATCTCGTTACAATAAGACAATGACAGGGAGGTGATATAACTGAGTATACTTAGGTACATATGAATCGTACACAGGCATGGCTTGTTTAAAGTGGGTCTAAACACAGATCACAAACGGCCTTTGTCTCACTGATCCTCTACATTCTTGGATGCTGACAGCAAGAGAGAAGTCAACTCAACAATCAGATTCCCATCTGCTCTAGTGTTTTGCTAATAAGGTAAAAAGGGACACAAGAGTTCTGGCCATGGCCTCAGAGCAGAGAAACTGTGTGTTTGGAGAGAGAAGCACTGGCCCAAAGCATGGATGTCAAAGTCCAGGGTGGTCTGCAGCCAGCCCACTAAGCTATCAGGAACCAATCACCACCAGCAGCACCTCCATCCTCATGTTTCTTAACAGCCCTAAAAGCCACTTGTCTGTGTGTAGAATCACCTCAGGGTGTGATTTCCTAAATCTTTCACAAACTTTGCAGCCTCAAGCATAGCCAGTTTTTGGACAGGCATCCAGTCTTCAAGGCTTCAGAAAATTGAAAAAGAGTTTCACTAGAAAACAGGAATCAACAAGCCTGTGAAGAGAGCCCAGCTCGGCTGCTGGTCTTTTCTCCTAAAAAAAAATCAAAGCCCAAGATCCTGGCCACACAAGAAGGTATGTGTTCCATCTACATGAAGGAGAATGGGCAGAACATATCTGCAGACAGCCCTCTTCCAAGTACAGTACAGAGTCTCGTTAAGAGGACCCTAATGTGGGCATCTAGGGGAGACTTCCAACCTGTGTTCAATGGGCACTGGGAGATGGGTGCATGAGTACAGGGAAAAGCCTATTCATCTATCCTTTAGGTACCTTGCCAGGTTGGCTATAGCTCCATCAAGCACACTGGCTTTGAATCAGAACATTAACTCAGAAGCGGAAATCTGGGGCTGGGAGAAACCACCAAACCCTTGAGTGAAAACAGTCAGCAGGACTCAAGAGAGACTGTGATGAGAGCATTCACTTCTCTGAGACAAGGAGCCAGCTGGGGGGAAATGCTGATCTGTTATATTCCCTTCTTTTTCCAGCCAGATTCTAAATAAATCACTTGAAACTCACTACAGAGTTCATGCCTAACAGGGCATCCCACCCTCTGCCGTCATGTCAGCCAGCACAGACCAGCTCCTGAAAAGAAGCTGCCTTGTTTCAATCTGTGTAACCCTCTCCATGGCGGAGACAAAGGGAGGCACACCTCCACGTCCTCCACAGTCTCCGCCAAGTGATCACACGCATCCTTTACCTGAAAGTGTTGTCCATTCCTCTCATCTGTGTCCTCATATTTATCCTGATCATGATATTTAACTCATCCTTAAATATTTCTGAGAATAGAGGCGGCCATGACCTTTTTTGATAATCTCTTCTGGTGACTCATTATATCACATTTATAAGTTTTATATTTCACGTTTATTCTTTTACTGCATGTAAATCTTTTTTAAAAAAATATAACAACTAAACGATGGTTCCTTCTATTTTGCCTTCAATACAAAGATAGAAATTTGATTATGAACACACACTTAAAGAAGTCACACTCCCTCCCTCTTGCTTTTTAATATCACATTCCAAATATCTTCAGCCTTTTATTGTGGATCCTATTTAAAAATCACATTCATTTTCTTTGCTTTCATTAACACCTGCTCCCAACTCCCTCTCATTTTTCTCTAAGTAGGAGTTCCCAAAGAGACGCAGCCCTGGGTAAAGAACTGGTCAGATGTTGAGGAGATGACCTCACTGCTCCTCTCCCGCTGATGGCAACGCTCTCAGTATTGTTAGTACATCACTCAGTCATTTTCAGTTCATGATTTAAATAGGTAGTTAAGACTATAGCACAATGAACCTTCTCTGATATTCAATTTACACCAATATTTTTAATAAATCAATTTTTGTGCGTATTACAGTTACAAATTACAAAACTGTAAGACACCTTCACAAATTAACCAGTCCATCTCACAGGTTAGTCACTCGCCCACCAACATGCAGAGTCCAACTGCTTTTACTTATTTACTACAGCATCAAGGCGGCTTTTGGTTTAATTACGGTTTAGAGGGGAATTCATTTCTGAAAACACATTTTGAAATTAGAAAAATGGAAAAATAAATAAGGGGGTAGCTGTAAAATAGCCTCATAACACTCATGACTTATGTCATCATGTTTATGTTAATTTTAAAAAATCAGCTAACTTTTAATGAGCACCTATAGTGTACATGTACCATGCTAGGCACTGTGGAGGACACATCTCTACACTCACAGAGCTTCCAGTCTAGTTTAAAAGACATCATATGGATCATAAACCCTTATCTGCAACAATTCTGAAATTAAAAAAGCTCTGAAAGCATAAAGATATTTGTAATTCATTTGGTGGCAAAGTCTGCCCTGAACTGAGGTTAGGCTAAATTTATAGTCTTCATTTATTCTCCTTCATGTAAATACAAGTTTTTCTGCAAAAATATAACATGTTTGATTATGGGATGCTGCCCTGGACACTTTATAATATTTCTATATCTAAAAGATTGTGAATTCCAAACACATACTTCCTAATGGTTTCAAATAAGTTGACTATGAGCCTGAATATTGACACAAAAAAGGAAGTGCCACAAGCCAAAGTAACCCCATCCACAGAATGAGGGATTAGACAAAGAGTGGGTTAGCCCTGTTACTCTCTCTGTTTCCAATACCTTTAAAAAATCTACTCTGTAAGTGATGAATGTGTGTCACAGCAGTATTTAAATTAACTTAGTCCCTTTAAAAAAGATAAGAACAATGATAACAATGTATTTTGAAATTTTGGCCCCATTTTATGGAAGCTTAGACATTTGAACCTAACTCAATCCAGACAAAGCAATATTTGTGTATCTCTTCTTTGACAGCAGAACTTTGGTTATCACCTACTGAATGGAATCTTGCTCAGGTCCTTCTCCAGCTCCAGTGTCTAGGGATTCCCAGCCTAGTCACTAAGATTAGAGCCATTCCTAAAGTCACCCCTCAGAGGAATGTAGGACATTTGCTGTCTTCATTGACTAAAACTCACCTTTGTTACCATTGTAATCAGGAGGCCTGGAAGAGGGGATACGTAGTCAGTAACCTCCCACTTACCTGCAGCAGTAAGGAGAAGCCCCCAAGTTCCAGACTGACCATAGTGCCACAGTTGGCAGATCCCTGGTCTAGACTATTAACTCACCTCAGGCCACAAGGGCTCTGCCACTCAAAGACAAAGTTTAGCATAACCTGGGGTCTTGGGAGCATTCCTACTGTTCATGGCAGGGCCTGAAGCTACTGTTGGGTTATTACTCTAGATCAGGAGAAATCAAATGACAGCTCCCAGCCTGTGTTTTTCTTTTAAATTTAATATTTCTTTTTTTAAAAAGATCTTTATTGATTTCAGAGAGAGGAAGGGAGAGGGGGAGAGAGAGAAAAAAACATCAATGATGAGAGTCATTGACCAGCTGCCTCCTGCACGCCCCCAACTGGGGATCGAGCCCACAACCCGGCATGTGCCCTGACCCAGAATTGAACGGTGATCTCCTGGATCCTAGGTTGATGCTCAACCACTGAGCCACACTGGCTGGGCCCAGCCTGTTTCTGTACAGCCCAAGAGCTAAGAGTAGATTCAATATTTTTAAAGGAATGTAAAACAAACAAATGAGAATATATGACAGCAATTGTATGTGGCCCACAGTGTCAAGAATATTTACAGAAATTTTTTGCTATTTACAGATAAAGTCTGCCAACCACTGGTAAGAAAGCAGGGAGAAGGAGTTAATGTCTGAATGCCCACTAACATTTGACCATATATGGTGGCAGGATAAAGGCCTCCCCAGACATGTCCACACACCTGTGGATGGTCTCTTTGGAATCCCACCTTGGAACTCTCCAGCAGGATTTCAGAACTAATTGGGTCAACCTTACATTTTAAAAACATTCCACTTTTCCTTACAGTACATTTTCCCCCATCACACCAATATAGGCACATCGGGAAATGTTCAGGTTTCAAGTCCCTCCCCCAGGGCCCACTCACAAGCCATCAGAGCCCAACAGCCTGAGCTAAAGCATTCGGATCCCCACCCCAGTAAAGATTCCAATCGGGAGAAGAAAAGCACGTCCTATTGTTTTCTCATTCTTTAGGTTACCTGTCTGTGTGCAGACTAAAGGAAGTGAAGTTATTTTATGGGGACCCCAGCCTTCCCTTCTCAATGGCTGCCTTTCTCAATGATGGCATAGTTCTTTCTGCTCTCGCTCCCCGTTTCCTTTCCTCCTGTCAAACTCTGTTCTGCGGACTAATGATGGCCAGAGTTTAAAGTGTTCCTACCCTCATTCAACAGGGTGACAGTCAGAGAACCTGACGATTAAATATGATCTTAGAGGCATTGGAGATAGAAGAAATACTAAACACAGGACTGAGCTGGCCTCGATCTATTCATCTTTCTATCTATCTACACATATTCTTCACGAACCCGACACACTTCCCTGGTAATAACCCACTTGCCACAGAAATGTCCAGAGAGACCCTTGACTGAATACGGCTCTTTCCCAGAGAAGCCCAGCGCTGGACTCCCTACATCAGTTATGCCTCAGCTGGTCTTGCAGAATTTCCACCAGCTGGGCCAGGCCCAGAAAGCCACAGGGGAGAGAGGAAAACCACCTCAAATTACCCCCCATCCCATCCTCCAGGACGCTGGGAGACTCAATCCCTGCTCCTGGCCAAGGCCTTGCCCTTCATTAGGGGGAAAACTGAGAAACTTGGTATTATTTCCTGGTGAACAAAATAATAGCACTACCTCACCCCAGAAACCTTCCTACAAATGAGTTCTCTGTTCACGGAGCGAGGCTGACAAGGAAGGATGGCCAATGCCTCTCCAATGGGCCTGGCTCCACGATCACCCCTGAATGAGATCATCTTTGGGGCTCTTGCCCTTACTTTACGGCAACTCGCCAGAAAGCAGGCACCTCTCACAATACTCTGTAGTCAAATGACAGCAGGGACGCCCGGAACCAGTTGGCTCGGTGGAAGAGAAGAGCAGCCCTGATGCTCCAGTAACCAGGTAAAGGGCTCCCCGACCAGCAGAACACTCTGAGGAGTGACCAATAAAACAGAAAAGCAGCAACAGCTTGGGAAGGGGGTGGGGAGGGAGAGGGAAAGAAGGGGAGGAGTGAGAGAGAGAGTGAACAAGGTGCCTATAAGAAGAAAAGTCTGGATCATTCCACAGGGGTGACCCACATAGAGACTCTGGCCCATCACCAGAGGGAAATGCGTACTAAACACTATGCCTTATGACATATGAAAATAACACTCTAAGAAGTTATTCTTTATGGTTTGGGGGGGATGGGTGGTATTTGATAAAATATTTGTATCACAAGACAACATCTTCCCTTGTGTTCTCACACTATGTAATTGGCTGAAGAGAGGTGTGAGCTCTTCTTAGTAAGTGGTCTCCAAATGTGGATTTTCCACACAATTTCTCTTGAAGCAACTGGGACCACAAAACCCACGAAACACACACACAACACAGCAAGAAACGGGGCGGCTGTGGTGAGACTCTGGGTGCCACAGGGAAGTAAGGGATAGCGCTCTCACCACCACGACTGCTTGCGGGGGGTTGTGTGGGGTCCACCCCTCCTGCCTTCTTTCAGCAACACCATAGTGCAGGGCTGGAGCAGGACCCCAGTAGGACGCCTGCGCCGTGATGCTGAGAGGCTCGCAGGGCTGGGGTGCTGGGCAAAACTGTGGAAGCACTGGCCAAAGCCCAGGCTCTGGCCTGAGGAGCGAGGCCTGGCAGATGGCAAGGACACACACAGCCCAGCTGGCCTCAGAGCCTCCTTGCCTGGTTCAGCGGAGGGAAGAAAAGCAATGTGCCAACGCTAGGGTCTGGAGCTCCCACGGGCTTAAGGAGGCACACACAGTGAAGCCCAGGAGGCTGTCTCTGCAGGCCTCCTGCTTCAGGAGCAGACAGGACTGCTGTTGTTTAAGAAGGTGGCTCACCTCTTGAGAGAGGAGCTTCCTGACATTCACGTTACAAGGTCTTG
The DNA here is from genome assembly GCF_054644295.1 of Miniopterus natalensis. Lineage (NCBI taxonomy): Eukaryota > Metazoa > Chordata > Mammalia > Chiroptera > Miniopteridae > Miniopterus > Miniopterus natalensis. The sequence goes on along the minus strand of NC_142081.1, from coordinate 27,707,067 downwards.
CCAGGAGCCCTTCCTGAACCCCCTCACCAGGACTATCCAAAGCTGCCACCTGAGAGGGCCGATCCGGTGGGAGGGAGGATCCCACAGCCAAGTTCTTTCCCTCAGCATCAGACTATCCAACTCTCTCAGTCCCGCTGACCTGCCTCTGAGCCATCTAAGCAAGCTCAGCCTGACGCCCTTCAAGAGGCTTCACCAAGTTCAGCAAGGGAGCAAGAGTTGCTGGGTTTTGAAAGGAAACTTCAGTCTTGCTAATGACTTTGAGAGACTCTAAGCAAGTCATTTCTCTGACTCACAAAGCCTTCTGTTACTTGAAAAGGAAGAGATCCTACTAGCCAACCTGCCCCCAAAAGGATTAGCAGCAGCAAATGTTGCAAAGAGAATGTCTTGGGTTTTCTAATCCTTTCATCTTGGGCAATGAAAGGTTTCCAGGGTTTAGTATGCCTGTCCATACAGGAGCTCAAAACACAGCCAAAGAAAGGGGCTCTGCCTAAAGGGCAGGAGTCCTCAAGAATTCGTTCCCTGGTGGGCATCGGAGGAGGAACAACTTGGCCCCAAATGTGGGAAAGCCACTGCTGGGAGGCCATGAGGATCACTGGCACGAGATAAAGAGCACGTTGTAGTGGCTGTTGATATGCTTTGGGAGCTTGGACAAGTTCACCACTTCTGTGTGTTCTTAGTTTTCCTTTGGGAAAATGTGAGTTCGTGTTTTAATTTCTTTATCATTTGTCCATGTGGTCCAGTGCATCACCATGAGGGATTAGCACCAGAAAAAGTAACTCCAAAACGCAGAGTATGGAACCCCAAAATGCAGCATGCCTTCTGCAAGCAACCAAAGTACACAAATTAGGTGGTGAGGGTGCCAGAAAACCACCACTATCATAATCTGGGACAAACCCTCAAATGAACTGGGAAAGTCTTTGCTTAGAAACCCTTTGGTGCACATTTGTGACAATAATTAAACCACAAAAAGCATCCCCCACCTCAGCTGCTGGACCTCAGAGAGCAAAAGAAACCAGATTCTGAGAACCATTTGGGATAAATGGGAACAGCTATTCTCTGGAAAATACAAATTATTTCTAGCACATGGGACTTCAAGGAGACATCTAAATTCTTGTCCTAAATATTTGTTTTGTTAATTATTTTATTTACCACTGCCAGGAACAGGAGAACTAACAGTTGGCAAAAATATTTATGTTCAAAATTTTACATCATTATAGGATCCATTTCTAGTAGGTCCTTGAACACATGGATTCTTTGACCCCTTATAACACCCAGTGAGACTGGCTAAAAATTAAGAAATTTGCTAAATAGAAACCAAGCAATTATGACAGGAAGTAGCTCTCATTTTCGGTCACCTACCATGTGCCAGTGATCTGACACACATTTAGCCAGTCCACAGCGTAATCCCAGCTGTAAGGTAGGTATGAATACTCCCCATTTTACTGAAGAAACTAAAGATCAAAAACATTAAGTTACCTGCTAAGGTCACACAGGTAGTAAGTGTTGGAATCTGGATTCAAAGCCAGGTCAGACCGTAGCCAGAGCATGTGTCTCTCTGCCACAGCACAGGGCAGGAGTTTCCACTAGAAATGAAGTCGCCTCGCAAGGAATGGAAATTTACTATCACAGTGCAGCGAACAGAGGGTGAGGGTAAGTACCCGGTGACATCGGGCAAAGGAGCAGCTGTGTCAGGCTTGATTTGAATTTAAATCCTTTCAGGGGTAGGGTAAGCGACTTGGGGAAGCAGTAGTTTTAATCTCTTTTGCAGATGAGACCACAGCAGAAGCCTGCAGATACTAACAAGGGCACTATCTAGAGAAACTGGAAACTTGAGCAGGGGATAAAATGAGATCAAAGCCAGGAGCGGTGGGAGGCCCTTCTGGGGGAGGGGAAGGTGTGCCAGCCTGGGCACTCAGGGGTGCCTGGAAGAGAGGAGAATTAGAGGGGAAGCTGCAACCGGACACCAAGCCAGCAAGAGGAAGGAAGGAGGGAGGGAGAGAAGAGGGAGGGAGGAAGGAAGGAAAGGTGAAAAGCAAAACAAAATGGCAGAGTAATTCCGTCCAAGTATATTTCATCATGGAAGGTCAGTGCCTGGGCCCTGCCTGGGAGGAAGGACAGCTGCCCCCTCGGGCAGCAGGAGAGGTCTTTCCCTGTTCTTTCTGTTAGGAGAGAATGGAAGGAGTCATGGAGATCAGCCTTCCATGTCCCCAAAGAAGTTGACCTCATTTTACTAGCCCCCTGAGCTTGAACAGACCACCCGCCCCTAGCATTTTTCTTTTTTAAACATATATCTTTATTGGTTTCAGAAAGAGGAAGGGAGAGAGGGAGAGAGAGAAACATCAATGATGAGAGAATCATTGACCAGCTGCCTCCTGCACGCCCCCGACTGGGGATCGAGCCCACAACCCGGGCATGTGCCCTGACCCAGAATTGAACAGTGATCTCCTGGATCCTAGGTTGATGCTCAACCGCTGAGCCACGCTGGCCGGGCCTGCCCCTAGCATTTTAAAACTAGCTCCATATTATTGCTTAGAGAAAGAAGAAAACAAAAACATACAACAATAAAAACAACCTAATTTAGCATTAATTAAAAATTGGTTAAATAAAGTATGGTTCTTCCATACAATGGAAGAATTTTGAATGAAGAAAATCACAGGTATGTATGTGTTGAAAGAGGAGTTTGTGTATTAATGAGTAGAACAATGTAAAGTATTATATCATATTCATAATATAAGTATTATGTAAAAATAAACAGCAGCTATATATTTTATTAGTATATGTGTTTCAAATAAGTTAGAAGAAAACCCATTGAATTATAGTGAATGATTAGCTAGAGCAGCGATTTTCAGCTGGTGTGTCACAAGACTTTTAAAACATGCAATATCTGCCCGGCAGGGCGTGGCTCAGCGGTTAAGCATCGACCTAGGATCCAGGCGATCAGGGTTCGATTCCGGGTCAGGGCACATGCCCGGGTTGCGGGCTCGATCAATGACTCTCTCATCATTGATGTTTCTATCTCTCTCTCCCTCTCCTTTCCTCTCTCTGAAATCAATAAAGACATATTTAAAAAAAACAACAACAAACAAACAAACATGCAATATCTGACCATTTAGTCAGGTAGGGGGCATGCAGGAGGCAGCAGGTCGATGTCCTGCTCTCACATCATTGTTTTGCTCTCTCCCCCCCTCTTCCTTCCTCTCTCTCTAAAAATAAGTTAAAAATCTCAAAAAGAGAAACTGACAACAGCTAACACAACATTAGCTGTCCGGTGTGAATGAATCAAAATTATACTTTTTTTTTCAGCTTGGCAAAAAGTATAATATACTTTTTGGTGTGCTGCAGAATTTTAGTAATTAGTTTATGTGCCATGATATGAAAAAGGTTGAAAATCGCTGATCTAGGAGATAGGAAGGTGGGTGATGAGAACTTTACATTTTCTATGGTCTGTATTTCAGCAATATTTTGTTAGTAAAGCTTTGTATTACATTTGTAAATAGAAAGGAAAAGGAAAGAAAATTTTAAGTGTCCCTAAAAAGACTGAGTTAAGTCTCCCACCTCATCTCAATGACAAAAGCTACAATTGCCAAAAACATAAGTCAGATACATTCCACTGAATAAAATACTTCATACTCTTACAATCTAAGAGAATAATAGCAAATGCAGACTGATCCTTGGGCTTCTGCCCTTCCCAAAAATAGAGTTTGGGATGGCACGGGCTAGACTTCCTAGCAAAGGACCCTCTTGTTCATTGGGCACGAAGGAAATCCCCCAGTGACAAGAAACAAGCAAAGAAAGTGCATTCACACCCAGAGAGCTTTCAGGAAACAAGATCCTCTCTTATCGCCATCAACAAGGAGACTCATCTTTCACCAACTCATTGAATGAGCCCTTTTGTTTCCCCTAAAGGATCATCCTATATTCTTTCCCTGCTGCTACAGAAAGTCCAGGTGCCCCAGAATTCGGCACTGAGAGGCGCTGGAGGAGTCCCGGGCCAGACTTACTCATCCACACTTTCAAGGGGAGCAGCAGCTGAGAGGGCGGGGCACCGAGGAAAGGGGAGGGGCACGCAAGTAGGTGCCAGAGTGTGAACGCGAGACGGTTTGCTTTATACTTAGGCTTCCAAACTTACGTGTGTGTGACATACATCGTATGTCCCACAAAAGATCATTAGAAAGAAAAGAGGGAGCATGGAGCCTGCTTCAGGATGTTGTGGGGCAGGGGCAATAAGTCCATCAGTGTGTTGACAAATACACACTGACTCATCTTTCTCTGTGCCAGGCGCTACTCAAAGAGTCAACATAAAGCGTCTGTCCTTCAGGAATGTAGAGTCACCTCCAGCCTCACAGGCACATGGGATGGCCCCGTGACACCCAGCATGGTGCCTGTATGCAGTAGGGGCTTGACAACTGTTCACGAACTCACACTGTTCATCTGCATCAGGGCACAGGAGTGACGGTGTTGATTAGCTACCCTAGCCCCCGTCTCTTCCCAGCCTCCCAGAGACTTCCACCAGCCACCCATCCTTTCTCATCCCAACTTCCTTTCCAAGAGTTCCCCACCTTCTCGGTCCATAACTCACATTCTCCACCACACAAAACTTGCCTTGACCTATCTCAAACCATCCCTTTTCCATCAAGATCTCAGAAAAGCAGTCTGCGCTCACTGCCTTCTCGCCACAGCTTCACTCTAATCCCTGATCACTTAGTTGCAGCCCTCCACTAAAACTGCTTTGTTGAGGATCACTTGAACCTCTTATAAAGAGAATAGCCTCCTCCCAGCCCTTCCTCTCACCCCTTTCCTGCATTAGATACCATTAACCATCCTTTTCTGAAAGCTGGATTTCCATGGCTTTGTGTGTGTGTGTGTGTTATATCTTTATTGATTTCAGAGAGAGGAAAGGAGAAGGAGAGAGACAGAAACATCAATGATGAGAGAGTCATTGATCAAGCCCACAACCCGGGCATGTGCCCTGACCGGGAATCGAACCCTGATCGCCTGGATCCTAGGTCGACGCTCAACCACTGAGCCATGCCTGGCCGGGCATCCATGGCTTTGGATTCCCCTGGTTCTTCGTTCACATTATGGTGTTAAGTCGCAATCTCACTCTCTGGATCCTCCTCCACCCATCCCTTAAATGTAGGCATTACTCAGAGTGGAAGTCTGCTGTCTCCCCTCATGGATCCTCTCCCCTTTCTGTGCAGACTGAGGACTGTCAGATCGATGCCCCAGGTTTGCTACAGAAGCTCCCTCAAAACTTTCTACTGAACATGGTCCACACTGAACTCTTCTAGACCTCCTCCCCACCCTCAAAAGTGCTCCTTCTTTTAAGACTTAAGTGTCAGTAAATTAGCAACACCAACCTCCCAGATACCTGAGCTAGAAAACTGTAAGTCATATTTAACAACCTTTTCCCCTCTGTGCCACTGGACACAGTGCACCTACAAGTGAATTTTGAGAAACTGCAAAAATGCTTTAAGATGTGAACAAAATTGATTGGCGCTAAGGTATCAAATTAAGACTGTAGAATCAAAATTAAGAATGATTCCAAAATTCCTTGAAATACGTTTGACAGCTAAAACATTGTATTTAATATAGGATACTGGTACATTTTAATACATTTGGTCCTTCACGTGACAGGGCCCACAAAGGTCAACTACCTCACACAGAAAGTCCACATACTTTAACTTCTCAGAATCTCTTGGATTCACCTCCTGCTGTTCATTCCCATTGCCCTGGTTTAAACCCCCTTCAGCCCTTCATTATATTCCTGTAGGATGTCCTAAAACACATCACTCTCCTGTTCAAAAATTCTGATAGTGCCCCAGTGCCTGCTATATAAACTACAAGCTTTTTTGTGGCATTCAAGGCCTGCTACAATCTAGCCCCAGCCTACCTCTTGGGTCCCTCCATAAACACATGCTCCCACTCCCTTGTGCTGTAGCCACAGCAGGCTCATCATGTCCCACACACCCCGTTTGCCCGTGGGATGCCCTCCCTCCTACTCAGCCAGTGGAAAACTTGCACCTCTCTCAAGGGTCGGGTCAGATGGCTGTTCCTCAGTGAAGGCTACCTTCCCAGGATCCCCAGCCCAAACTAGTTGTAGCTTCCTAGAGACCGTGGAGCAGTTTCCACAAATGCACTTGCCTCGCACTGCCTTGTGCGACACTCAGTCTCATGTGTGGCTGTCCCCACTGCAAAACCATAAAGCCTCTCGGGAGCAGAGAGCTGCGTCTTTGCCTGTCACCTGTGTGTTTCCCACACAGCCAGCACAGAACAGACAACAATGTGTCCTGAAGGGTAGCCACCTCCTGTCCCTCCTCCCCGCATCATTCTGTCTCTGCTCCACTGCTACTGGGTCCTCTATACCACTGCTGTGTGCATAGTGGACCCTGGGCCAGATCTAAACCAAGAAAACTCGGGAGCTACGAAAACCACTTAGCTTCAGACCCACCACAACCATTCTTCTTAGTGTCCTAGATTTCAGACGGTGAGAAAGAGCATAGGGGTCAAGCAGATCTGGGTTCAAACCTGGAGTCTGGCATCTAACTGACTGTGTGACTTTAAGCAAAGTTGTCTTGACAAGCCTCAACTTCCTCATCAGTAAAATGGGAATTATATCTAACTCAATGGGCTGTTGTGAGACATAAATGAATTAAAGCACTTAAAGTCCTAAGCACGGCACCTGACATGTAACAGAGGCCCACAAGTATCAGCAGGAAATAGAAGGAGAGGCTCAGATTTTTCAAACCATTTGACCTTGTCAGAAGTCATCCCTCCTCCCCCCGGATGCTCATGTAGAACAGGAATTCTTACATTGGCATCATGAATGCTGGACTCAAACTCCACTGTGCTGCTTATATGTCTTGAAGTCATCATGGAGAAATAGAAGGAGCATAAGATACTATGCAGCTGTTAAGAATGAAAGAGGTCACCCAGCCGGGCATGGCTCAGCGGTTGAGCTTCAACCTAGGATCCAAGAGACTGGGGTTCGATTCCCGGTCAGGGCACATGCCCGGGTTGTGGGCTGCAGCCGATCAATGACTCTCTCATCATTGATGTTTCTGTCTCTCTCTCCCCCTCTCCCTTCCTCTCTCTGAAATCAATAAAGATATATTAAAAAAAAGAATGAAAGAGGTCAATCTCTACATCCTGATATAGAAAGACATCCAAAGTATTTCATCATCAAGTGAAAAGGGCAAGTTGTAGTACAGCGCAAAGCATAAACAACCACAACATACCTGCATATACATATGTCTGTATGCTATGTATACACACACACTCACGTGCATATACATATACCAACATAAACACTTAAATACCTATGTCTATGTGTATATGTTTACCTGTGCCTAGAAAAATCTCTAAAGATGGGTAGGTGAGAAATTGTTAACAGCGGTTACCTCTGGTAATGGGGTCCAGGAGTATCATTTACACTCTTCTGTATGGCTTGAATTATTTTTACCACGGGTATGTGTTCATGTTATTTATTTACTTTTTTGGTTAATCCTCACCTGAGGATTTTTTTTTTAGAGAGTGAAATGGAGGGAGGGGGGAGAGAGAGAGAAACATCGATGTGAGACACACACATTGATTGGTTGCCTCCCACACTCGCCCTGACCAAGCCAGGGGTGAAACCTGCAACCCAGGTACATGCCTTTGACTGGGAATCGAACCGGCAACCCTTTGGTGCAGGGGCAGACACTCTGACCACTAAACCACACTGGCCGGGGCTTATAAATTTTTTAAACTTGTTTTTAAAAGCTGGAGGGGAGGTGGGGAGAGACAGGGAGGGAGGAAGGACTAGGTCATGATCAAGAGCCCTGGGTTCCACTTAGAGTCCTGCAACAAACTCACTCTGTAACCTCAGGCAAATCACCTCCCCCTGTGCATCTCCCTTATTGTAAATTAGGGGAGTTGAACCAGATACTCTTCCGAGATTTCTAGGTTATTAGATGATGTCTGCAAGATGCTTTGAGTACATTGTATCCATAGAGTATCTCTCTCTCTGCGATGGTTTGATGCTTTAAGCATCAGGTTTTAAAAAAGGAAAGTATACACGCTATTTCATTTTGCCCTTCACATTTCAAGGAGAAAGCACTCCCACCATTTTACCGACAGATAAACCAAGTATGGACTGTAATGATCACCTGCTCACCAGATACACACTGCTCACTTCACTCTGCCGTTTGCAAAGAATTATGACGCCAGGAGTTTTATAGCTCCCAGTGCATTCGGCGCCTCTCCCGCAGAGAAGGCGCAGGCTTATGCAAAACAGGCAGAAGGCACTCTTTGCTGGAAACAGGGCGAGATGTAAAGTGACTTCCTCTGGGTCAGAGCATAAACAAAGCTCACTCCCAGCGCATTGAGGAAGCGAGTATTGAACCCTTGGGATCAACTCCGCATCCCTCACTGAAAGCTTCACTTTGAAGATGCATTTCACTGCAGTCATTTTCTGAGCCTTTTCTGGGTCAGAAGCAGGGAAAGGAGCTAAACCGAGGCTGCTGATGGAGGTGCTACACTGAGGGCAGGGTACCGAGTTACAGGCTCTACTACGCACCGACCCAGCTCTCCCAGCGACTGGCCAGCTGGGTATTTTTCCAGTCTCCTGGGCTAAGTGACTTCACACAGCTTTGAATGCAAACAACCTCATTTGTCCTCATAGGTGTTCCTGCAGAAGGTACTGACTTCCTACCCCAGAACAGGTCGCTGTGATTCTACCATAGCATCTCCCTCTCTGTGCCTGGAAACACCTCCAATCTTCTGATAACTTCCCACACCGCAGGACCCTCCTGCTTCGGACCTGAAGTTGAATGTCTGAACATCAAGATTCCCCAACCGCCCTGGCCGGTTTGGCTCAGTGGTTAGAACATCAGCCTGCAGACTGAAGGGTCTCGGGTTCGATTCCAGCCAAGGGCATGTACCTCAGTTGCAGGCTCAATCCCCAGCCCTGGTTGGGGCGTGTGAGGGAGGCAACCAATCGATGTGTCTCTCTCACATCGATGTTTCTCTCCTCCCCCCACCCTCTTCCATTTTCTCTGAAAAACAATGGAAAAAATATTCTTGGGTAAGGATTAAAAGAAAATAAAAATATTTCCCAACAGTGTCAGAAAGCAAGTATGGGATGCACATAGCCACCTTGCAGAGAAAGGCAGAGCCTGATCCACCGACCCTAACAGCCTAAGAGTAGCCTAGGTTTTAAATAAGAAAATCCCAGATCAAAGCACAGCTAAATACTGCAAAGTAAACCAACCCTGAATATAAAAAGGACTGTTTACTCAAAAAGCATGCAGCCAGGCCAGTACTCAGCCTGCTGGTAACCTCTGCTGTGGCGCCTAGTGTCCCTTGACACGGCAAAATCATCACTGGCATCTGTTGCATTCTAGAACTTCCAGAAGCTGCTACTAGTTGACCCCGCTCTCACTGTCACCCCTGGATCAAGTCTGCTGACTGTTTGCTTACCACTGGCCTCATTATGTCTCTGAGAACTCACTGGGGCCTTCAGTTGACTTGGCTGAGTCCCTCTCTTTGTCTCTCTACTCTCAGGTCCCTTGCACAAGGCCTCACATTGTCCTCTGCCCTTCTCTATCCCGGGCACATCTTTCCAAGACCTCCTGAGTGCCTTCCGTTCGTCAATTCATCTCAGACCCCTCCGCAGATTTAAAAAGGCCTAGCAGCTCCACGCACCGCCTTCGAAAGCTAAATACCAACTCCTATCAATCACCACACACAGAACGTAGCACCAGGAGAGAGCGATTTAGATGCAGTGGGAGCGTATCCCCGACAGAGTTCTGTTGGAAGAAACAAAACCCTTCCCAAAGGCCTGAGCAAGCGATATTCTGGTGAGCCCAGTCACTGGTGAAACATTGTGTCTGGGGAAGGCAAAAACGAGGGCAGGACAAAGTAACTAATAAGTGCTGTAACAGTTTCCAAGGTACTTTCTACTTTCACATGCCTTAAGCACAGACAAAAAAGGAGAAACGTACGGGGGGGGGGGGGGGGGGGGGGGGGGGGGGGGAACACCCTCTATATGGGAATTTTTGGTTTCTCTTCTGAAACGTCTTTAATTCACCATTATAAAGCAGTGTATATGGTCTGAAACACCCACTCGAAGAGCCTTTCATAGCTGCATTCTGAGGGTCAGCCTCAGACATTCACTGAAAAATGAGGTGGGAGGGACTGTATTCTGGATGAATAACTGAATTTTCCTAACAGCAGACATATTCTGATGAAGTAAATTAAAAATCAGCTGTTACTTTCCCCTCTGATAAACAGAAAGCAATTGGGGGTGGGGGATATATAGGTGGGAAGAGAGCGTGCCCTCAGGTCGAAAGCATTCCCCGTCACTCCTTATCTGCGCCCCATCAACCGTCAGTGCCTTCCATTAACTCTTCTTCATAACCTCATGAGGTCAAAATTGGGGGAACTATTTTCAGCACTGAATATTCTGGAAACTTCCCCTATCACCTAATTCAACCAGCATTTCCTGAGCACCGCACATTAGCCGAACACTGAGTTAGGCGCCAGTGTCCCCATGGGCTCCAGACCAACGTCCTCTCTTCAAGGAAGTCGCAGTCTAGAGGAGAGTCAGACCCGTACACGACCAACAAGGGGACAATGTGAAAAGTGACGGCTTAAGAACTCAGAGGAGCCAGCCGGTGTGGCTCAGTGGTTGAGCATCCACCCTTGCACCCAGAGGTCATTGGTTTGATTCCCAGTCAGGGCACATGCCTCGGTTTCGGGCTCGATCCCAGCAGGAGGCGTGCAGGAGGCAGCCGATCCAAGTTGATGTTACTCTCTCATCAATGTTTCTACCTCTCTCTACCTTCCTCTCTCTCTCTCTCTCTCTAAAAATCAATAAAAACATATTTAAATAAAAAGAACTCAGAGGAGAGAGTGGCATCTTCCTGGGATACTGAAGAGGGAGAGCACCAAAGGGGTCCTGTGTGAGCAGGGCCTTTGGGGTCCATGTGTAAGTTCATGGCAGGGGAAAGGGGGGAAATATTCCAGGCCCAGAAAAGAGTATAAGCAACGTCATGGAGGCACAGGGACACACCCCCAACAAGCCTCCAGTAGTCACAGGGTACGTGGAGAGGGCATGAAGCAGCACAGGGGGGTTGAAACAGGCTGTGACGGTCCCTGCTTGCCTGTTTTAAACTTTATTTTAGGGAAATGGGGAACCATTGAGGGTTTTAAAGCAGTTGAATGACTCAGTCAGGCTCATGTTTTCAAAAATAATTCTGAGGTCAGGGTGTGAGATGGGTTAGAAGGTAGAGACTGACGGCCAATTATTCAAACATAAGAAGAAGAACAGTAGAAACTGAAAGAAAGGAACTAATCTGAAAAGTTTAGAGGGAAAACATGAACAGGAGTTGGCAGCCGACGGGATGCAGAAGCGTGAAAAGAAGAAAAACCAAAGTAGTTGCTGAGGTGGTCACTTGGGAGCCCGCGGACAGGAGCCACGCTTCGAAAACAGGCAGGCGAGCAGGTCTGGGGGCGAGGGAGGGAGCCCAGAGGTCCTGCTGCTAAACAGTGAGTCCAAGACCTCTTGCCACCACCAAATGAAGACGGCTGGCAGGCAGCCACAAAGCAGATCTGGGGCTAACCAGAAGGATTTAGGTGCATCGGCAACCCCAACAACTAAAAGCCGGTCCAGAGGAAGAAAAAACAAACAAAAAGAAGCAGTGGTAAGAAAGCTGGGAAGAAAACGGGCAGCCCAGGCCCTGGGGCCGAGGGTGGGGGGAGGGGCATCCTTTCACAGCAAGGGAGCGATGGACCAAGTCAGCTACGGCAGAGAAGTTAGGAGCCGAGTGTGGAGGGCAGCACTGGACTTGACGACACCCGGCAGCAGCATGCAGAGCTTCCCGAGGACAATGAGGGTCCTGCGCAGTGCTCATCAGCATCTGCCTCCTCGGGTGTCAAAGAACTGCGTCGGAAGTCGAGCTCGGAACATAATTTATTTATTCAAAACTAATGAGGGGAGTTGAGCCTATTAGGTTTAATCATTGCAAAGATAAAGCAACATAAACAGGTATACAACTAATTACCCCTCTAATTTCAGATCATTAAAGATGCACCATCAAAGGAAAAAAAACCTCTGAAAATTAAGGGCCACATATTGTTGACCTCCACCCAAATATGGTGGGTGCGGTGATTCTAAGCAAGCACTCTAGGATCAACACATTAGGGTTCAAGTCCAGCTTTGATCTTCTAGCTGTGTAATCTTGAGCCCAATTTTTTCATCTGTCAAGTTAGCATAATAATAGAAATAACAAATACATGGAAAGCTCTCAACATACTATTTAGCCCATAATAAAAGTTGACTTATTATAATAACTAATCATTATGATAATAATGCTTCATTTCCAAGTTAAGATATATATAAAGTCCATTATATATAGTTACAAATATTCATTCTTTTAAAAAAAAGTGTTTAATTGATTTTAGAGAGAGGGATAGAGAGATAGAAGCATCAATGAGAGAAACATCGATCAGTTGCCTTCTGCTGGCCCCTACTGGGGATCAAGCCCACAACCTGGGCATGTGCCTGACCAGGAATCGAACCAGTGACCTCTAGGTTCATGGGTTGATGCTCAACCACTGAGCCACCCCCTCTGGGCCATTCTTTATTTTTTTAATCAATAACTATTTTTGAGCCATTTCCCTCTATGTACCAACCATGGCTCTAGAGGTTGGGCATGACAGAAAGAGAGAGAGAAAGGGAGGGAGAGAGAGAGAGGCTGAGGCCCAGTTTCCCAGCACAAGCAGCATAGTCTAATGGTGTAGAAGGTAAGTTAACAATTAGAAAAAAAGATGATCTAAACAAAGGAATGAGAGAGGTGCTGCAAAAATACACAAGAGGAAGCACTCAGTGCTCCCTCGGGTCCTGGCGAGGGAGAGGGGCTGTCAGGCAAGGCTACAAACACGAGGCAACACTTCAGCATTACAAGGGAATCTGCAAAGAAGTTTTTAAGGATAATAAATATTAAGGTGCCATCACACACACACACACACACACACACACACACACATACACACACACACACGTGCACCCTCTGGAAAAAATGTCAGAGAAAGAGGGAGTTCTTTGCCCAAGGGCAAACAGCAAGAGGAAAGGAGCTGGAAGCAACCCAGGCTCTTGTCATCCAGCTCAAGGAGACATTTTGGCTAAAATACATCATCACATAATATTTACCACCTGAGTTTGGGCTACATGCTCTACAAAGCAAATTAAACATCTCCAACCTGTCCTCTAAAAGTGTAAAATTTCAAAATAGACAAACTAATATAAGAACTTTGATGACAAGCTATCCCCAAAGGATTGTGTTCTCGAACAATTCTGAAGTTCAGCTTGGTCCCTGAGGTGAGGATCTTAATAGATTTTGCCCTTCCCTTTGGAGATGTCAAACACCAGGAAGGAATATTAAAATGGCATGGTTTGGGTTCTCAAAAAATTAAAAATAGAACTGCCATATGATCCAGCAATATACTAGAGAATATATTTCTGAGTATATACCCAAAAGAAGTGAAAGCAGGGTGTTGAAGAGATAGCTGTACACCAATACTCATAGCAGCACTATTCACAACAGCCAAGGCGCTAAGCAACCCAAGTGTCTATGAATGGGTGAATGGATAAACAAAATGTGAAAAATACATACAATGGAATATTATTCAGCCTTAAAAAGAATGGAAATGCTGACATACTACAACATGAATAAACCTTGAAAACATTATGCTAAGTAAAATAAGCCAGTCACAAAAGATACTGATTCCACCTACATGAGGTGCCTCGTAGTGAAATTCATAGAGACAGAAAGTAAAGTGGTGCTTGCCAGGTGCTGGGGGTGGGGAGAGTTAGGGTCTGATGGGTACAGAATTTGAGTTTTGGAAGATGAAAGAGGTTCTAGAGGTGGATGGTGATGACAGCTACACAAAAACGTGCATGAATTTATGCCCCTAAACACTTAAAAATAGTTAATATGGCAAATTTTGTTATTTATAATAATTTAAAACAATATATATTTTTTCACTGTGTGGTTGCCATGCCCATTAAATAACTATTCATGGTCCTTTAGGGGCAAATGAAAACACCTTGTTTCTGATACTTAGATGCAATGCCATATGAAGAGTGGGTGAGAGCATAAGACGAGGCACATTAGAAAGTTCTTTATCCAAAGGAGCAGCGTCCAGGTACCATTCTCCAGAAATGGGCACCTACACAACCCACCAAGGAGGTGGCTTTGTTGGCAGGCACCATCTGACAATTTTTAATTAAGATAATCCCCATGTACCAGCACCACCCCATTAGGGGATGACTGTCAAAGTACACATTCCAAAAATTACAAATTGAACTATTTGCAAAAGCATTAAGCAAGGCTTTATGTAAGACCCACAACTAATATTCATAAATCAGTTGGTGCCTTTGGGAGCCATCTAGTTGAGCAAATAATAGATGAACACAAGAAAAGTTAAATAATAAATCATAAAAGAAATCTACGATTATGCTCAATTAAGTAGTACATATAATTAGCCCTGTAACATATTTGGAGAAGGGAGAGATTACTAGGGGCTGGACTGTTCCAGGAAGACTGACAGAAACCACTCCAAACTGGGAGAAATGCTCAGGACTCAGTAAGGAGAAACAGACAAACTTGGTTCAAGTGGAGGGTTGATGATGGGAAGTGGTAGCAGATAAAAAAAGAAAAAGAGATTGGAGCCAGATTAGAATGGCTCTTAAAAGTCAACTTCATGAGTTTGGATTTCCATCTCTCCCCAGAGGGAAACCGTCAGCGAGGTTTTTGAGAAGGGGTGTTATATGACATACACGCTGTTCCAGGGCAGGGTAGCTTTGGAGAGGGAGACCCTTCATGGATAGAAAGCAGGACCCCAGACCACTTGGGTATATACCCGAGGGCTACTAAGCCACAAAAATGAAAACAAACATGTGCTTTGGCTTGGTTAAAGCTATGACTTTGAAATATGTCAGGCCATACGCGGACATCTGCATGGAATTTTTCTTGAAGGATATGCAGGAAACAGTTGACATTGGTGACTTCTTAGGAGTAGGAGGGAGGTGGGGGAAGGAAGACTTTTACGTTTCATTGTACACCCTTGTACAGTGTGGATACACTTAACCATGTGCATGAATTCATTTTATAAATTAAAAAGTTTTAAAAAATGAAAACAGAAAGTGTTGAGTAGTGTTGGAGCTCTAACCAGCAAATTCAAAACATTTCTAATTATAAGGGAAATATATTTCAATCTTACTTATACCATATCTTAATCTGTCACATCGTGCAGATGTTGTGAGAATGACCTAAAAGTAATAGTAAGAGTATATAGAACTAACTGCAAATCTAAGGCTTTACTTCAAAACAAACAGATGTTATGAGTCACCCACAATAAAACACCTCCTTTTTTGTATATTTAAATGAAAAATCTGCCTGAGTCTATTCCAAATCAACCCCTGAATGAAAAGGAAAGTCAGAAATAATATCCCACAGTACCTTTGACAAGATATATTCCTGGCTCAGTAAATGGCTTTTTCGCTCTTCTAGTAGCTCAGACCAAAACCAATTGGATCATCCTTGACTTCTCTTTTTTCTCTCATCTTCTATATCCAAATTCCATCAACTCTACCTTAAAAATCTATCCAGAAGCCAGCTGCATCTCACCACTCCACCACCACCATCAGTCTGGTCCATCATCTCTAACCTGGACCACTGTCATAGCTTTCCTTCCACTCCCTGCTTCCACTCTTATCCTCAACAGTCAGTCTTCCACGGGACAGTCAGAAAGAACCTCAGAAACACAAATCCGAGCATGTCACTCCCTTGCCCACAACTTCAAGTGGCTTCCTATTTCCAATGGCTTCCTATCGTGTAGCAAAACCCCAAAGTCCTTGCATGACCACAAGCCTGCACGATCCAGACCCTGTTTCCTCTCCAGCATCAACTCCTGCACTCTCCCCTTGCTCCCTCCACTTGAGTCAAGCTGGCTTCCTGACCATTCCTTGGTCAGAGCAGTGGCCTTGTCCTGGGGCCTTCATACTCAACCTAAATCTCTTCTCCAAACTCCCTCCCCGCACTTCATTTGGGCCTCTGCTCATAGGAAAAGTCACCGGAGAGGCCCTTCCCACACATCCTACCTCAGATAGAACGACCTCTCTTTCACTTCACACTGCTTTATTTTTCCTTTGTACCACCTGAAATTATGACACATACTCATGTGTTTGTTGTTGTTTAGTACCTGTCTCACCCAACTGGAACATGAGCTCCTTGATGTCACACTCTTTTTTATATGTACACTGCTATATCCCCTGGGCCTAGACTATGCCTGGCAAATAAATGAGAGTTTAATAAATAGTTGTTGAAGACTGAAGTAAGTACAATTCAAGGCACTCAAGATCACTGGACAAAGAGATTTCTGAAGCCCAGAATGAGACATACACATAAAATGAAAAGCAGAAACATCATTGACAGGCATATAAACCCGTCATTTATCTATGGCACGCTGGGAATCCACGTGCACGCTCGACATTAACTCATTGCTTTGAGACATCATCTGTGTACCTTCTGGAGGGCCATTCTTGAGGCTTTGTGGCTAAAGAGCAAATACTGTAACAAGTTCCCTCCTCCCTCTTTCCAGAACCAATGAACTTAGTCTGAAAGCTCTGCTGAAGCCAGCAAGCAAGCACTGTCCCGACCGGAAAGCCTAGAATATTCAGTTACTCTGTTGAGGGGATCTGGACAAAGCCCCAGCCTTGGAACTAGGAAACTAGGTCAAAGTCAGGGACCTTGAGAAAATCATTACACATTTCCAGTCCTGTTTACTTGACTGTAAAGTAGGAATGATGAGATCTTCCTTGCTTTTCCATGCAGGCATTATAAAATAAAATAAGTTGATGCACATACAAAGGCATCCTGAACACAGCAGACTATACATCACCCGTGTGACCATCATCTTGTAGTAGCCGATTTCTAGCTCACACGTCCTTCACTAACAATAGTGAGGTTTGTCGAAGCAAGGATCCTCCTCTGCTCAACCTTCACCGATTTCAACTAAAACCTTAGATGTTCTTCACAAACTGAACCCAAGCTATCCTTCTGGTCAAATCTCCAGCCCCTTCCCGGGCTATATCCTGTTCTTCACTCCCTAATCTAATCATGCTCTACTGAACATCTGCTCGGGGCTAAATGCCTAGGACCGCATCACCGCCCTTCTCCCATTAGAAAAATCCGGGGCTCTCCCCAACCTGAACTAGAAGCTTCCTCCTGTAAGCTCCCTCTCGGGTGTCCTGTTGAGTCCCTGGACCAGCAGGTCTCCATCTGATCCCTTTTTGCGTCCTCAGCACATAACAGTGTAATGTACACAGTAGGTGCCCACAATGTCTGCTCTTTTTGAGTATTTCTCAAAAGGCTCTCTCAGGCCTTTCCAGCTCTAATTCTCTTTGGCTTATAGCTCAGACTCAGTATTATGGAAGGCCATTTCTTAATTTTCCATCCCGAGAAAATATGATGGAAGGTAAAAATTAACTGTCCCCTCTTAGGGGGCTTCTGCAAACAGGCAGGAACTGAGTAGAAGGACAGAATGAGGCTAGGGACCGCTTTCCAAGTTATGTCTTTCAAGTATCTTTGTTTTAGTTGAAGTACTATGAGTTCTCAAATGAGACACACCCATGTTTAAGTCTGGTACCAATGGAAATTATTTTCAACATGTTCCCGCTCAGGGTTACCCAAGTTTCTGCTCTTTTCCATGACGGAAACTTCTAAACTGACTAGAATTCAAAGCAATTATTGTTCTTTAGCTGTCAAGGTGCCCTGCTATTCTTTTCATAAATATCCTGGATGATCTGAGCCAAGTTCAATGCAAAGTCTATTTTTTTCTAGCCCTGTACCTTTTCACTTGCTAAATTTATAGCATTCAAATGAAAGGAAGAAAGGAAGCCCCGCTTTTGCCCCCACTGCTAACACGATACATGTCTGGGTTTTCATTGCCCTTGTAATTACACCCTTGGCCAGGTCTGCACAGGTATGGTGTGGAAATTAAACATCATGGCAAAGCCTGAAATAAGGCCTCATGAGGTAGGAAGGGATGGCTTCATAATATTTCCTGCCGCCAGAAGAAGGAAAGAGAAAAATCAGACTGGTCTGGGAATGTCACAAGCTCGCCAGACAATCCACTGAGAAGCATCTTCTGTCTATGACTGCCTCTAACCCCGTTGCGCCGTAAGGCTGGGATCCCCTGTGGTTTGATATTCAGCTAAGGCTGGCTGAAAGTGGAAGAATTGGGTCTTTAGGCTGTGAATTAAGAAATAAGCACAGCAACAAAGGGAAACATGAGATGACATTTTCTAAATATTTACCAAGGGGAGTTGGCAATTCAGCGAGTGGAGCCAGATCTGACAGTGAATTCTCCTGACTGCCTCCTACACCTTCCCTCGATCACTGTTTCCATCTCCAAAACCACGTGACCGTGGCCTTTTGGGGCTGTCAGAGGAAAGCAGCATCTTTATGATAAACCCAGCCAATGCTACGCAATGGCTCTGGCACACAGGCCACCGCATCTACTCTACCCCTCTTCCTCAGATTTTTTATCTAAAAGAGAGGAATGGCCAAAGAGCTGTCTGTAAAAAACTGAGTCAATACAACCTACTTTTAAGGCAAAATACTTCTTTCCACAGTAATATTTGGCTAGTAATAGCCACATGGCTTTGAAAACCAGTATCCATGACCTTCCCTGCCAGTCCTCATTATAAAATCCGATTTCTCACCAGCCCACACAGCACAGTCTCGTTCAATCTTCATTTTCCCAAGTCAATTTACAGATGTTAATCTGCAGGTCCGAGGCTATAAAGAAACATAACGGATAACGAAGAGATACCCTTTGTACCACTTTAAACCTTCCACTGCTCCTTTTCCTACCTTTTCAGGTATTGGATAGAGGGTAAAATTTTGTGTTTGATTTTGACTTAATTGACTGAGCTTAGATTAAACAGGTATCTGATAGTCCCAATAATTCCCTAAAGTCCTTCCTTTCCCCCACAGCCCCAGAAATGCTACATAATTACTGGTCTTGAGATTTGTACTGCCTCCAGACAGCAAGGTGCACACACCTTGTGTAAAAATACAGACCTCTGTAAACCTAACAGGCAATGGGGGGGTTATGGGAGAGTTCAGAGTTTAATGCTCACTAACATCTGTCCCACCTATCTCCAACACATTTTTTTAAAGATTTCACTAAGATGAAAGTATTGAATTTTACAATATATACTCTCGCAAAAACACACACACAAAACCCCCACAAAACTTCAGTGGGTTAATTAGGCAGAACTCCAGGAAATAAACTCAATTTTGGCCTTGAGAGAGAGAGAGACAGGAAAGAAATGGGATGAATGAGAAGTATACAAGGCATGCACCAAAGCTACACACAGATAACCAGGTAACCTGCAGTTAGGTCTCACCTTTAAGCAAGTGACTACACAAGTAGAGGCTGTGCAGTGACCTCCAAGGTTCCTTCCCACTCCAATAGCATTTGTCTCATGAATTTTTTATAGTCATCCTCTGTCCTATCACACTGTCCTCATGCATCATCAAGGCCTCCTGGCCACTTCCAGGACTGAACAGAAAATCTGTTTTCAAAAAAAAATCCATGCTTTGATTACTGCCAAAATTACAGTTCTGTCCTTGAAACAATGACCTGGACATAACGGGCAAGGCTAAAACACCCTTGAGCAAATGTGTCCAATACCATCGTCAGGTAATATTCTAAAGCTTCTCTGATATAAGCAGAATTACTATCCAAGGTCTTGAGAGTAAATGATTGTGAAGCTAACAATCCTACCACCAAATCCCTCCAACTTGTATTTCTTTCTATATCTCTCCCAGCCGAATGTCTAACCTTAAAAAGAGGGTAGAACCAAAGAGCTGAGTTTGAATCCTGGCCCCACCTCCCCTCAGCCGTGTGATGAGAGGCAAATTATTTAATCTCCTTGAACCTGTTTCCTCACCTGTAAAATGCTGATAAAATGAGCTACCTTGCAGAGTTACTATGACAATGAAATAAGATGCTATAAAGAAAACGATGAGCATTCATTCACTCATTCCACAAAGGTTAATTACCCTAGTGCCCAGCCACCAAGCTAGGCACTGGTATCTAAAAGATGGAGGGGAGGGGGGTATGAAAACTGTTATTATTTTTATTGGCCAAAAACAGTCTGTTTCCAGAACTGTCAGATTTTTACTTTAGTTCAAAACTTTCATTCACACCTGGTTTGCCTAAGTCATTTTTATTTTGTCAGATATGATCCCAGGTGGGAGTCTGCCTCCTGCCACATCTCTCCCTAGCTCAAGGCCAGTCATCTAGCAGGTGTTCTGCTAGAGGACACCATCAGAAACTTGGAAGAAGCAATAACCAGAGCAAAAGGTGGTATCTCAGCTCTCAGCCGGGCACCACTCAGGGACACTTGATATGCCTGTGCCACAAAGCCCGTCCTGGATGCCTGGGAGTTTTCAGGTGCTTTCAGTTCCACGCACAGACTCTGAGTCTTCTGAGAACTCGGGATCAACAGAACTGGCTCCTCCCCAGTCACTGTGACTGAGCCCCTGATAGAGCGAAGAGCAACAGCTAAGGGGTCTAAAGGCTACATTTTCATAAAGCAGGGTTTCCGTCTTTCAGCTGTGCTTTACTCCAGAGTTTGATCGCGTTCTGCATAAATAACCCACCTCTGAGGAGTCCGCTGGTTTCAAGGCCGGTGGGCTTTTCTTCCAGGTGACCCTAATACTCTTTTCCCTAGCGGGCCCATAGCCCTCGGGCAAGTACAAGCCCAGCTATGTTGAGTGCTGGGTGTCCAGTACACTTAACTTTCAGCACTTACAAAACAAAACAAAAAAGAGTTTAAGATATTCTGGAGCTCAGGGCTTCTAGCAAAAGAGCAAAAGTCTCACCACGGAATAGGAAATAACCTGCCCTGGGTCATGGGGGTGGGAGGTGGTCAAAGAGGGAACTCTAGAATAAAATCTGGAACTATTTGGAAGCTAAGGATAGGTTAGTGGATGGTATAGAGGTGCCTATATTTTTCATTTGCAGACTCCCCTCATTCAGGAGCCACCTGAATCTCTCCTCAGACACTGACGTATAGATCAGGACTCTCTCGAGGCTGCGAATTCTGTATGGCTGCCTCTCACCTGGAGGTCACAGCCTAGCCACTCCTCACAGGAGCTCTCCCTACAAAAGCTGTCACTATATTTTACACACACACACACACACACACACACACACGCGCGCGCGCCCATCTGATGCATCTAACTTTTTTTTTAAGGTAGCTTCATTTCATTTTCCTTCAGCGAGTTAAGCTCGTTAATATTAATTCCTGGCGCTGCTAACTGCTCACTGAAAACAGTGGTTTGGATATTAATAGGCTATAAATCAAAGCCCTACCTGGTGCTCGTTGTCACGGAAACAGTACTCAAGCCCACAGCTACTAGGAAGTCTGGGCGGGTTGGTGGGAGTTGGGGGCTGTTTTAAAGCTCCTGCTATTTCTCCCACTTTCTGCTGTTTCTCAGGGCCAAGTTGTTGGAGGAAGAGGGACTGGTGAGGCGTGAGAGTAGACTGGGCCACAGCAGCTTGCAGAAGCCAGACTCTTTGGAGAGGAAAGGGTGGGGGTCCCTGGGGTACGGTTTGGGGCGCTCCGATCTCCCCTCCCTGGGGCTGCACCGGGCCGCTCTCTCCGCGCCGCTCCCGGCGCCCGGGGGCCGGTGCCCCCGCTGCCCTGCCCTGCCCTGCCCTGCCCTGCCCGCCCTGCCCGGCGCTGGGCTGCCCGGGGAGCGCACCGCCAAGTTCCCAGAAGAGAATCCGAGCAGCCCCGGGACCGAGAAAGGCGCCCGCGGGAGGCAGGGGGAGGGCGGCGCGGAGGCCGGGCGGGCTGGAGGCAGAGGCCCCTGTGCCCCCGAGCCAGAGTCCCGGAGGAGGCAGCCCAGGACCCGAACGCCCCCGACCCCCTCCCAGCGCCCCGGGCGACGCTCCAGGGTCTGCCTCTCCGACGCGAGCGTCCAGCTCCCGAGCGCCTCCCAAAGCCCGCGCGGATTCCCGCGCCCCGGGGTGTCCGCTGCCGCAGCCGCCACGGGCCCTCGGGCCCCGCTCTGCCCCCCGCTCCGCGCCCGGTCCCCCGAGCTCCGGCGTCAAGCGCCCCCTGGGCCCAGCGGCTGCTCCGCGCTCGCGCCGCGCGCCCGAGCCTCGCGCACCCGCACCCGCACCCGCACCCGCACCCGCACCCGCCGCCTCGGGCCGCCGGGCCCTCCCGGGACTCACCTGCGACGGGGCTGTAGCGGCGGCCGGCCCGGGCCCGGGGGCGGCAGCGGCGGCGGCGCGGGGGGAGGAGGGCAGCGCGGGGCTCCTGGCACAGCGGCCGCCGGGCGCCTGGTGCTGCCGAGCGGCGGACCCGCCCAGAGATATAAATAACATTATCTGAGGAGGGACATTCCTGCCGGGGGACATCGCTGCTGCCGGGACCAGATAGTCCCGCGGCGGGGGCGGGGAGGCGGGGCCGCAGCCTCCCGCAGCGCCAGGCCCAGCCCCCACTTCCCCACCCACTCCCGCACCTGCCAATCAGCCTGCGCGCCCCGGGGCACCTGCGGGCCTCCGCCGGGCTCCCGGGCGGGCCTCCGCCTCGGGGCGGCAGCCTGGGCCCCAGACGCCCGTCGTCCGCGCCGCCGCAGCGCCCACAGTCGCTCGCCTCCCCAAACCGCGCGCTCCCCGAGCCCCCTGCGCGGGCAAAACGGTTTGACTCCGCAGCTCGGGCCTAATTCGCGCGCCCGGAGCCCGGAGCGCGGAGCCTGGGCACGAACATGAGCCCCCCTTTCCCGCCCCGCGCCCCTCCTGGGCACAGTCAGGTGTTTCAATCCATGAAAAGACGCGCCTAGGCCCCTGGGCGCGCGAGGCGGGCTGCGGGCAGCGCGCCCCGGGCGCGGCGGGGTGGGGGGGACGCACGGCCCCCGGGGCCGGTGTGTTCGCGCTGCGGGGCGGCTGCTTCCCCGGCGGTCCGAGCAGACGCCGGGCGGACCCGGGTGGGCACTGGGCCGGAGGCCCCCCAGCCCGGCTCTGTCCGCCGACCTGGCGAGGTCGGGGCGGACCCGCAGCCCCGGAGCGCCCGCACGCTGCGGGGACTAATCAACAGGCAGGCTGCCCGCCCGCACCCCGCCGGCCGGTCCCCAGGCGGGGCCCCGGGGCTTCCCCGCCGTCAGCCGGGGCTGCGGGTGCGGCAGGCCGAGGACTCGCTGGACCCGGCGGCGCCGGGGAGGAGAGACGGGCGTGTCCGGCAGGGGGGCCTGGGGAGAGGGACTCGCAGAAGAACGCGGGGAGCGCTGAGGCTGTCCATTTTCGTGACTTTCCTGTGACAAGAAATCATTGCTCAGTGTGGGCGGGTGGCCTTCGCCGCGGGGCCTGGGGCGGCTGGGCCGGATGACCTCGGGCGCCCTGGAGACGGCGCAGCGCGGAGGGGGCGCAGAGGCGAGAGGAGCTGTGGCTTGGGGGCTGCCTGGTTTCCCGCGGCGCAGCGGTCTGACTGCTGAGTTGTTTTGCGTGGGGGTATAATTAGCTGTTTTCCAGGACTCGCAGGTAAAGGGTGTCTCATTGCCAGGTGCACGCTTAGTTTATATTCTGAACACCAGCAAAGATATTTCACGCTCTGCCGCAGCCACACTTCTGGAGAGTGGGCATTGAGACACGGAGGTGCGCTAAGTGGGGCAAACTCCGAAGACGGCACAGAGCCGGGGACTCCCCGCCGCACACCTGCGGTCTTGGCCCTGGTGAAGCTGGATTTCCCAAGAGGCACGAGTGACACAGGGAAGAGAAAAGAATATTTGTGGTCATCCATTAGATTCGCAGTGAGTGATTCCCCCCTCTCTGATAACACTTAAGAACACATGTTTATTACTGAGGTAGAAACAGAAAGGTGTTTTTCATTTAAAAAATTAAGAACCAAATTCTGGTAAGGAAAATTCAAGAACAACAGGCTGACTTCAAAAACTGAGATGATCATGCTTCTCAAGTAGAAATCTTTGAGAGAAAGATTGTGTTTATGTTTTACAAGCCTTGTGCGAAATAACATTAAATAAATTCATGATTCCCTAGACTTGCAGCTCGGCAGCTACATAATTATAGATTCCCAAGCTATAATTCCTTAGCTATAGGTTTGTGGCACTGAACTGAAAACCTGCACAGATTTCTTTGTAGCCTTAAATTTTATAATTTTTAACCATGAGAAAAAAATTAATATAAGAGCACCAACTCGGAGGACAGATTACTCCCGGACTTTACAAACCAGCTCAGCTGCTTTAGTTATCTCCACTTTAGCTGAAAGCTAAATAATTCAACACAACCTCATTTGCTACAGAGCCTGTTGCCCGGACAGCATCCCCAAATGCTTTACAGCTAATAGAGTTACAGTGAAATGATCAATCAGAACTGAGGGAGAGAGTTTATTTTTTAAAACTGATTTTTAGAGCTAGGGGAAGGGAGAGGGAGAGAGATAGAAACATCAATGATGAGTCATTGATCGGCTGCCTCCTGCACGCCCCCGACTGGGGATCGAACCCGAAACCCCGGGCATGTGCCCTGACCAGGATTCGAACCTCGATCTCCTGGATTACAGGTCGATGCTCAACCCCTGAGCAACACCAGCTGGGCCTGAGAGAGAGAGTTTGGACGTACAGGCAGACCTCGCTCCTTGTGCTTTGTTTATTGTGCTTCACAGGTGTTGCGTGTTTTACACACTGAAGGCAAGACCCTCCGCCAGCGAAAAGATTACAACTCTCTTTATTTCCATACTTGCCTTTTACGGTGGGCTGGAACCGAACCCACAGTATCTCCGAGGTAAGCCTGTACGGAGGAAAAGGGCACTGTCAAACGAGGAGGGGGAAATGGCAGGTCCCAGGGAGTGGGAATTAGACATTGAGGAGAGTGAAACAGAAAGGAAGAAAAGCTGATACAGGGGTGGATAATTGAGGTCATTGTTGTGGGCAACAGGGGTTGGTTCTGCAGGGACTTCCTGAGAAGAGAATGTCCCTGGAATTATTGGAAGTGTGGGAGATTGTCGAGGGGCTGCCTCCTCTGACCACCACCCCAGACTGCCAACCGGTGATGTGCAGCTTCGGAAGAGTTCTGGGCCAGAAGGGAAGGCGTGCTCTGAAAATAGATGCTGTCAGCCAGGAAGTCTACCCAGCTCCAGCTAAAATCAATAGGCGAGGCCAAGAGGATGTAAGTCAGGTCACTAGAGGAATCTGATATAAGAGGGAACATTCACTTTTTATCTGTTTCTATATTCTCTGAATTTTTCACATTGAACTTGTATTATTTGATAATAGAGACAATAATATAATAGGTAGAGATTGGATCAAGATGGTAGGTTGAACAATATGCCTTTACCTTCTTTTCCATCTCAAATCTTATAAAAAGGTATGTCTTAGCCCTGGTGGGCGGGGCTCAGTTGGTTGGGCACCATCCTGTGCACCAAAAGGGTGCTGTGCACACACCCAGGTTTCAGGCTTGATCCCTGGTAGGGGGCATACAGGAGGCAGCCGAATGAAGTTCTGTTCTCACGTCTATGTTCCTCTCTTCCTTCCTCTCTCTCTAAAAATCAATAAAAAAATATTTTTTAAAAAGGTTATGTCTTAAAGAGAACAGGAAATCTAACAGCACAGAGGAACAAGAAAAAGGGTGATCAATTCTCCAAGAATTTTTAGGAAGTCCTGAAATATAGAAGAGAGAGGAAGGATCTGATCTAAAGAGAAACAAAATCAGGGGAACCAAAACAGGTCCAGAAGGAATATTTTAGGCAAGTTTCAAGAAAGAGTCAAATGATACAAGAAGAGGAAGGGGCCCTAGAATAATTCATGTAAGCCTCCTCTCCCCTGCTGGCATTAAGTATCAGAGGTTTGCCTATGGGATAAAGAAGTTAGTGGGGATCCTGGGGCCAGAGGGGCAGAGTCTGGGTATCTCCTGACCCCCAGAAATGAGAGGGAACCCTCATTCTTTCTGCAAAGCATGTTGTTATTATAGTTTAACAACTCGCTTCACAGCCCCTGAAGAGAGGCTATAATAAACAGAATGGGCAGGCAAAAGCATTCTCAAATGAAAGAGGGGTGGGCAATTAAAATCAGCAAAAATTTTGTGGGGGAAGGGGAACCAGTACCATGAAAGAGAAACACCAAACTCAACTAACAGAAGTAATATCAGAGGACACTAAGTTAATAAAGGAAACAGAAGATGAAATTAAAATGAATTTAAATGTTACTCAGTAAGACTTGAAAGGATATTCAATCTATAACAGTGAGAAATCATAGAAATTAAAAAGTAATTTTCTGAAATTGAAAATTCATTAGCTGATAAGCAGAACAAACCAAATTGAAGAGCAGATTAGTGGAAGCAGACATTCTCCCCAAACAGAGCAAAAGACAAAGAAATGGAAAGTTTATGAGAATTTTTTCATGATTGAAAGCCAGGGAGGCAAGATCCTCAAGGCCCAATATCTATCTAATAAAAGTTACAAAAGGAAAGGAGAGAGAGAGAGCAGAAGGGGATAATAAGGAGAAAGTCATTTAAAATTTCTCAGAGTTGAAGAAAAATATGAATTTTCTGATTTTATTTTATTTTATTTTTTTAAAATATATTTTTATTGATTTCAGAGAGAGAGAGGGAGAGAGAGAGAAACATCAGTGATGAGAGAGTCACTGATCGTCTGCCTCCTGCATGCCCCCTGCACGCCCCCTCCTGGGGATCGAGCCCACAACCAGGACTTGAACCTCGATCTCCAGGATCCTAGGTTGGTGCTCAACTACTGAGCCACGCTGGCCAGGGTGAATTTTCAGATTTTAAAATCCTACTGAGTTTACAGCAGGATGAAGAATTTAAAATTTTATTTATAGTTTTATGTACAGTTTAAGGTTTATGATTTTATTTATAAACTCTAAGGACTTAAACCATAAACCAAGACTATAATAAACTAGACTAAATTGCTGTGCCATGAATTAAATTAACCCTAAAAAACTGCTTTTACTGGATCACAGAACCAAACTTATTTGAAGTACACTTAAAAATAACTTCACTTAGAAATGAACATATATATCTGAAAGGTCCTTAGAAACAGAAATGCAAAACCAAATAAACCTGAACTTACCTCATGTTTGGCTCATTCAAACCCCTGCTGACAACAATAGAAGAATCAATAAGTTAGGGTAAAGTACAGAAAAATAGTGCCTGGAGCTTAAAAAACATTAGTTCTCTCTTCTCTACCCTTTCACCAAGAGATGCTTTTCATGAAACTAAGCTGAAATTTTCATTCCTTTTCTGGAAATATTGAGGGGAACCACACCCTCCACACGAAAACAAAAAAGCAGGAGGACCAATCAGAAGCCCACCATTCACAATCTAGAGCAGCCAAGCACAAGGACCAAACTTTCCCTTCAGATGCCTCAAACAGAATGGTCACTGGAATGAACCAGAAGGCCTGCAGCAGGCCTGCAAATACCAAACTGACCACCCTCTGAAGGAGCAGGTGACACCAATGTCAAATCTTCCTCCATCAGTAATGGAAAGAAGTGGAAAAGGCTTACTACCTCCTGTCATCCACTAGTCCGTGGGAGCACTAGCCAGGCATGAGCGTCTTTCCTTAGATAGCTGTTCCTGAGCTTTTCCTCCCTTCTCAGGACTGGGCTCTCTGTTACCTAAGGGATGCAAGCTTGTGGAGATATAACAGCAGGCTGATGTTGGGGGTGCTGATGAACTCTGCCTGAAGATGCTGACGTTCTGCGGTTGCCTTGTTCAGGCTGTATTAATTCGTGAGGGCTATCATGACAAATACCACAGTCTGGGTGGCTTACACAATGGAAATTTATTTTTACAATCCTGTAGGCTAGAAGTCTGAGATCACAGTGTTGGCAGGGTTGTTTCTTCGGAGGCCTCTCTCCTTGACTTATAGATGGCTGTCTTCTCCCTGGCTTCACAGGGTCTTTCCTCTGTGTGTCTGTGTCCTAATTTCCTCTCTTCCTGTAAGGACACCAGTCATATTGGGTTAAGCCCATCCATATGACCTCATTTTACCTTAATTACCTCTTCAAAGGCCCTATCTGCAAATATGGTCACTTTCTGAGGTAGGAGTGGGGTGGGGTGGGCGTTAGGATTTCAACATATGAATTTGTTTGGGGGGTGGGGGGCTTGTACAATTCAGCCCGTATCCCAGGCCTCATCTTTTCTCACATGAATTGCTTCTGTTGGCCTCCTCACTGCTCTCCCATTCTTCAGCTTCACTCTCCTTCCATTCTTTTTCCCTGTAGTAGCCAAAGTACAGTTTATTAAAAGGAAATTTGATCATTTCACTCTCTACTTTAAAACAGCCAGTGGCTTCCCATTGCTTTCACAATATAGTTTTAAGTTTCCCAGCACTTAGCGCAGTGCCTAACACAGAAGGTTCATTTCATAAGTGCAGGAAGGCCTGATAAGTAAAGGAGTAAATAAATGAATTAATGAGCAAACAAATAATGGAAGCTAAAAGAAGGTTGCAACCTTGGAGATCAACAAAGAAGTAGGGAGTCCAAAATCATTTCTATTTGGCTTAAAAATGCATATTTGTGATTTTTTCCCACGAAATTCACTTTCCTATTTATGTTTAAGGTTATTTAAATGAATTCACATTCCCTGAGACATAATTGGCAATATTTGTGCCTGAATTTCGCCAACTCCTTAGCCACTATGGCACATTCTTACCTAGCTTACTGTCTGTGGGTGAGAAATGGAGTAATTAGATTTTATATTCACACCTACCACCAAGTTCACCCATGGGAGCAAGAGCCTAGTATCTTCCAGTGTCTCATTTATAATGAGATATTGCAAATACAACAGTGATGGTTGAGCTGTGTGGACTTCTGTCTCTGTCTGTTTCACCCTCTCAGTGCCATTTCTGACCTTGTCCTTGGGCAGTGGCCCTGCTCCAGTCCCCACACTCCAATATGCCAAAGCCTTGACACACATAAGCAGCAAGTTGATGTTGTTTGACATTAACACTCTATCTTGAGTGTTCCACAAAGTGGAGAATCTATATGTGGATAACTGAGAGTACCTAAACCTGAAACCTTTGGTCTCTTTCCTTTGTGAGTATTTATCAAGCCAGGAACTTAAATAAAGGGGAGAAAATAGAATTTCAAAATCAAGTTTGTTAGAGTTCTAACAATCCAACCAATTAAACAATTTTGTGTTTCTATGATAATTATTGCCAGCATATATGGTCTTGTTGCCTTTATTTGTTTGTGGGCAGTTTCCAAATTCACACAAAAAAATTTTTAATAATATTAACTAAGGCCTTTGGGTAAATTTCAATAAAGTTTGGAAAGATACTGCAATAAAAGACTCCATTACCTCTGTAAATTCATCTCATTTTCTGTTCTGTGGGATATTTCTGCAGCTGCTCAGCTTCAGTTTGAATATCTCTTCAAGGCTTTGACATCTACAAAAAACTATGATTCAACTCAAACATGATTTATTTTGTAGAGTAACTGGTTCTTATAAAAAACATCACTTTTTCTTGTTTCTTGTTTTTCTTTGTGTAGAGCTAATTCTATCTTTAAAAGATTATTTATCAGTTTCTTTTTGCCAAATGCCGTATAATCATTTCTATTCAATTTCATGAAGTAAATTGCTATCATTATCCTTATTGCTAGATAAAGAAACCAAGAAACTCAGAGTTTAAATGATTTTCCAAAAACTCACATACAATTCCAAATCCCTTGCTTATTAAAGAGTTGTTTATCTAGGAAGCAGTGTCCCATAGTTTATTGTTGTTTTTTTCCCCCCATAGTTTTTAAATGAACAGATTCCCATGATATTTAATGTAGATCATCTATATTTTAGCCTAATATTTTAAGTCAGTAATTAAGAATTTAGCCCCCAGTTATACTGAGCATGTGGACAACTCAGTGACAACTCTATACTACTTGTTCTATCACCCATCATCTTAACCTTCAAAATATACTTGATTAAGCATCCAGCTCTGGATCTTCCCCAGCAGAAATGGAAATAAGGGAAAGCTGTAGACTCTTCCTTTGAGAGGGTTTCAAAGCTGCGAGAGAACATCTGTATTCATCAGTGGCCCGGCTACTGCCTAAACCTACTTCCCAACTTTCACCCTCTACCTTTACCAAACATTGCCAGAAATTCGTAAGTCAGAGCTGCCCACGTGATTTCAGGTACTAGAGATATTCCCTGCCCTTGCCCCAAAGATTATGTAGGAGTCTACTAACTTATTTCATAACTAACAATAAACATTAAGATGCAAATAACCCTGGGAAGAGTTAGCTTTAATTTTTTTTAAATGTATTTATTAATTTTTAGAGAGAAACATTGATTTGTTGTTCCACTTATTTATATATTCATTGGTTGATTCTTGTATGTGCCCTGATCAGAGATCAAACCCACAATGTTGGGGTATCAGGATGATGCTCGCACCAACTGAGCTTCCTGGGCAGGGCCTAAGAGTTAGCTTTTAAGGTATAGCCTTCGGCTATTAGAGTTACAAAAAGTCAGTGCCACTTAGTGGCATTTTAATAGTCAAGCAGTTTCTAAAAAAGAGGAAAGCAGAGTGGATTGGAAAGATCAGTAGGCATAGAGTCAAAATACCTGGATTGTACTCCCCCTTAAACCTCTCTGTGCCTCAGTTTTTCTTCTGCAAAATGATGGCATTGAACTAGCTGGTCTCTAAGGACTCTGTTAGCTCTACCTACCTATGTTTTACATTTATAGTAAGGACATACTAGATATACATTATAATGTGCATTAAAATGGAAATTGGAAGTCACTGTCCATCAAAATGGAATTAGTTAAACCAACTATACACACACACACACATAAATTCTATGTAGCTAGTTAAGTAATGATGGGATTTTATATTTATTGCTAGGGAAAGATGTCATGACATACTGTGGAATTTTTCAAAGTAGGCTTCAAATAATTTCTATTTGACTAAGAAAGTATCTTATATAAGGGAATATACTCCTAAAAATCTTGTTAATTCTAGGTGGTGGGATTATGAGTATTTCTTACTTCTCTATTTTTCTACAATGTTTGGGTATTTTACAAGCATCTCCATAATAAACAAGAAAGATATTTTCAATTTGGGGAAAATATAGTAATGTATAAATAGTAAATATCAGATCCTTTTCTTGTGAGCCAGTCTTGATGGAAAAGAGGGCCATGGCAAGAGTAAAACAGCAGTGAACTAAAGGTAAACAATGTCTGAATATTTTCATCAACAACCCAGATAATGAAGTAAATATGTGCCATGAAGGTGAAGAACTGCTCTTGTTATGTAAATTGGGCGCAGCTGATCTGTTTTCCTCGGTCATCTCCATCAGCACCAGTGCTGGGAGATGCATCTGCCTGACCGGTGCTCAGGCAGATTCTACTGGATCAAATATGGGGATATTTGTCACGCTGTCCGACTGGCCATTGGATCCAACCCAAGGCTAACCATCTTATGATGACAGTATTAATCCCATCACTTTGTCTCCTTTGTTACTGTGCTTTAATTATTTAGAGTTTCCTAAGGTTGCCTAGTCAATCTTGATAATTATACTTATCACTCAAAACAAATTTGGAAAAAAACCCCACAGAACTAATTATTAGAAGATTTAATTATCCATTAAATCAAATAGAGATTCATGCATGGTAAGTTAGCAAAGGAGGAAGAATAAGCTTCCTAAATACAAAATGGTGAATGATAGTTTTGACCCAAGTTGAAAATTGGTATGAAAACAAAATCTTGTGGAAGATCATAAATTTAATACAGTTCAGTACTGTAGTTATCATTCAAAAAGTGTGGTGTGGCTGCAACACTTGGCAGAAGGATCCTGGAACCAATCCCCCCTGCACCCTGGCCTTCCTGCAGATAAGGAAGGACGGCTGCAGTTAAGTTTTGGGAAAGTCAAAAGTTATACATGGATTTTCCACTGCGGAGGGTCTTGACACCCCTAACCCTAGCATTGTTCAATTACTTGTCACCAATTATATCAGGCCTTCTATGCTAAAATTAACTTCCTTGCTTTAAGTTGGGGGTCAGCAGCTATACAGTGGTACCTCGGTTTTCAAACGTCTCCATTGACGAACATTTCGGTTTAGGAACGCCATACACCCAGAAGGAAATGCTTCGGTTTTCGAACACACCTTGGAAGTCGAACATGCCACGCAGCTTCCACTGAGGACAAGATCCTGAGGCCCAGGTATCGGCTGTGGATCCCTTGGTTTTCTCCAACAGTCTTCCAGAACGGATCACATTCGGAAACTGAGGTACCACTGTATAGGTTAACAGTCCAGGAGCTAGAGAGGGCCACTGGGAGAGGAGCTATGCCCACAAAGTAGAGAATTTCTGTTTCAGACCTAGAGCAGCTCAGGAAGTCTGTCTTTTGGCTGCTGAAAGTGCTTGCAGTTTGTAAGGACGATGGTAGGAGATGGTAAATCAAGGACAGCTTGTGTATAAGTAATGGTAATATTATTTTGTGAATGTATTTATTATTTATCATATTCTGCTTCCTGAAAGGAATTTTTGAAAATATTTTTATTGATTTTTTAGAGATAGAGAAACATCAATTTGTTGGCCCACTTATTTATGCATTCATTGGTTGCTTCTTGTATGTGCCCTGACCAGGGATCAAACCCACAACCTGATGCTCCAACCCACTGAGCTACCCGGCCAGCCCCTGAAAGGATTTTATTTACTAGAGCAGCTTCATGTATTAGTCTTCTCTTCCCAACTAGGTTGTATATAATGCCCGATACTCAAAAGCACATCCTCAGTTTCTTTTCTAGGTACCTAGTATAATGGCTGAACAATGATAGGTAGGCTTACATAAAAATATACTGAAGACTTCAGTAATCAACATATGTACACAGTTACTACTGGTTGCTTTAACTAGCAAAACCATATTATAGATTCTTGCTCTCCTCCTGGGTCCCACAGAAGACATAGTGACCAGAGGGTGACCATATGCTCAGTTTACCTCAGACTTACACCTTTTGTCCTGGCAGAATCATCAATAGTGCTCCCTTGTGCTCTCACAATTGTACAAATTATATAGTGACCCTATTGACGAGGTATCACTAAGGGGCTTCCCGGTAAGTTCCAATATACAAAAAGTAATTTGACTTTAGCAGGAAATGAAAACTTCGTGGCAAAAGATGACCACAGAGTACAAAGTTAAGATTACATTATTAACTACTTGCTATTTCCTGACAGTTTATCTCTCTGTAAATTTAAGTCAACTCTGCCCTCTGCTGTCTTATGACAGTATGATGACATCACGAAGGGGGCACTGCTTGGCTACATTGAAGCTGATTGCATTAGTCCTGTTGATTGCTTTAGAGAGCTGGTCCCCAAACCGGGCCTACTGTTATCTCAGCTTTTAAAATTTCCCACTGCCTGTGCCGCACCCCCAACCAATTAAATCAGAATCTCTGGGAATCAGAGCCAAGTGTCGATTTTTTTTTTTAAAGCTCCCCAGTTGCAACCAATGTACAGTAAAGGCTGAGGACCATTGTTTAGGTGTCAGATCAAATAGTCTGTTGTGGTTCATTTATTTTTTTATACCATAGCCAGACTATATATACTACACTCCTAACCATACTGGGAGAAGCCTTCGAGATTGGAAGAAAAAGATGAATGAATCAGGACAAATCTACATCACTATGTGTGTGTGTGTGGGGGGGGGAGACTGGGGGACTGGCATTAAAAAAAAACACTCTAAGGGATGGTGTCTTCCTTGGGTATCCATTTTTAATTCATAGTGATGATACAGATAGAACCTACTAGGAAATGAATCTGTTGCTTAGTCATCAGCTTTGAAGCCACAGCTCGGCCCTGATTCTATGTTGATGGAATTATCTGCTGAAGAAGTTCCAAGGTAGCCAAGAAAAATGGACCCGAAGACGGGTCAAATGAGGTAGAGCCCGTCGCACTAAACTGCTTCCTTTCCCTTGAATGTTCAGAGACTTGCTAATGGAGTTCATCAACTGGGAGAAGCGCCGAGGGGAAAGCAGGAAAGCTGCGGAGTCGAAGTTGCACTAATTAGAACATTACCTAAATTAAGTCCCGGGGGGGAAGCGAACCCCAGAGGGAATAAGAGAGGAAGCAGAAAGATACGGAAAAATCACCGATGATCAGCGAGAGGGAGACAGCGTTTGCAAAAATTAACCAAGAGGCAGGTTAAGAATAAGCCAAAAGCTTACTTCCCACTCCCTTTTTCTCAAGTTCATTAGAAAAAGCTAATGGATCTGGTATCTGAAACCAACCCTGTTAGAGGAGATTGTTGTCCTTTTAAACTCTTAACCCAAGACAGTGGAATCAGCCAGAATGTTGGCGTGGAAAGAAGGGGTCATTTTGGAATTCTGACAGTGGGCATCAGGGTAGAAATCCCCTGTGAAACAGCAGAGGCCTCCTAATACTGGAAGGATGGGCCCCGGCCAGGTAGCTCCGTGGGTTGGAGCGTCGCCCCGATACGCCAAGGCTGTGGGTTGGATCCCCAGGCAGGGCACATACAAGAAGCAACCGATAAAAGCATAAAACAGTGGAACAAATCGATGTCTCTCTCTCTACCCCCCACCTTCTCTAAAGTCAATTAAAAAATAAAAATAAAAGGATGGGAGAGGAAGATGTCTGTGACAGATGGTGAGGTTCCTACACAGTGGGCATGAGATTGCCGGATTCAGTTCTTCAGTCCGGCCAAAGGCAAGACTTGGCATTAGCAGGGACAGAGTAGGGGTCTGAAAGCAGCATCAGGAATTATTCTAAATGATTCTCTCTGGGCTCCTTCCATGTCTATGGAACAACTACTGATACTTTAAAAAATTCCTTTGCACCCGGCCGGGCGTGGCTCAGCGGTTGAGCGTCGACCTAGGATCCAGGCGATCGGGGTTCGATTCCTGGTCAGGGCACATGCCCAGGTTGTGGGCTTGATCAATGACTCGCTCATCATTGATGTTTCTCTCTCTCTCTCCCCCTCTCCTTTCCTCTCTCTGAAATCAATAAAGATATATATATATATTTTTAAAAATTCCTTTGCAAGAAATGAATGGGGACAAGGTAACAATGTTTCCACAGATGTATTGATTCATAAGAATGGATTTATGAAAATTATTATAGCCCATGGTGCTCAGTCGCGGGTTTGATCTCAGTCGGGTGCGTGCAGGAGGGAGCCCGATGTCTCCCTCTCACATTGATGTTTTTCTCTCTCCCTCTCCCTTTCCCTTTCTCTCTAAAATAAATAAATAAATGTTATAATAAAACATTAAGAGCTCATATACACAAACCTTTAAATTGAACATTCCATACACACTAAGTTAAATCGTAAAAAGTCCTTGTCTTCTGGCTCCTAATAATTCAATATATAATGCCATTACAACCTTGTAAAGGACAAGTAGCTGCTACATTGAAAAACAAAAACATTTGCATCTTGATAGGAAGGAGGAATGACATGGTGAGAGGTGGTGGGCAACAGCGGAGTTATTTAAGGACCCGCAACCTCTTTTCAATATAATCAGGGAATTAAAAAAGAAAAAGTATTGAATGCCCCCAGTGCAAGGCATAGTGCCAGACCACGGAGGGATCAAAGATGAGGATCCTATGGTCTTTGTCTTCAAGCTGCATTTACTCTACAGGGCAGAGACAGGAGCAGCACACAAATCACTGTAGTAGAAGGCGGAACTTATTAAATGCCATATAAAATTTACAAGCAAAAAATCTTGGGGGAGGGTTCAGACAGCCAGACCACATTTCACAGGATGTGAAAAATGACCTCACCGTCTCCTACCTTCTTTCTGGGTGAATTCGTTGTTGTTTTCAAAAGGGAATTTCACACTGACCATTTGAGATAGACCAAGTGACTCCTTTTTCCTGTCCCTATAAATCAGTTTGAATATAAGGAAATTGTGAAAATTATGAGAGAAAGGGTAAGCCAAAGCCATACTATGACTGGCTTTAAAAGCCAGGGTGAGGAGCCTGTACCTAATTCAGTTGACAATGGGAATTTGTTGAAGGCTTTTAAGCAAGGCAAGATAGGATCAGAGTGGCAGCAGGGTGCCGGAGAGCTGGAGTGGAGAGAGACAGGGGACAGGCTCTTACAGCAGGCCCGGTGAGAAGTGACGGGGGCGAGGAAGCAGGCTGGATGTCAGGCTGGGAAATTTGTGGGCCACTGAGGGCCTTTTAAACTGGGGGGTTGATTGGGGGGTTTAGAGAAACCTCAAAAAAAAAATCCACCGTATTTTAGAGATGTCCTCTCCTAATCTAACTGTCTGCCCCAGCTATAGACACATGCAGTTCCTGCCTGACTCGAAAGGGGCCCAGCTCGGTGGAAGAGATTAGCAGCCTGTTGATGACTGACTGTTGAAGCTTCGTCAGTTCTTTCCCTCTCTGTACCTGCCCCCGGCCTTGCTCTAGCCAGCTTCTTGCTTGGAACTCAGAGGAAGAAAGGCACCGTGAGCAATTTCAAAAATCAGAGTTCATTCTAAGCAGATAAAGTGCTATCGACGGTCCAAAGCAGAACATGAATTCCTTCTCATATCCTTTTAAAAAGTCCGTCCTTCATCCTGGCTACCTCTTAAACTTTCATTATATTGTTTTCTCCCTTTACTACCAAATTTATCACCAGCCCAGCCTTCATTCAGATATCCCCTGAATCACCACCGCCTCTCGTCCCTTAACCCATGGAACAATGGGGCCTGCCTCTATGACCACAGTAACATAGACCCCTCCGAAGACCCCATGCCACCCTCGCCACCCGCAGCCCTAGTGCTCAGTGTCCGCTTTCTGACGTCTGACTCCGTGGATCCTCTCGGCCTTGAAACTTCCTTTTCCTTTGGTCCTCTTGACTACCCACCCTCCTGTTTCCTTCCACCTCTGGGATCTCTCGTCTGCTACCTTTGCATGCTGTGTCCCTTCCTACTCTACAAAATATAACTGCAACCCAAAGGATAATCTTGGAGTGTCTACTATGTACGATCTTGCAGGAGAAAATGTTTTCATTCCATTTTTCCACTCTCCACAGAATTCCTAAATCTACACCTCCAGCCATCCCCCCTGCCTCAGCTCCAGTGTAATATTTCCTGCTGGACATTTCCACATGGATGTGTCAAACTCATCATGTGTGAAGGGGAGCTTACCAATCCTCCCCCCCCCCAAAAGCTAACTTCCTTTAACTCCTGCAAGTTCATCAGTGATACCATCATTTTCTCGGTACTCAGGTTCTAAATCTTGAGTCACTCTCCACCGGGCCCCTCTCTGTGTGTAGTTACCAGTTACTCCATCAATCCTGCTTTTGAAAACTCTCAAGTCTATCTCCTCCTATGCCTTTCTCCTGCCACTACTGTAGACTCTTACCATCTCTCTCTCAGGCATCTCCAACACTCTTTCTTCTCTTTTCAATACATTGAACACTTTAGTTGGAAATATTAATCTTCCCAAACCATTTTGTTGTAGGTATCATTCCCTGCTCAAAACTTTTCAGTTAAACTCCAATCCACTACAGGATAAATTTTAAATTTCTTAATCTGGCATTTAATACCCCCCACTACCTATTCTTTGCATGCTTCTATTATTATTATTATTTAATATATATTTTTTTATTTCAGAGAGAGGAAGGGAGAGGGAGAGAGAGATAGAAACATCAATGATGAGAGAGAGTCATTGATTGGCTGCCTCCTGCACGTCCCCTGCTGGGAATGGAACCACGATCTCCTGGATCCTAGGTTGATGCTCAACCGCTGAGCCACAGCAGCCGGGCCATGCTTCTGTTCTTAGCTTACACAAACTCTCTATACAAATTCTCTTCTCCAGCTAAAGTGATCTTGCAATTGTTCCCCAATTATGGCATATCTTTAGAGCCAACAGTTGTACAATCCAGAGGGCACCATTCTCAGAGAACATAATGTGAACAGTGCCCTGTGAATCTGTGCCATGGCTGTCTTTATTCCACACCCATTTTGGCACCTCTGTTCTTGATGTTCTCCTTTAGAACACTCTCCTCTTGCCTCTGCCCTAACTCTTCCTTCAAGGTCCAACTCAAGTTCTACCAGCCCCATCGACTGCCCTTAATTCCTAGACCACTGATCTGTAAATAACGTAACCATATAATTTATCATCCAAATTGTGATGTTTGAGAATTAAAGGGGGCACAATCACTCTGGGACAGCAGGCCTAAACTGGGAGTGTTCAGGACAAACTGGGGCATATGATCTGCTACTTACATATTACTCATCTGGCACTCAGTATGTTTTATCTGGCAGTTCTTGTTTGTTTGTTTAAATCTGTGTATCATTTATTTTTTATAAATATTTTTTATTGATTTTTGGGGAGAGAGGAAGGGAAGGGAAAGAGAAACATCAAGGTGAGTGCAACATCCATCAGCTGTCTCCTGAACACCCCCCACCGGGAATCGAACCAGCAACCTTTCAGTGCACAAGATGACGTCCATCCAACCAAGCCACATCGGCCAGGGCTAAATTTACATTTACATTTACATTATTTAAATGTACATTCCTTATATCCTCAACACAATAAGCCCTCTGGGTACAAGTCATATATGCTACCTCTTCGTTTACCTGATGCCTGGCCATATAATATACACTGAAAGTTGTTTTTTCATCATGATGGTATCTTTACTGTTATTTAGGAATGAAACTTGGACAAGGAGTGAACTTTCAAAAGTAGTAAATTCACCTAATTATCATTCTGGCAGGAAGATGAATTTTCTATGTCCCTACATACGGACATCAAAAATTTCCTCAAGTCTTAGGTACGGGCTGGGTTGTGGATTCTGGGACGTGTTCTGCCTTGTTACCTCATAACATCCACTCTCTCTATCTTGACAGCATCCCCTTTCCATTGCTCTGTCACGACGCCTCACAGAAGAAAGCTGACAGTCCAACCAGAGGGCTTCCATAACACAGCAAAATAAAACCACATCTAAGGAAACGCTAACTACCCTGAAACCAAATATTTGGAAGTTTTGATCTGCCTGACTTA
This sequence comes from Miniopterus natalensis, assembly GCF_054644295.1. NCBI lineage: Eukaryota > Metazoa > Chordata > Mammalia > Chiroptera > Miniopteridae > Miniopterus > Miniopterus natalensis. Next base: position 27,668,018 of record NC_142081.1, on the reverse strand, counting down.
TTTTGCTTAATTAACACCTGCCCCCCCCCACCCCCGTTCAGCATTATCTCTGCTAACCTACCAGTATGCAAAGGGGGAGAAGGGAGACCTGACAACAGAAAAAGACAGCCTGCAGTCATGGCAGCACAGGCTCCGAAAACAAACTGAAAAATGAAAGACTTGTGGGAAAGAAAGAATTAGGACAGAATCACCTCTGAGCAAATACTTAACAGAGAGCAATGCTACCAAAGAGCAACAAGTAAAAAAAAAAATTTAAAAATGGGAGAGTGAGTGGATGTTGAAAAGCTCCTGGAAGGAAAACCATTTTGTTCAAACTTACATGGTTTAGGCCTTACTAAAATCCCTCCTGCCAAGCAGGCAACTTGCATTAGGCAGCATTCACCTGTTTTCTACACAGAATCATACGAGGAACTTTGCCTTTGATTTCTCTGAAAATTTTGTTCTCACAGAGATTTCATCTGTAAACCTTTGGTCTAAGGTTTTTGCTCCCAGCAGTCTCTGAGGCCTTCCAGACATCAGCAGTCTCCCTAAACACAATAAACAAACTACCTAGGGATCCTCACACTCTCCAGAGTCTGACAAAGAGCTCCTTAGAAAGAGCTCCCAAATATCCCTGTAGATGGCCCTTCTTCCTTCTACTTAGGGTTTTTTATACCTAGACCTCTCTGGAGGTATTGAACGTATGACCTCTTGGAGTTCCCAAACCTTTCACCTGATTCTTTTTATCTCCAATAAGGTCACGGTCTGCTCTGGAAGACTGAAGCCTGGAATAAGCATCTAATGGTGGCAGGTGTGCTGCTGTGTGTATCTCCTGCCTGCTCTGACCATTCTGATGCCTTTCCCCCTTATCTCTCACTCCCTCATTTCTGCTTGTGATTTTATTTTGTTCTCTCGCTCACCCCATCTTTCCTCAGATATATTTAGGGACCGTGGTGGCAGGCAGGGCCTAATACTGTAGATTTAAGCACTGATCTTCTTAGATGTAGAGGAGCATATTAGAAAACTTCTTGAGAGTTCTCCCTCTGGGCCTCTCTGGGGCCACAGTCCATTACCATCCCTTGATTACCAACCACCCCTTATATCTTTATTAGATTCTCTGGACTCCTGTTCATCCATCTAGCTAACATTTATGAAATATTTAATACATATATCAGACCCTGTGCTAAGCAGATTATCTCCTTTAATTCTCACAGCAACTCCATGAGGTAGGCGTATTCCCATTTTGCAAAGGAGGAGAAAGGCACAGAGGAGTAACTTGCCTAACGTGTCACGGCTAAGTGATGGAGCTGGGCCGTGAACCCACATCTGTCTGTCTCCACGAAAACACTTTGGGGGAAAATGTGATGCTGATATATATTAGGAAGAAGCCTGAGCAATTTTAAAATTCATTACATGATAACATCCATCAGGGCTGTGTTAGGCGTAATAATGAAATCTCCCCTGACTTAGGGCCAAAACTCTATCCTTCACATGAAAAGACTGAACGTTACTTAGATCTAAGCTACCGACTCTACGCACCAGCCTTTCAAACTTGATTTCCCATGCCTTGTGCTTTTGCTCATGTCGTTGCCCCTGACCAGGGGACACCCTGTTCCCTGACACTGTGTGCCTCGTCTGTCCAACCTCTCCCAGGCTGAGATGCCTGCCCTTTCTCTGGGCCACACTAGCATCCCTAAGAGCAGCTATTAAGCTATATTGGGATCACTGGTTTCTTTCTTCCCCTCAAGTCGTAAGCTACTTGAAGGCAGGCATAAAGTAGGTATTTCAAACATTGCATGAATTGAATCAAGTTGAATTCCTGAGCTTTAAAGTTATCGTATTACTTCTTCCAGGCATATTTGCACTTTCAGCACTATTTTAAATTTTGTAAGGAAGGGATCTCTGACGTAGGCATCTCAAGCATTAACTGAATTGGTGAGAGAAGACTAACCGCACTGGTAGAAGAGTCTTATACCCACCTTCAACTGAAATCAACAAACCATTATGAATCCAATTATCTATAAAAGAAAAAGACAAAACAGTGGTTAGAACCAATTAAAGTTAAGAAGATGTTGCTAAACTTCCAGGAAAGAGGTGACAAACTGAACTCTAAGTTTACAGATAATATCCTAGAGAGCAATGAGGTGTTAAATTGAATGATATTAGGGCACAGAATTCTCCTTGCTGAGTCATCCAGGCCGTAGGCAGAATCTTCCTTTTGGTGGGCACAGTATGAAGACATGACTTAGCAACATAGTCTTGGTGAGTAACTGGAGGCTATTGGGCTTAAAACAATTTTTTAAACCAAAACTCCTTCTCCTAAAAAATTTTTTTCTCAAATATTAAAAGCTTTGAAAGCAATAACCTAGAGTGAATAGAAGGAAGTCTCAATGAGATGGATGGAATGATGGTTGCTTTTGGTCATAGAATGTGGGGTAAGTTGGTGGGATAGGTGAAATTGTGTGTTCAGCTCTTTTAATCAATCAAAAAACATTACCAAGCACCCACTATGTGTCAAGCATAAAAGCTGGGAAGCAAGCATCATTCTCAAGGAGTCCTAGTCTGTGGTGACTGTGCATTCCATAGTAGGGGAGTGAATAACATGTTATTATAGGAGTTCAGAACAGGAAACCAATATCCAGTCTTCATGGAAGAAGTGATGTTTGATTTATGTCTGAGAGACTACATATGACTTCAACACGCAGAGAAAGGACCATTCTGGGAACAGGGAACAGCACACAAAAAGCTAGAAAGAAGACTTGAAAGAATTTGGTGTGGTTGGGCCCCTGAGAAGTTCAATGAGACTACAAATAGGTAATGTGTGAGGACAAGGACAGGAGAGCAGAAGGAGAGGTGGGAGCAGCTGGACATGAGGTGAGAGAAGTAGACTGGGGCCAAATTTTAAAAGGCTTTGAATGCTCTAGCAAGAAACTTGGTCTTTATCTTGAAGGCAGTGGGGAATCAAGGAGCTTTTAAAGCAGCAGCATAATAAGATATATTATAACTGTTACATTTCGAGCACTGTCTTCTGTAGATGCTTAATAACATACTTCAGTTCTCTCAAACCTTGTATGTACTTTCGCATTAGCTCTCAAAGAAGATTCTGTCAAGAGAAAGACGTAGAAGGAACCAGAAGCAGGGTTGGAAATCGGTGAGTAGGGCTCCCTGCCTCTTTGGGCCTTTGGGTAACTTTCCAAGTCTGCTTCCTGGGGGGGTCTGGCTTGTTGCTCTCTCTCCACCTTCTGTGGTTTCCCCCCCTAATGCAGTTCTTCCCCACAGTGTCCTCTCCAACACAATATGCCCACTCAGTCTTTTCAAGTGCACACAAACCATCTTGTACAAATTAAAGTACACAGTCTCATATTACCCAATTCAGCTAGACACAGAGTCACAGTTTGGGCAGGCTGCTAGTCATTACCAATCCCCTTTTCCTAATTTATTATGCTCCCTTCTACCTTAGAACTCATGCTAATGGCCAGTTATTTTTCCTAGCACCCTTGAGTCATATATATATACTTGTGTATCTAAAACAACCGTGTGAAGTAGATATATTAATTATTGTCATTATTTTACAGATGAGAAAATTGAAGTCCAGCCAATAAGCAACTTGCTTAAGGTCCTACTGTTATTAAGGTACAACTAGGACCAGAATCTAAAATCTTACCTTTAAACCACCATGTTATTTCCCAAATATTCCTTGCAGCTTCTATGTCCCCCTTCTCCATTCCAAGTCAAAACTACTCTTTTCAAAATTACCCATGCTTCTTGATTTCTATGAATTTTGTGCCTGAACTACTGTGAAGCAAACCCTCTGTCTGCTGGCCATTCTCCAGGACAAACCAGGGGCCTCCTGACTTCTCTCTCCTCACTTCCTTGGTTTCTCGAAAAATTCCAAACTCCTTCACCTCTCAAAGTCAATATAGGTGCAAAGAACAAAAGTCTGTTCTTTTTTCCTATGTCCTTGGAGCACACATTAGAAATGGAATGAAATAAAATAAAAGCATATTTAAAACCCAGTTGCATTTTGATTATTAAATTCACCCCAATCTATATAAGATTTGAGAGATAATATTTTTCTAAAATATTAATGTTAATAAAATATTAGTTTTCTAAATCACTACATCAGAGATTTTGACATATATCATAAAAATTATATATGGAAATGATCATCTGTATGTGAAAGAAAGTGAGGAGAGCTGAAGAAAACAATTGAAGAGAAACAGTAGCTATTCCCTTGCTTTTAAACACCATGTACTCGAAGCCTGGAGTTTATAATCTGAATAGCTATGAGCACCACAAAAGGAAGAAAGTCCAATTTGGCCACTGAACTAAAAAATAAATTAACAAGGCTGGTCCTGACCCTTTTGGCCAGGCTCACCTGTGTGCACAGTGTTAACCTGGAATTGCTGCTGATTCATTCATGCCAGGCAGGTGATACCAGATAAAGGCAACGGCTCCTGTTTCACACTTCCCTTGAGACAGTGGAAAGAATGACACATACCTGCACCAAGCAGTTGAACTCCTGCTTTGAGCTGAGCTTCCTTCCATCTGTGAAACTGGTCTGACAGTAGTACCATAAAAGCGCTGGGGTGCTTCCTCACCCCTTTAAACGAAGGGTGAAGAGGACAGGTATACTCAGCACTGCATCCTTCCAGCCTCTTGGCTTCAGGCATCATAAAAAGCAAAAGAAAAAGGGCTGGAAGGAGGGTGGCAGGAGATTCAACCCTTAAGGCAAAATTTTAATCTTATCCCAGGGATGTAGTTTAGCATATATAATCGAACCATTTTAACATTTAGAGCTACCTAAATGGATTCATTTACCAAGAGATAATTTCATGCATAAATTGCAACATGTGAGTATATTTGATACACGTTATTGACGTCATGTTTATTAACCTTTAAAAGATGGCATTTAAAAGACAGCATCATACAAACTCCATATATTTTCCAGGATCAACTGTACAAATAATGGTTTCTTTCCTTTTGCCTGTAAAAAAGAACATATATGCTTAGGTTTCTGAGTATTTAAAGAGAACATTCTATTAGAAGGTAACCTTAAATTAGGTTCCTATAAATTTTATTTTACATACTTACCTAGAAAATAGATTTTTTTGGTGAACTGTTTCAAAATTATTTCACATCACTGCTTGATCATTCCTTTCCGGTGCTAATCTCCTGCTTTGTAGCCTCTATTTTTCTTTCTTCCACCTGTCAACCTCAGAGACTCTCATATGCCTATTACCGTAATCACGCTTTAATTTTTGGTCCTGTCCACCTCCTCCTGCCAGTCACATTTGCTGACTCTCTCCCCCGAACATGGTTATATTTGAATAGGGAACTTCACTGGGTGGATAGCCATTAGCTCTTGAAATGTTGTGCCTATGAATAAGATGACGTTTGTACTCACTTGCTCATTTTAATAACAAGATACCATATCACTCTGGAAAGGTAAAAAGATCTTGGTAAATATGTAGATTGTTTTTAATGCCTCCGAACATTAAATCAATTCATATGAAAGAACTTAGTTATTGAGACCTTTGCAGGGTAATTTTTAATTTGTTCTAAAATCATGAATGTTCTCTATTGGGGATGAGGCAGAAAGCTATACATCTCCCCCTTGTGGTTCGTGTTTGTGTTTCCCTTTTGCATATCCAATTTCTTCCAGTTTCCATCAGTCCCAATAAAATGCTGCTTAAATTATCTTCCTAAACCACAACCCTGATATCCCTCTCCTGTTCAAACTTTCAGCGGCTCCCTATTACCTGCAGGATAAAATCCAAGCGCTCTGGTGTGGTCCACCTGAAATTCCTACACTAAACTCTCTGCTTTTGGAAATCATATACATTCTTCAAGGCTCAAATTCTTCTTTTGCAATCTTCCATCTGCCAGAAGTCTCTCCATTTTGTGGTCTAAAACCACAAGCTTCCAGTAATTATGGGCATTTGTGCTCACTTTATTTCTCACTCTATTGTGAATATCTGGAGACTAGGAAAGGACAATGTCCTTTTCATCTTCCTGTTTCATCATCACAGTTCCTTGCACAGTGATGGCACTCAAGAAATGTCTATAGAATTGAATAAAATAGATATAGTAGTAACTTTAAAAGTCACCATCAGGCTTTAAAAACAGAGGATGCATTTAAAAATCAATCAAGAGAGGGAATTCCATAGTCCAGCCTCATGCAGAAATATAATTCAAGCTACATTTGTAATTTTCAATTTTCTAGTAGTCAGATTAAAAAAAGAAACACGTGAAATGAATTTTAATAATTTATATTTAGCCCAGTTATTTCAACATTATCAATATAAAAATTACTAATGAAATGTTTTACTTTTTTCATACTAAGTTTTCTAAATCTAGTGTCCAAGATGTGCTTACAAGACATTACAGGAGCACAGTGCAGGAGGCTGGCAGCTCAGCCTGTGGCTTTTCCCTGAAATGCAGCCTGTGAGGGGCCTCTGTCAGCAATGGCTGCTGGACTCTAGTTAGGAATTTGGGCCCAGTTAACCATGAGGAGTCCTTCTTGGAAGGTATATTTCTTCTGGGGGTTCACATTACTAATTTTATAGGGTTGTAAAAGCATAAAATTAGAAACTGAAGTGCTGAAAATGTCATACACATGGAAGGCATTATAATTATTCCAAGAATAGAGTTAACTCTGGTGCACTACTTCCTGCAGTGCTGCTTAGCACACCTGCGACTTTTAGTAATTGTGCAGATCCTTACCAGAGGGTGAAATACCAAAGGTCACAATTTCAACACTCCAGTGGATATGGAATTCCCATATTAGCAAAGCCAATTAAACTGGCTTGCTTTGAAATGGTTATTAAAGAAGAAGCGGGGCAGCAATCACAAGCATTTTGAGCTCCACAAAATTGGGAAACGATGCAGAGATCACTGACCTGGCCATTTTCTACTTCCATAGTGTTGCCTGACCCTGAGGCGCTTCTGTGACACAGAGAGAGAAAGAAACACGTTTCCCATCGCTGTGTTCTCCAGAGGACTCTGGGATGGTAATTTACTATGAACATTTTACATGTTCGTTTTAGGAGATTCTCTGCAAAGCTTTAAGTGCCTCTTCAGTTATTGCTTGTTCTCCTGCCGAGATCTGATCTGTCATTCTCACTGCCCTAAGAAATGGTTAAGGAAAAATATTTAAATTATAATTTCAGCTTTATATGTATATGGAGTAAACCAAGGCAGCTGAAAGATGGGAAGAAAGCTGAACATGAGAAACAATTACCTTTCTCGTGTATTGTGACTTGCTTTTCTGTCAGCCTAGACTCAGGAAGGCGCCTATTAGAACTTTGCTCAGCCCAAGATGCCTTTCCCTCTCCCGCCACATTGCCGCTCTCCCCCCTGCAGTTCCATAATTCCGACCGCTTGCTCACCGCGGTTGCATAAGAGACCCGGGCGTGCCCTAACAACAGTTGCTAAGGGGCGGAGACCTGAACTGTTCAAGACGAACTACGCCGGAGTACTTAGGACGCATGCGTCCACCTTCTCTGCGCTCTCGCGAGGTTTCGTCTTCCCGGAAGTACTGGAGGACCTTCCCGGTTAACGGCGTCGCTATGTGTGGGGACTGTGTGGAGAAGGAATATCCCAATCGGGTGAGCGAGTGAGCGCCGGGAGCTTTCCGCTCCGTTGGCCCATGGCCGGCCCCTGGGGCTTCTCTTACCCCCGGCCGGCCTTCCCCGTGAGGCTGAGCGCGGGGCGGACTCCGCGGCTCTGCCTGTTCCGATGACCCGGTAGCTGTATTTAGGCGCTCGACGGCAGTGGCGGCCTGTGGGGGCCCTTTCCCCCCGTCCCCGCCCTTGTGGCTGACATCAGCCGGCACCCACTTCTCGGTAGCTCCCGGGGACAACAAAGGAAGCCCCACCACCATCAACCCAGTCGACCGCAGACACCCCACCCCTGCCCCTGGTCGCCTCCTCAAGCTTGATTTGATGAAGTTCAATTTTTCTTACTGAATTGTAGAGCTGGAGGGGACCTCTGAGGTCATCCGTTGCGACCCGGTTTTGCAGATGAAGAAACTAACGTCCAGAAAGGGGAACTCAGTTGCCCAGGTTCACACTGTTGTTAATATGAGGGCCGAGACCAGAATTTAGGTTTCCTGGCTGTTGTGCTTTCTTTTAGATCTCTGTTCTCTCAAGCTCAGGAGGTTGCAAACTTGTTTACTCTCATTCGACACTCGAGGTATACTTATTGCACATGTATATGTGCGTGGCTGGATTACAGAGGGGTACCTAGGAAGAGGTAAGAGGCAGCTTCATTGCTGCCCAAGAGCTTACATTTTGGGGGAGTATGTGATTAACAAGAAAGGAGCAGTCCAGTCCTTGAGTGCTGTTCAAGTTGAGAGCCACAGGGGATAGCGCTGTTCTCCCAAAAGAAAGGACTGAAGTTGGGACCTGAAAGTCAGTAGCGAGGAGGGTAGAAAAGAAGGAAAGGAGATGGAGGCTGGGGGGAAATAATAGCAAGAACAAGGATTCTTATATGGAGTGGGAGGTAGAAAATCCCTATCGTGTCTTCCGTCTCTTAATATTTTGAGTGATACTTAGTCTTCAGGGAAGGATATATAACAACATGAAAACGCATATGGGACAACCTCTTTGAAAAGAGGTTTAGCATTATCAAATGAAGTTGGAGATGTGCATACTGAGTAACCCAGCAGTTCCCATTCTAGAGAAATAAATGCATGTGCAGATGGGTTCCTGGAGACTTGTATAAGAAAGTTTGTAACAGCATTGTTTGTACTAATAGGCTGAAAAAGAGTGATACAGTCATAGAATGGAACACCATGAACCAGTGAGTAATGACAGTGAATGAATGGGAGCAGTGGTTCTGAAGTAGGAGCAGTTTTGCCTCCCGTGGGACATTTGGCAACATCTGGAGACATTTTTGGTTGTCACATCTGGGAGTACTACTGACACCTAGTAGGCAGAGGCGTTATGCTGAACATTTACGTTTCACATGCTTTTCTGTACTGAGTTCTATTTCATACATTTTTTAAAGCTTAAAAAGAGACTTTTATGAATCCAGTAATCAACATGGCACCTTGCTGGGACCATGAGGGAGATATATTAAAGAGATTAGGTTGGATTCTTAAGAGTTGAGCTAATCAAAAGACTCAAAAATTATATATTGAGAACTTTAGATTTCATACTTTAGCCATTGGGCAACCATCAAACAAAATTGAATAGGGAATTCTTCTGAAGTCTGTTACTTAGGAAAAGGAATCTATGGCTATATATTGAAATGATGGGAGGGGGGAAATTCCTGTGGAATTTCAGGAGAGTCCCCCAGAGCATTTGGAGAGCCATGACAACAGGAGCGTAGGCATGAGATAATGAAGACGTCATTTCAAAGAAAGGATTAACAGGACTCAACTTATTTACAGTAGGAGGAAGAAGGAAAGAACTATAGATGATCTCAGGGTTTTCAATCTAGGCAACTGCGAAAATTGGAATTATCATCATCAAGATCAAATGGTCAGATTGTTTTTATCATTTTTCATTCAAGGTTGAAGAAATCCAAGCAGTCTACTGAAAATATAAGATTGCAGTTTGAGTGCAAGATGCAGACATAGGAGTCAGACAAATAACGGTGTCAAATAGAAAAGATTTATTCTCTTAGGAAAAGAACGTAGACAATAAAGTAGAATCAAAGACTGAGATTCCAGGAATAAATTAATTTAGGGAGTGAAAATAGTATACAGTATAGGGAGAAGAGCGGGAAAAAAGATTGAGGTGATTGGAAAATCAGGAAAGTGCCTTTCATAAGCACTTTTCTCTCTTATGCGCTAAAATAATTAAAGGACTGTCATGAGGAAGAATTAAACTTTTCTGTGGCATTTCAGGAGGCAGATTTAGAAATAATTAGTGGGTGGGTGTTATAGGATTGCAGGCTTTGAATCAGAATAAAGAACTTTAACAGATTTTCAAAAGTTGAATAGGTAATCCTTAGAAGAACTGAACTTTCTTCCTGTTGTTTGGTAGAGACTAAGTGACCATTTGAAATCTTAAGGACCCTTCCTCTAGATTTTATTGAGTCCTGAGATATTTTTAAGGGCAGTAAGAGCAGAGCCACTTTGCTTGAGCTTAGCAAAGGAAAGAGCAATAAGATGGTGATATTAAGTGTAGTCCACTCATTTCAAAAAATTTGGCAGAGGAAAATAATGGATTAGCATGTTGAGAAGTTCTAAGTATAGAATAAGTAGGTAATATCTATCTTTGTTTTCATAAATTTTCTGGAGTTCTGTGGTAGATGTTTTTCATAGACTAGAGATACACAGTAATGAATTTCTAACAGAGTTCTGGCCTGCTTGCTTGTAATGTTACACCAAGAACTTGAATTTAAGCAATGTTTCCTTAGAGTTTACGTTTTGCATACTTACTAGGTCAGATTACAGAAGTTAGGCCACATTGTATATAATAAGGTGCCTGTGTTTATGGGTGCATTCCTGTTCAGCGTTCTGTTTACTTGAAACTGGTATTTAGGGCTTTATTCTCTTAAGACTGTTTCTCATTCCTTAATGTCTTAGAGTCCTTGGCAGTCAGTTTTTATAGATTAAAAGCAGTCCTGATTCAAACCCAATCAGGATATGTGTTTTAAAGATTTACCATAAAGCTATAGTCATCAAGAGAGTGTGATATTAGTGCAAAGATAGACATATAAATCAAAGGAACAAAATAGTCAAAAGTAGACCCATATATAGGGTGCCCCCAAAAATGTATACACACACTTTGAGTAATTATAAAGACAGTGCTTATTAAAAATACAGTTCATTTTCAAACTTGAGCTATCAGCTGTTGAGGTGTGTATACATGTTTTTGGGACACCCTGTGTATATGGTCATTTGAGTTTTCCGAAAAGGTACCAATGCTATTCAATGTGGAAAGGGTAGTCTTTTAAATAAATGTTGCTGGAACAACTAAATAGTCATATGGAAATAAATGAAACTTGATTATTGTTTCATATTTCAAAATTATTTCAATATAGATCATAAGCCTAAACCAGCAAGCTAAAACTATAAAATTTCTAGAAGAAAACATATGAGAAAATCTTTGCAATCTTGAGGTAGACAAAGATGTCTTAGAAGACAAGCACAAAAACAAGGAAAGAAAGAATTTGATAAATTGGACTTCATAAAAATCAAAAGTGCTCTTTAGAAGACACCATAAAAATGGCAAACCAATGACAAGGAGAAAATATTTATAATACATGTGTCTGACAAAGGATTTGTATCAGAGATAAAAATAACTGTTATAGGTCAGTAATTACTCTTAAAACTCAATAAGGAGATAAACAACCTAACTTTTAAAAATGAGCACAAAGACTTGAATATATACTTCACAAAGGAAGAAATGTGAATAGGCACCATGAAAAGATGCTCATCATTATTCACCAGGGAAATGCAAATTGAAGCTACAATGATGTACCATTTTACATCATTAGAATGGCTAAAATTAAATTTAAAAAAACTTGCCCTGCCGGTGTGGCTCAGCAGTTGAGCATCAACCTAGGATCCACAAGATCACAGTTGGATTCAGGTCAGGGCACATGCCCGGGTTTTGGGCTGGATCCCCAGCAGGGGGCGTGCTGAAGGCAGGCAGTCAATGACACATCATTGATGTTTCCGTCTCCCTCTCCCTTCCTCTCTCTGAAATCAATAAAGATATATTAAAAGAACAGAAATGCCCGGCTGGGCGTGGCTCAGCGGTTGAGGGTCAACCTAGGATCCAGGCGATCAGGGTTCGATTCCCAGTCAGGGCACATGCCCAGGTTGCGGGCTCAATCAATGACTCTCTCATCATTGATGTTTCTCTCTCTCTCTTTTTCTCTCTATGAAATCAATAAAAATACGTTTTAAAAAAACAACAGAAAACAAAGCCTTATAATACCTAGTATGGTGAGAATGTGAAGCTACTGGAACTCACATGCTGCTGGTGGCAACAGAAAATGGAAAACCATGTGGCAGTTTCTTATAATGTTTATATGTTTATATATCATGTTTTTACTGTGTGACTCAGCAAGTCCACTTCTAGTAATTTACCCAAGAGAAAGGTGTATGTCTACACAAGACTTATACATGAATCTTCATTGCTGCTTTATTCATAATAGTCGAAACCTGAAAAGAACCTACATGTCTATCAGCAGATAAATCTGTGCAATGGTATACTACTTGGCAATAAAAAGCAAAAAATTACCAATCCATATAACAACAGAAGTGATTAACATAGACATTATGTTGAGTAAAAGGAGCTGAATGCAAATGAGTATACTGCATGATTCTGTTTATATAAAATTTTAGGGCAGGCAAAACTAGTGTCTAGAAATAGAAATCAGATCCGTGGGTGCCTGAGGGTAAGAGAGGGGTTGGAGATAGACTGCAAAGCCTGAAGGAACTTCCTGGGAAGATAGAAATTTTGGGGTAGTGTTTACATTGGCGTATATGTTTATTAAATGTAATTTACCGATACCCTTACAATATGTGGATTTTATTGTATGTAAGTTACATCTCAGTAGAGTTTGTTGTTGGTTTTTAAATCAAAGCAAAGCATTTGTTCTTAATAGCTGGGAATTTATACTTTCACTCCAAGACTTTCCCCCCCCTTTAGTAGTTAAGTCCGTGTGCCTATGATTTAGTATCTTCAAACTATATAGTTAGTTTGATTTCTCCCCATCAGAGTTAATCTCTTCCTTAATACTTGGCACTGAGGAGCCACTCAGAAGGGAGAGGTTCATTGTGCAGGGAATCCAGGAAAGCTTCACTGTGACATCACTTCAGCTGGGCCTTAATTCCCCTGATGCTTCATAAGTTCTTTGAAGGCAGAAAACATGTGACTCATCCTCAAATTCAACACTGTGTTTTGCACAGTATCAGGCACATAGCTACATTGGAGAAATGTTGTTTTGAATGGTTTTTAGTCACATTAACTATTAAAAATACTCTAAATTTGTTGGTCAGAAATGAGATCGAAGTAGACTATTTATGAAATGACTTTTAGTTGTGAACAATCAGTATGCTTAGCAAAGACCTCCCTTGAGCCAAGAGCATAAGTTGTTTAGTTTTTTAATGATAAAGCAAAACCTTTTCTCTTTGAATGCCATGGTGTCAGTCTGATGAATTACAGAGTTTATCTCCTCTGCCTAAATCACACGTATCCTTAAGGACTAACATCTATGGAGCTGAGAGTCTATTTTGTTTGTTTATTTTATGGTATTTTTAACACTTCAGAAAATGCTATTTCAGCAATCAATTGAGCATGGCAGTGTATAAGATCATTTTTATCATTGGCTCAGTATTTCCATTTTGATTGAATTTTAATTCTAGCTTTATGATATGACACCTCATCTAATGTTGGCTCTTAGTTTTTTTAAATTTTTCCTTTTCATATTTTATATTATTAAAGCTTCATTAAATTGTTTCTAAATATCTATTTGCATTTAGAGACTTACAGCTCTAACATAGCTTCAGTTTTATTTACCATGAATAGCACATCTAGAGGAAAGTAATAATTTCAAAAATTAATTGGTGTTCCCTTCAAGCAAGTAAACTTTGGCATGTTTTTTTGCCTTAGAGATTTTAAGTCTATTAATCATTTTCACCAAGGATTTTGAAATATAAGAAAATTAAATTACTATTTTTAATATTTTAGGGTAACATCTGCCTAGAGAGTGGATCTTTCTTGCTGAACTTTACCGGCTGTGCAGTGTGTGGTAAGCGGGACTTTATGCTGATCACAAACAAATCTTTGAAAGAGGAAGATGGAGAAGAAATAGTTACCTATGATCGTAAGTAGACCTTTTCTTTTCATGGAAGTTGTCAGCAGGTATTGACTTTTGGAAGTTGATATGCTGTGCAAAGTATGATGAGGCCTGTTTTAATATCGTATTGCAACACATAGTTACTAGTTATTTAGGTGTTGAAGAGAAATTATAAATAACGCCTCATTTCTTTAGCATCAGATATTCTACTTACAAGACTTTTGGAGGCAACTGAAGCTTATGATTCAGGCACCATTTTTTGGTTTTGTTTATTTTTAAAGCCTTTATGCCTTCTGAAACAAGATATAGAGACTTTTTTTTTAACCTTAGGGTCATCCATGTGAGTTTTCATTTTCTACTCTAGTATAATACAGTGATGTCCTCCCAGAGCTATTAAAGTGTTTAGGGCTCTTTGCCCCTATTTTACACTTTATTTTAGCCAAAAGGCTGAGAAGCTATGTTTGCCCCTATTTTAAATGTCCCTGAGTGCTGTGGGTTTTTAGTCTTGTTTCTGCTTCATAGCTTTTTCTGTCTCCTATCTCACTGTCAATCTGGTGTTTCTTTTGCTGCTGTAAATATGCTACCTTTATATGCTGCTGCTGCTCCTCAATACTGGGAAACCAAACAAACTATAATAAAAATAAATAAATTCAGAGATTGGCACTGTGAAGTTCTATGAGTAAATTAAGTATATGTACACTTTAGTGCCCAAATATCGTGACAGGTAGTTCAACTGTTCACATCTCCTTTGGGCTCGTCTCCTGGTTCTTTGATATGTTCTGAATATATAAGGAGTAAATACACAAATAATGATATTTTGCAAGAGGGGTATGAAAAACACTAAGCCTCTAGAACAGACAATCAAAAAATATTCTAAATTAGAAGAATCTTTGTCTTTCTTTTAGATATAACCCTTTGACCTCAATTTTGTTCCAGGTAGTAAGTCACAGTGGTTAAGAGCAAGGGTTCTGGAGCCAGAATGCTTGGGTTTGAGTTCTGGGTCCACTTAACTAGCCTTCCTAATTACATAACCACAGTGCGAGTTTGTTTCCTTATCCCTAAAAACTGTTTCTCCTTCTTTGAGTTTGAGAAGATTAAGTGAATAAATAGGTAAGAAGTATTTAAAACAGTATCTGGCACACTGTGAACACTCAGTACATAAGAGTTATTATTATCATATTGTTTTTTCTAGAGTCTTTTGTCACCATTAACTTCACTTTAGTGTCTAGCGTTGGTTGTTTACTTATGACTGGTTGTAGTAGCACAGTTTCTGTCATTCTTGAGACTAGAAGCTTTTACATAGTTTGATAGGTCTAGCTAGTTTAAAAAACACCCTTACATATCTGTTAGTTGATTGATTACCTTAGAGAGTGTTCGATGGGAATTAATATATGCACATTGAGTTTCTGAGTTTAGGCCCTTAATTATATAGTGTTGCTATGTCATGGATTCTGGATTTCTTATCAAGGTAGATGTTATAATGGATTTCCTGCTGTGTTAAATATGGCAGTGAAGAGTCTTTTAAAGCAATGCCATTGCTGAGAATAGAAATTTTTACTGTCTTGAGACACCTTCCATTACTTAATTATTTACGTCTCTCTTTGTTTCAGCAGATCTGTGTAAGAATTGTCATCACGTAGTAGCCAGGCATGAATATACATTCAGTATCATGGATGAATTTCAGGTAAATGTATAAACGTGGGTATGTTATTGGTGGCGGGGGATAATAAAAGTACCCTTGAAAATCTAGATATAGTTTTCATAAGTGAAGCACTAGCAAATATTAAAGGAGACCATCCCTCTCTTCTACCTGTGGAAGGTGAGAGAGAAACTTTAGATGTGGATGGATCTGCTCAAACCTGTCTTCACAAAAATCAGAAATCAGAGTGTGTGCCTTACAAATGATTTCTCAGTCCTGTCATTTTTGTTTATGAAGAACAGCACATTATAGCTTCTCATGAAGTTACTATTGTGCCTCTTTTTGCTCTACCTAGTCGTGATTATACCATTGTTGGCTAAATGTTCACCCGCCCATTGCCATCATACTTGCTGGGTATGGAAATTGTGATAAGAAGGTTATCTTTTGTTTTCACTAATAGGCATGTAGAGTTGAGCAATTCTGTAGCCTCAATTGCAGTAAAACATTTATGTATTTATTTTTATTTATTTTTTAATTTTTTAAAAATCCTCACCCAAGGATATGTTTTTCATTGAATCCAGAAAGAAAGAAAGGGAGAGGGAAAGAGAGAGGGAGAGAGGAAGAGATAGAAACATTGATGTGAGAGAGAGATGTCAGTTCCCTCCCGCATACCCCCAGAGCGGGGATCGAACTCGAAACCTGAGCATGTCCCCTGACTGAGAATTGAACCCTTGACCCTTTGGCACACAGGACAATGCCCTAACCAACTGAGCCACACCGTTCAGAATGCAGTAAGACATTTTAATACTATTTGTTAAGTAAAATAACAAAATGGATGTATCAAGGTTGGAGGAGAGAAGCTGAACCATTATAAGAATAGAGAATAGGGATTTATTATAAGGATTAGTCCTTAGACAATTGTGAGAGCATGTGAAGAATACAACAGAATTCCGTATGCTGGTGTAGGCCTGAAGTAGGTCTAATGGACAGGAAGAAAAGCTGGATGGTGTGGGAGAGCCAAGGACAGACAGACACACATTAACCAGAAGGACACAATGCAGCCTGCATCTGTCCCTCACTGCCTCCATTTTCAAGCCTTCAGCTTGAGTTATTTAGTACAAACTAAATGTTCATCCTTAGGATATAAATATTAGGTTAGAGCTTTTAACAGGCAAAGGACTTTTTAAAAATCCTTTAGGTTTGTATAGTACTATAATTAGGAAAAATAAAAGTTTTCATAACAGAATCTTATAAAATAGTATAGCCACTCTCATTCTTATTATAGTGTGGCAGAAAGTGCTTAATCACTTGTCATAATCTGGACTAATATGCTTAATCTAAATGACATCTTGACCACATCTCCTCAGCATCCAGAAATTATGCCTCACAAAACATTTATATGATATATGTAAACTAGGCCAAAATCGAGATCTCAGTGAAGGAGTAGTGACCAAACAAGAATGAGCATATTAAGGGCTTACAGGAGCAGTTCTGTCCTTTCATGGAAGGAAAGGAATGCTTGTAACTGTTTTCCAGAAGCTCCTGAAGGGCCCTGTGAGCTTTTTAGAGTCCCTAAATGGATAGTGAGATTGCTTGTTCATGCCCTAGTTGATCCATTGTATGTTACTGCCATGAGACCAAAGTCTAGCTGATTTTCTTTATGACTGAATACAACCATTTTCAAAGCTGTCCTGGAAAGTATTCTGATAGGAGGAAGAAGGTAAAGGAAGGTGG
This sequence comes from Miniopterus natalensis, assembly GCF_054644295.1. Lineage (NCBI taxonomy): Eukaryota > Metazoa > Chordata > Mammalia > Chiroptera > Miniopteridae > Miniopterus > Miniopterus natalensis. The sequence continues at coordinate 27,650,899 of NC_142081.1, read as the reverse complement.
TTTGTAGTCACAATGCCCAGATAGCGTGAAATTCTCATGGAAAAAAATCTCTTAATCTGGACACTCTACTCCAGTGTTCTCTCTCCTAGTATCCACTTCCCCCCTGTCATATGTTAAATTCTGCCATCAGATTATTTTTCTTAAAATGATGTGTTCAGACTACCTCATTGGTCTTTCCATAGCTTACCAGAGAAGGAGAGGACTTGGGGTCAAAATTAACAGATAGTGACAGAGAAAAAGGGCCAGGGACTCTCAGAGTAAACCAAAGGATCTGGTCTTACCCAAAGGTGAGTCCATCCACTGCACCCTTCCTTCCAAATCTTTGACCTTAGGCTTTGCCCTGATGGAGTCACTGAGGGTCTCCATGAGTGAATGGAGGGAATTCTTATTCTCCCAAGTTGGCTAGTTTGGGTAAAAGGTTTCCTAATCCCACCACATTCCTGGCAGCACACAGAGATATATTTCTGGCATTTGAGGTACAATTCTAGACATATTTTCCCACAGAAACGCTGCTATATATGGTTAGATTCTATAGTGCTTGTATAATGTAAATTTAAAAGGCTCCCTGGATTTCCTGGGAACCTAACTGTCGGGTACAACTTCTTCTGTGGGAAATTGCTTTTGAATTCCTAACAGTTGACCTACAAGGAAATTTGGAATACAGACTGCCTCTAAATTAAAGATTGCAGGTATAATCAGTCTTTTTTATTTAATAATCTTTCCAGATTATGTTAGGTGGTTTTTTTTTTCTCCCAAGTTAGGTTGTAAATTCTACAAGGTCAGACCTTGTCCTTGCCTTCTCTCATGTGTGCCAGTGTACCTAGCACACTGCAGAGTATTTAGGCAATTAACAAAAACTTGTCAATGGATAGATTGGTTGAAAACTCAGATATTTGTCTAGCTTCACACATTTTCCTATTTTGATTTTACTACTTTTTTCTTCTTCATTTCTGGTGAGAGGTTGACATCCTAGTAGTAATGTCTGGTAGGTGAAAACATAAGTATTTGAGAGCAGTAAAAGACCTTGGAAAGAGTGGATTTTTATTTTATTTCTAATTCATGAGACTTGCATTTGTTTGCTGAGATCTAGCCTCTATTTTTACTGTGCGTAGAGTAGACTTTAAGATTAAATGTGTTGCCCGGCCGAGTGTGGCTCAGCGGTTGAGCATCGACCTAGGATCCGGGCGATCAGGGTTCAGTTCCCGGTCAGGGCACATGCCCGGGTTGCGGGCTCGATCCCCAGTCAGAGGCGTGCAGGAGGCAGCTGATCAATGACTCTCTCATCATTGATGTTTCTATCTCTCTCTCTCCCTCTCCTTTCCTCTCTCTGAAATCAATAAAGATATATTTTTAAAAAATTTTAAAAATCAGTAAAATTAAATGTGGTCTTTGTGAAACAACCTTTCACCCAGCTGGTGTGGCTCAGTGGTTGAACATTGACCCAGGAACCTGGACGTCACTGTTTGATTCCCCATCAGGGCGCATGCCTGGATTGTGGGCTTGATCCCCAGTAGGGAGTATGCAGGAGGCAGCCGATCAATGATTCTCATCATTGATGTTTCTGTCTCTTTCCCTCTCCTTTCCTCTCCCTGAAATCAATAAAAACATTTATTTTTAAAAAAAGAAACAGTCTTTCCACTGCCACAACTAAGCTCCCCTGCTAAAGTCACTAGAAGGAAATGGAAAGGCACTTGCCTAATTCTGAGTCTGTACTGTAGTCCTTGTTTATCTCTGTGACCCTCTCTGTAGTACTGTCTACACCCAGACTGCTTTGACTGATCAATTTCCAGACGGCTAGCAATCTCAGTGTCAGGTGCAGAAATACATATAGACTTAACATAGATGTTTGTTTTCCTAAAGAAGATAAAAGGTTTTTAAGCAAACGGTTTAAAAGAAATGCTTCTATAGCTTATGACCATATTAAATATTCTAGAAAGAGACCTCTATAAGAAAAGGACTTTGCCCTGAAGATTTTTACCTAAAACAAAATCCCTTTTGTCACCAGTCTGAACATTTGTTAAACCCAAGAAACATAAAACTCCTTAAATAGATCAAATTCCAGACAACTGACTATTAAATATGAGGCATGCTTGACACATTAGTGGATTTAATGTAATCTTTTATTTTCTTAGAGTAGGTATAAATAGCATTTTTGGTTTAGGAATTTTCTCCCTTTGTTGTTTTAAAAATCATTTCTTTTGCATATTAGTGCTAAATATCCTAAAAAGAAACAACTCTAAGATCAGGAGTTTGTCCTTAGGGGCCCACACTCAAATTGCTTTATTACTTCAAATAGCAGCACTAAGCCCAGTGAGTGTGTTTTTTAAGTCCAAGAAATGGTCATGCATTTCCAAGATGACATCCTTATATACATAGTAAATAGGGCATCAGCATGTACTCAGTTTATATAAACAGAATAAACCTAAGGTATTGCTTATAGGTGTTGAACTTGAGACATACAGAAAGAATATCCACGACGATGTGGAGAAAAACTTACCTGAGTAAATTGGAAGCATCTTTCTCCCTGTCCCTCAAGGTAATTAGCTTTATCTTGTTCTAGGAGTACACCATGCTGTGTTTGTTATGTGGCAAAGCCGAAGATACCATCAGTATTCTCCCAGATGACCCCCGACAAATGACTCTCTTATTCTAAGGATCCTTCTGCGGCTCTGTTGGAACTAGGCTATGTTGGTTTACAATACTGCAAGCCTGATGGTTTGTCTTACTTAGTTTATAATGGAAATTACTTATTTTTTTCTGCTTAAACTTACCTATTCTTTGAAAGAAAAAAGTAATTTGGGGGAGCACCTAATGCCCAGATCTTGGCTCCAGTAAAAGGAACCAGGGCTCCTTGGATAAATGACTTATTCCACGACTGGGGCTATAAGTATACAGGACTAGGGCTGTAAATATGAGCTTGGAGCTTCTTGTGCCACAAAAAAAGAAAGTGCTCAGAAAAAAATCACAATAGTTAGGGATGTCAGAAGGACAGAAGAGCCAATGGAAGGAGCTCCCAGTGAGCAAAGCTGGAACAATTCGAATAAAAAATTAAGTAGCATTGGATTATAGCCCAGACTATAAAATAAATATTCATGAGTCCATACTGATATAAATAAATGACTGAATAAATAAATACATAAACTACAATAGGCAAATCTCCCATGCAAAAGTTTTTCAAATTATGTATGTAGATACTCCCCACTCCTTAAGTGTGTGTGTGGTGGCTTCCTTCCAGGATATAGTATAGAAAGGGGGGACAGACACTAGCCAGGATCGAGGTTAATATCACTGGTGATAAGCCATATGACAGCATGTGTCCTTGATATGATGTGATGAGAATGGCACTGCACCTTTGTAGTACTCTTCCCCAAAAAACATAACTCCAGTCTGATGAGAAAAACAGACAAATCCCAGTTAAGGGACATTCTACAAAATACCTGACCAGTGCTCCTCAGAACTGTCAGGTCATCAAAGACAAGGAAGTCGGAGAAACTCACAGCCAGAAAGAACCTCAGGAGACACGCTTACTAAATGTAATGTGTCCTGAATGGGATCTTGCACCAGAAAAGTGACATTTGGTGAAAATGGGAAATCTGAAGAGAGTGTGAACTTTAGTTAATATAAATAAATAGAATGATTTGAATTGTTCTAAAGGGATCTTAGACTGTCTTACCTTACATAGTTGAAAGAACACTGGATTGGGTGTCATCAACCCTGGCATTTAGGCCTCTCTACCGTTTGGTAGCACTCTAACCATTAAGGAAAGCATTACTATGGACTTTATTGTCTCCTTTTAAAAATTTGGACTAATAAAAGTTGATACTATACTTCCTTTATAGTATTGTTGTGAGATCCAAGTGAGTAATGAATGTAAGATGCTTTGGAAGGCACAGAAAATACTAGATACAACGAAATGGCTAGTTAGTTCTCGTAAGACCACATTTAAAAGGGGCAGGCATTAGAAACAAAACTGTTTCCTCTTCAGACCTGAGAGACTTGGGTATTCTGAACTGAGGCCTTGCTTATAAGAAAATAGTGAGCAAAGTGTTCGTGATACCAGGGAAAAGCTTTGTTGTATGACAAGGATAACAATAGCTGAAGTTTACTGAGGACTGACTTTGTGTGGCGGCCTTTTTAAGCACTTATCTAATCCTCATTCACAACTCCACGAGGTAGGTACTATTATTATTCCGATTTTAGAGCCAAAGACACTAAAGCACAAGAAGTAGCTTACTCAGGGTCACACAGCTAGTACGGTGACTCCCTCTCAGTGGGAGTGTTCAGTTCTGGTGAAGTATAGGGCCTGGCAAGGTCAGGAGGAGGCTGAGAATGTCAGGGACCGCACTCTGAGAAACCTAGGCATGTCAGACCAAGATTTATTACTTAGAAAACTTAAGTCAGCTGCTTCTTAGGAATCGGTTGTTTTATTCCTGGAAAATGTTTTCCACTTACTGCAAATCTATATCTGACCTGCTGAGGAAATCATTTGGTGAAATGAATCCAGAAAGTAGAGAAAATGCTTCATTACTTTAAATAGCAGCACTAAGCCCGTTATAGCCTCTGAATTGTCCCTTCTTGGAGTTTGAATGCTTCCAACTTAGTCTTTTGGAGCTCAAGAGTACAGTTTCAGATGCCCCGCTGATATCTTTGTCTTTTGCAGAATGTGTAATTATTATCTATCATAGACTACATATACTATAAAAATTCACAACACGTGATCCTATCCATATATTTTATTATTATTTTATCAACATTGTGCTATGTTTTGTGATATTTTCTTTTTCATCTTCTAGAAGTTTTCTCTGGATCTAAAAGAATTAAAGACCTTTTGAACCCAGTTCTACTGAGTCTGTTTTTCTGTTTAAATAAAGAAGAACCAGGCGCGGCTGGGCGTGGCTCAGCGTTTGAGTGTCGACCTAGGATCCAAGCGATCGGGGTTCGATTCCCAGGCAGGGCACATGCCCGGGTTGCAGGCTCGATCCCCAGTTGGGGGTGTGCAGGAGGCAGCCAATCAATGACTCTCTCATCATTGATGTTTCTATCTCTCTCTCTCCCTCTCCTTTCCTCTCTCTGAAATCAATAGATATTTTTTTAAAAAAGAACAACCAGGCAAAAAGCATCAGTCTTTTTTACCTTCTTGCCCTGAGATAGAAGGACAAGACTTCAACTATAGGTGTAACTGGGGACATGGGCTTGCCCTGACACCTCATTCATTCTTTATTTGCTCCGCGAGGTACAGATCTAGGGCTCTGCCTCATTTGGATCTTGGAGTTCAAAGCTCAGCATGTTTGTTGTGTTGTTATAGCTAGCAGTGTCTTTCTCAAATTGTTCTGGGTTCTCCCAATACTTATTAGTTGGCATATGGTATAGTCAAGATACGGTTAGTTACTTGTAAGTTATCACTAAAAAGTATATGTTCACTGTTCTTTACTTCAGTGTATCAAGAATCCTTTCGGTTCCATTCTTTTGTGAGCAAGGTTAAGTGACTTGACAATTTGAGGCTGTCAGTTTTCAAATGTATATTTCTTGACTAGTACAAGTCTCTATTGTGAGACACACCATGGTTGGGGAGAAAGGAAATCAAAAAACCTGGGTCTAGAATTAGCTTTGCCACCTGCTCATGGTGGGAGATTAGACAAGTCACTTACTCTCTCTGTACCTCGGTTTCTTCAATGGAAAAATAGAAATAATCATGCCTCCATGGAGTTTTTAAATCAAATGATGTAAGTGAAAGGTTTTTAGGTTGTACAGTATAGTGTGTAGGCAGCTGTCAGTGGTCCTAGTGAAGAAACTGAGATAGAAGGAAGCACTGTTGTCATGGGTAAGAGTAGGGGCTTTGGGTCAGGCTGACCTGGGTTTAACTTTCAACTCTGCTATTCTATAGCCCTTTGTCTCTGGCAGATGTCTTACTCAGTTACCTTCTATTATTTATTTATTTACTATTTTTACTTCACTTTTATTGTCGACACTATTAATTACCTTCTTTTAAATAGAGATTAAATTTGCTTACAGGGTCAGTATGAGGATTAACAAGCCTAACGTATTTATTTAAAGTACTTAGTATAATATATGTATATACTAAAGGATAGCTTGGACGATGGTTGTGATGGTGATTGTAAGAAATCATCAGATGTGAAATCACCAATTAGAGTTTGTTTAACTTTCTTAAACTAAGGACAAAATAGCTGTGGGAACATAGTCATGGAAATAATCATCAGTTTTAGTCTGTATCTTGGCCCTCTAAAATCACTTATTCCAAGCTATATTTTTGTGAGAGCCCTCAGAGAAACGATCGTCTCTGCCCCTCCTCTAAATCAAGTAGCATTACCTCAGCACTTGGGGAAAGCTTGTTTATGAGACTTCTCCCTGCTTCCTGAGTGGCCCTAGGGAAATTTGATTAAGAGATTTTGTTGATCTAGGAAAATGGGTGATTATATTAAGCTTTGCTTTGTTTATGACCATGAGCTGATACTTCTGAGGATGTGAAGGGTGACAAACAAGATGAGGAGTTAAGGAAAGGAAACATTTTCTCATTTCTCTTCATTTTAACAACAGCACAACTAAAGATTTAGTGAAACAAAGTGTCCTTGTAAAAACAAGTTCCTCCAGTCCTGCCTTCCCTGTTCCTGAGCCAAAGTGGTCAGGTCCCTTCTGAAGCAAATAGCATTTGCCCTGTGCAAAGGAGTCCTCTTCCTAGCATTAGGGTTGTTTCTGACTTTCTCTGCAAAATCACTTATAATCCCCATTCCTTTGGGAGCTCTAAATTCTTTTAACTTGAGCCTCATGGGAAAGACCCAACACATTGTACTGGCATATCAGGTCCTAAATTGCCTGTGGCATAATGCCAAAATTCAGGAGAGCTGACTCTATTATTGGATGTAAAACTACAGGCTATAGTGCTATCAAGATGAACAAATCATTTTAGCATCCAGTATGAATTCTGTATTTCATTTCTTCAGGGAAGCAATTTGTCTCTGCGGTTATTGCTCTAAAATCAGTGCTTGGTCCTGCCCCTGAGTCTATCCCCCAGTGTTGGCTTTCAGAGCAGGAATCTTGAAAGACTTGAGTTTTCAAGGGTCATGGGCAACCTTAATTTAGCAGAAGGCCCTGCTGCAGAGTGCCAGGGGATTCCCATGATAATGCTCAGGTTACCCTTTTGAAATAAAGCACGGTCAGTGAAGGTCAGACAAGGCGGATCCTTAACCTCTGTTCCACATCTGCTTTTCGGGTAATGCAAGTGCTTAGAAAATAGTTATGGAAACATCATAGGAAAAGCATTTCCCTCTCAGCATTGGGGCTCTCAAGCAGTGTGTTCAGATTGGAGAGCTGCCCTTCAGGGCTTCAATAAAGAGAAGTGAAACATTCCATCTAGTGGTCAAAGAAGGGAAGGTGAAATGAGAAGTTTCCAGGAGGAGGTTTGTGGGGCAGAGTGACAGGGCAGTGGCCTTTCAGCGGGTGTCTTTCCCAGAATGTGATAGGACCTGGCCTTGGTGGTGGCAGTGTTTGTTGAGCATGCCTGGACTAGATGAGGAATTTGGGGCACCATCGTCACAGAGACATTCGGCAGAACTCCATTGTCGCAGGGAACAGCTGTCACTTGGGCAGGTCGGCAGGCTGTGAAGGGAGGCCCTCGCACATCCCCACCCTCGTGGAAGAAGAAATGAAACCAATTGTTCACGCCTAAACTTGTTTGTCCTGTTCCTGAATCTGTGAATATACGAGTCTGAGAAAGACAAGGGTGCAATGTGAACGTTGTAAAGGAAGGAGAGTCCATCTAGCTCAGCAAAGTGATCGGGAAGCAGATGAAGTGCCCCTTTGTATACCAGTAACTTCACCCTCCCCGCCCTTGCAGCAGGGTTCCCAGGAAATTGACTTCCCAGGAAATTCTCAAGGAGTAGATAATATTTGCTTGGCCCAGTACCCAGCGATGGTGACGTTTTTCTGACCGGAATCCTCTCACTAACCTCCTAGTACCCTCGACCAAAGGGCCCTTTGTCTTTTCCTCCTCTTTAGTCCTCATTATTGCCTCCTTTCCACATTCTGAAGAAAAGCCATAAAATAATAACCATTTACTTTCCTGCAACTCCACCCCCGTCGGAAGACCTTGAGCAGGGCCTGCTTTCCGGACAGTAATTAGGGTGTCCCCTTGACCAGAGCCTCCCTCTCCCGAGCCTTTGTGTGCTGCCAGCTCCTCTGACCCACCTGCAGCGTGTACCATCCCTCCACCCCGTCAAGAAAGAAGACACAGAGAACCTGGCCGTTTCCACGCCTGCCCTTTATTGGACTCAGCTAGCAGGCTGGCTCGGGCTGTTCACACGCCTCAGACACCGCCCGTAGGGGTTTAGGAAGGTGCCATCATTCTGTGAAGGCCCAGAGCCCACCCAAGTCTTGGAGGCCCAAGTTGAATCGCCAACCAGGAGGTTGGGAGAGAGAAAGGAAACAGGCAGGAGGAGAGGCAAGGCTCCAGTGAAGGAGACTGATGTCAAGGGAAAGCTTAGGACACACTGAATCCTAAGGAAAGACACTCGGGCTGGATGGAGTAGGAGATCTGTGTGCGGAGCAGCCCGAGTCTATATGGCAACTTTGAGGAGGCGCTTGATGTCCGGCTCGATGTTGGCGGTGGGGAAGGTGCGGCTGTAGCGTCGGAAGGGCTCCCCCTCCGGCCCGATCAGGAACTTCTCAAAGTTCCAGGACACGTCTGAGCGGCGCACTGGGCTCCAGATGATGAGCTTGGGGTCGGTCATGAGAGAAAACGGGTCGTCGTAAGGGTAGGGGAGCTTGTCCTTCAGGTAGGCGAAGACAGGATGCTCGTTCTGACCATTCACCTCACACTTCTGGGTAAGGGTAAAGGTGGGCTGGAACCCACCCCCAGGGCGGACATACTTGAGACTGTTCAGGATCTCCTCATTCTGACAGTTCTCCTGGGGGAGGAAGAAGACAAAGAGCATGGAAAAAGGAAGGGGGGAACCAAGGGTCCACCACATGCAAAGCTTTCACCTCCTATACTCCCTTCCCAGGATCATTCTTTTCTATGTACCTTTATATTTTATTTTTCTCTCTCTGTTCCTTTATTTCCCTTCTTCATTTGTTTTGCCCTAGTCTTGATTTGGAGTTTTCCTTCTCACAGCTATTGATGTTATGGTTGGCCATTTCTGAAAGTTTTTGCAGTTCCTAGCTTGGCTGTTCTCATGCTGAAAGATTTAGCATTTTTGAGTGGTTGCTTCTGTCTCCAGTCTACCCTGAGCAGTTCTTAGGGTATCTGAATCTTCAAGGAACCTTAAGTTCAGGGCAGTAGGAAGGGAAAGGAGGCTCGGGTCCTACTGCCCAGAACCATCCTTCTACTTACCGGTCCACACATGCCTACACACGCATCCTGCCACCACCTTGCCCTTCCCTCTCCCTGCTTTGCCTCTGTCGCTTCTAATTACATGTGTGTTGAGGCCTTTGCCTCTGCCCTACTCAGCTCCTCAAGCTAAGGGTGAAATGGTTCCCCAGGGGAATGGGGTTTACAGCTTCTTGCTTTCATCTTGCCTTGTCCTACATCTGAAGCACAAGTTGGAGAAATTATGAAGGAAGACCCCATCAAAGGAAGTCTAGTTTTCAGGTGCCGCAAAGGCAAGATGAGTCAGAGACGTCCGTGAATGTATTTATTCTAAATGTAATTACTTAGTGACAGGAATGGATGAAAAATAGGATAGACGGTTTCGGGTTCTGGAATGGCCAGGGAAAGGGGGAGCTAAGGAAATGAAGTGCTTGAGGGTTAAAGGTTGTGAATGTGTAATTATCGTTCCTTTCACTTCTAGACTGCTACCCCAAGACTCCTGTCCCTCACAGTCACTCACTCTCCTCAGCTGTATGCTTTAGCCTGAATGCTTTAGCCTGAACCTGTTACCTGTCATTCCCTCCCCGCTGCCATTACCACTCTGTCCCCACCCGTGACATCCCCAAAAGGCCCATGAAAACCCTTATTTTCCAACCCCCCCCCCCCCCAAGTCTAAGAGTCAGATAGCTCCCTCTGGGAGAAAGTTCCTGCTCCTGACCTACTAGAACCAATTAGTACAGTCAGTTCTAGGCCAAGGTGACATCTTGAGCCCAGAGTTTATCTCTATTGACTTCTTATCTCTAATGCAAATGGCCAGTGGTTATGGCCTCCCTCCAGCAACTAGTTAGCCTGAAGTAATGGTGTGAGGCTGGAGGCACGTTTAGGGCCAGAGAGACACCTCTAAAGAGGTTTTGCCCTTTCTATCTCTCCTGCTTTGCCCAAGCCTAGAAACAGACTGAGCCCTAGCCTGTTTGGCTCAGTGGATAGAGCTTTGGCCTGTGGACTGAAGGGTCCTGGGTTCAATTCCTACCAAGGGCATGCAGGCTCGATCCCCAGCCTGGGTCGGGGAGCTTGCGGGAAGCAACCAATGGGTGTGTCTCTCTCACATCAGTGTTTCTCTCTCTCTCCCTGAAAAGCAATAGGGAAAAATATCCTCAGGTGAGGGGGCAAAAAAGAAAGAGAGACAAGGAAGGAACAGTCAGAGCAGTAATGGTTTAGGCTCAGCTTTGTCACAGCCAATGACACTTCAGCTTTCCTGCATATATCTCTGCTAGTCTCTACCGTGTCTTCATGCCACTATGCATTGAACTACGGGGATTATAATGAGAGGGTTCAGTTGAGGACATTCTGCCCACTTGTGCTGTTAAAATAATGCGTGAAAATAGGAGAATCTCTGAAAGATAGCTTGACATGTGTGGGCTGAAGCTCTACAACAACTTGACCCATTAATCAGAGACAAAGAGGTGCCTGTGATGACCAGAGGAGACACGTGCACGCTGCACGCCCTTAGCTTCCCCCCAAGTTCACTCTCCACTTGGCTGATTTCAAAAAAAACCAGACTTCAATATAAATAATAAAGTTGCTTGCATTTACATATTACTTTATGTCTTCCAAGTTACTTTTGTATATCTTATCCTTGGAGCCTCACAATAATCCTCACAATAATCCTATGAGATGAGTGGTATTTTCCCCAATTTCCAGATGAGGAAACTAAAGCAGAAAAAATAGAGTGGCTCTTCCTAGGGCACAGAGCCATTAAATAGAACCAATGCTAGCTAGTAAGGTCTGAGCCAGTTCAATCCTCACTTGGTTCTTGATCTGCTGTTTCCTCCATTAATTTATTCAGCATATATTTGATGAGTATTTCTCTACCCTAGGCACTGATGATACAATGGAGAGAAACGGACCTGGTAACAGCCCTCACAGAGTACAGTGGGAAGACAATAAACAATAAAAATCCACACCCTTGGTCTTTAATCACAGACAGAATCATATCTACTTCCCCTTGGTAGTCACATGTACTAAAGACCTGCATTAACAAAACATGTCCCACCATTCCAGGCACTCCAACACACAGTCTTTTTCCCCTCCCCTTAGGCTACCAGACAACCCAACACCTTGAATGCAATACAAGGGCCTCCTCACCTGATGTCCAAATTGGTTGGAAGGGAAGCCGAGGACCACCAGGCGCCTGGGAAAGCGGCATTGCAGCTCGTTGAGCTGGGTGAAGTCCCGGGTGGTTGTGCCTCAGAGCGATGCTACGTTCTCAATCAGCACCGCCCGGCCTCGGAATGTATTGAAATCTATCTTCTCCCCATCCAGGCTCACAGCAGAAAGGTCATAGAAGGACTTGGCAATGAACGCCATAGTGAAAGTGCAGGGTGAGCCGGAGTGGAGTGGGCCCACTTAAGGATCTATTAAAGGGGTTGGGAGGGGGGAGGAGCCTGGATGGACGGGAGGAACCTCACAGTGGGGCTTTGAGCATCCTCAGGATGACTTAGCAAAAACAGTCACACACCCAAGGGCTGTTAGAACAAAGAGGTTGCTCCTCCTATTTACAGACTAAACAAAGCCACCTCCCTGCCCCACCCTGCTGGCAACCTGGGAAAGGCCAATTTGATATCTATGAACAGACATGAATAATTCACTGCTTGCAGGAAACCAGAGCCCCAGAGGTCGCAGAGGAGGAAAAAAGGGAGGGAGGGACGCAGGATTGACTCCTACTTGCCCCAGCAGGTTGTTTTCACGTGGCGCAGGCAGACATTGTTTATTGAGTGCCTGCCGAGTGCCAAGTTCTGAATTGTGGGAGGGGGAGGTCAGGGTCTGCCGAGATCTGAAAGGTAAGGAAGAGAATTGGGCACCTGCCCCCTTGACTCAGACTACAACTGAAAGACACCTATTACTGTTCACAGTTTTCTCTTTGGCTGTTGCTTTCCACAAAATCAAAGGGACCCTTAGGGCACAGCCCGTGATTTTATAAAGGAATGGCTTTCCGTGCCCCGGCTTGCACTGGGCTGAAGAGATGAAGTTGTGTTTGTCTTGCAAAGTCTCTTGGAGAGTGAGGCTACCTGTGCTCGAGAGTACGTCTGCCCCTGCATTGGGCCATCTCCTCTTCTACACCCCTGACAAGTGAACTCAGAGTCTGGAGGCCTTGCTAGGAATAAATGATATTTATTCAAGGGTCTAGGAGTTTTCAAACTGGGAACACAGCTGGACAAAAACCCAGAAGTGTTCCAAAGAAGAAAAAAATGTTCAATAGCTTATAGTAATAAGTGCAGTCTTGAGAAGTATCAGCCCTACACTCGTAGCCCTAGGATTGGTCCAGAATGGTGTCAGTCAGGTGTCGGGCACCCAGGATGACAGATGCCAGGCGGTCACGAAGATGGGACCAGGAGGCCAGATCAGGTCCTGGAGGTCCGGAAAATGGATGTCAGGTGGATGTGTAGGTGGGTCTTTCAGGGGATAATTAGAGGGTCACCTGGAGGCCCACATGCATATCCAGGCATTGATGCAGGATTAGAAAGTTCAAAAAATTTAAGTTGTCAGGTTATTAGAATAAGAATGGAGTATTTCTCATCCCTTAACTTTCATAATAATTTTAGCAGCTTGGCTAAAATGACTTCATTTTATATATTTCCTATTTTTATTCTTTCTCCTCCCCATACTCTGCTCCCACGGAGTCGTGAGGATGCAGTCAGTTGTGGCCAGGTAAGGGTGACGGGAGTCACACAGCAGGTGGGAAACTCAGAGGGGATGAGCTATACCTTCCTCTTCTGAGACAAAGGCTCAGTACCAAAGACTTTCCAGAGGGGCTGTGCCGGTCATGCCCCCAGAGGGAACTATGCAGGGAGTCAAGCTGCTGCGGCTCTAGGCCCAGCTAGGCCTCCCATGTTTTCAACACCAGCTGTGCAGTGTATTGCAGGCCATCTGGGGACCTGCTGAGGATTATCACGGTGTGAGTACACCCCTGGAAGCCCATAGAAACTAGAAAAACCTAATGCTTCACTTCATTCCTCCAAGTACCCACCAACTCAACAAATCACTTGCTTTTTTAAGGCCTGGATTTCTCCATCAGTGAAACGGGCAATTGGGCTTTACCTGGCTTTTGGATTTTAGAGTGAGATTTCGATAATAATTTAGATGTTTACTAGAGACTGTTTTCACAGGTACAGGCCCATTGGGAATGGGCTCCTAGGACCAAGAATAAGCTAGGCTGGCAGCAGCTGGGCTTGAGAATATCATCTGTGGAGAAGATGGAGAATTACCCACCAGGGATGCCCAGCTTTTCTGTCTTCCATAGCCTTTCCCATGGCTGCTTATAGCATGTGAGAAACCACACGTCTCACTGGGCTGTTCCCTAAACAAGCCTCCATTGCCTAAGTGGGAATGTAATCTTTGGCCATTAGAAGAGGTAGCAGGAAATGCAGCTGAAGTGTGTCCCCTGCTGAGGCTGGGCAGGGTTCCCAGAAGCTGCCCATAAATGTCTCAATCAAGCCACTGAGTCAGAAGGACTCAGCCTTGACAGTGGGCTAAACTTTAACAAGAACTTTCCAGATTAACGTGCAAGCCTAGAGCTCCCCAGTACTCTCTGAGCTTCCCAACACCTCTTATCGGCTGCCCTTCTATGACCTCTTTCCAGGAAGGCCATGGAAGTTCCTGGGCTGAGTGTGTTTGGTGGTGGTGAGGGGGTCCTCTCCCTTAGGTACAAGCCATTAATTTTCTCCAGATATAGCCCAGGACCCTTTGAGTCACCCGGGTTCTCACCTTTCACAACTGAATTAAATTGATAAGGCTCTCCTAGAATTTCTCTTTGTCCAACTTTACCTCAAACCAGCCCACTTTCCGGAAGCTTATAACTTTGTGACATGCTCAAAGTGTGTGATTCCCACAGCTTTCCACGGGGACAGTAGCTGTTCTGGATTCTGTACGGGCTTAGCAGGCAGAAAGCTCAGGGCAGGGGTTCTCAACTCCAGTGGTTCTTAAGAATTTTCTAAATAGAGAGGGCCACGCTTTCTCCTCCAGAGATTTCAATTCGGTTGTCTCTAGCCACGACTCTGCCAGCTACGTGGGGCCCCTGGGCACCCGTTTCCTTACTGTTGAGCCAGGATAAAGATAATCGCCCTCCTTATCTCACAGTATGACCGGTGGAATTGAGGAAATAGTCTTACGAGCACTCTAAACTGGAATGTGCAGGCTAAGATCTTAGACTATGGTCCTGCCTTCTATCTTCAATCGACCCTCACTCCCTAACATTCTCTGCCTCTTCCATCAACTCTGTACCCCAAGGTTAGTATTCAACAGCCCCCCCCCCCCCCCCGACCTCCAAGATCCTGGTCCGCCTTGCTCCCCTGGGGCAGTCCATCACAGGGCTAGGATGAACCCCTGAAAGATGACTTAGCCCTCCTCATGCCTTCAGGAAGGCCCGTTCCTGTGCCATCTGATAGGGGAGAACCTTCTCAGCCTGAAAGACTCCCTCAGACATAGATATTCATCATCTCAATGATTCTGCTCAGTCTTATTTCTGCAGTATAAGCCCACTGCAGAGAAAGGGGGCTTTCATTGGGGCTCCCTTGCAGGTGGCATTGAAAAGGTACAAAATGGGAGACGTTTGCCACTCCCCTTGTCATCCTACTGCCATTGCTTTAGGGCTCTGGGGCCGCTTCCACCAGCACTGCCTCGCCCCTTAACCGCCAGGGTCTGAGCAAGACCTGCTCCCAGGGGCGCAGACAGGGACACACACCCACACCTGTGGTTTGAAATACTCTTTATTTTGTAAACATCTGTGTTTAAAATAGATGAACCCTGCTCACAATTCATATACTGGACCCGAGACACAGTACACATTCACCCATCACAGGGAGCTAGATGGTGGGGGCTCAGGAGCGGGTGGAGGGCCTGGGGCTGGGCCGGGTCTCGGGACGGCAGGTGCAGAGATGAGTAAACAGGCAGGAGCACCTGCTCAACAGTCTGGGCCTAATGCCAGACCCCAGGCACCTCCTGGACTGGAGAAGTTTAGGGGTGAGGCCGACTGCGGTACCTGGTAAGCATAGCTGCACCCTAACATCCCAACCCTCTGGCTCCCCCACCTTCCCCAGCTGTGGCTCTAGAATGGGGCTAATCAGGCCATAGAATCTCAACCCCTTGCTTTCCCTCCCAGAACCTCTGGGGCAGCTGAAACAGCTCCTGTCCTGAGGGTTAGGAGAAAGGCAGGGATGCTCCACCCGATCTCCAGGGAGGGCTGCAACACTGACCGGCAGGCTGGAGCCAATGCGAATGTGACTCCTCTCTCAAGTCTGGGCCGAGGGCTGGCGTTACTGACCCCCCCGCCCCCAGGCTCAGTCCTCAAGGAAGCATCTCTAGCCATAGTCACCACTTCACCTGAGAGTCAGCCCTCTAAATTTCTCATTAGCCGACTTAGAACTATTCCCGCCTTCCTTTTCCTTCCACTGTGCCAACCTACCCCCATTCCTACATCCTGAGCCACCCTCTCCTGTCTCCTGGTTTGCTAAAAGTCTGGAGGAAAGGTTTAGAGATTCCATCCCCCCACCCCTTTTGGAGTAAGGAAGTGGGGCTCTTAATCCTTCACATGGGTGTGCCCTGGATTTGGGCCCTCAGTTGGTGAATGCTCAGTGCTCAGTTGTTCGTTTTAGCTCCAGGCCCAGCCATGTGATGTGGCTAATATGTAGCTTAAGAAAGATCCTCCTGCTGAGGAAGGTGGGCAGGAGCCTACAAGGGCTGGTAACTAACTTGTCCCTTCCTTAAAGGGCCTTCTTCAAGCTCCTCTTGGGCCACATGGGGTTAAAAAGCCCTTCCTCCTGAACAGAGAGTTCTGGAGGAGTTTTCTTCCCTCCGCCTGTGGCCACAGTGCAGTCGGCAAACCCTCAAGCCTCTCTCCAGGAGCCAGAGGGGCAAGGTGAGCACTTTGTCTTGAAGGCTGAGAGAACAGCACCGAGCATCCCTCCAGGGCCTGCTTCCTTTCTTCCCATGAAGTCCCCGCTCCTCTCCCACAAACTGTGGGTCTCGGGAAAACCGTGAGCTGAAGGCTGGGGGCAGTGGGGGCCCACCTCTCCCCTGCCAGGGAGCTGTGGGGAAATGCTTTTCTCATACAAGAACTAGAAGGTGGGCCCGGGGAGCCCATAGTCCCCTTTGGTTTGCAAACTGCTGTCCCTGGCCTGCTCTCCCTTGCTCCTAACCTGAAATACAGGAACTAGTCCTTGGTTTCCAAAGGCTCCTCTTCCTGGAGTACGCGGTTGGCTTGCCCATCACTCCCCCCAGGGCTCTCCTCACCCCTGCAGTGCCCTCAGGCTTCAGTTCACGTCTTTAATTCAGGAGCCCGGGTGGGGAGAAACTGTGTACAGGCTGCATGGGAGGTAGAGAATGGAGGCGCCTTTTTATCCCCTTATCATTTTTTTCTTCTCTGAAGCACCTCAGGTGCCTCCGAGCTCAGGTCCCCAAGAGGCAGGTGGGCAGGTAGCCAAGCAAGTCCAAAGCTGGGGGGCAGGCAGGGAGAGGTAGGGCAGCCCCTGGCTGAGGACCACGTGGGGTGTTTCCTTCCTACCTGCTGTTCCACGTCCCCAGACCATTGGTGAGGCGGGCCCATGGCACAAGAGGGACGGTGGGGAGGGAAGGACAGGGAGAAGCACCCCACCGCCTCTGGCCCACCCACGAAGCAGGGTGGGGTTCTCCCAGGAGCAGAGAAGGAGCATCCCCATGAGCCGGAGTCCATCCCCTTGGCTAGGGTTGGGAAGAAAGGAAAGAAACAGGCTGCACCAGCAGCCACAAAGCAGGACACACAGGGCAAAGGGCACGAGGGGACAGAGAAAGAGAAGAGAAAATGCAGACAGGAGACAGATGCACTGAGAAGGAGCCTTAAAGAGGCCTTGACTCCAGACGCTGTTGTCTGGGGAGCTCAGGCGGTGAGTGTGCTCGTGGCACATCGGGGCTCATAGCAGGCCTGCGGCTGGGGAAAGGGGCTGAAGGGCACCCCTCCGGGGGAGGGGCTGGGGGCAGAGGCTGCTCAGAGGTGACAGTGGAGCTGCTCTCAGGGCCGGGCAGGGGGAGTAGCAGCTGCAGATGTTCCACAGGGTCACCCAAATGAGAGAAGCAGGGCACAGCCCAGGCTCCCTGTCAGCCCACAGGCCTCCTGAGGGGCGGGGGATTTGTGGGTGCTCCACACGGGACCCTCAGCACCAGCAGGTTTTTGAAGAGTTCCCTGGGCCCTCAGGTTTGCTCTCATCTTCCTCGAGCTCTGCCAATGCCAACTCTCTGCTGGCACGTGTCCGGAGACCATCCAGCTCCTTCCTGTGGGCCTGCAGCACCAGCTCCGTCAGACGCGTGAAAGACTGGAAATAAACCAAGGGGCACGAGTTAGTCCAGTGTTTCCTCTTCTTCCTGTTGCACCCCTGTAACTGCCCAAGGGGCGAGGTCTCATCTTATCTCGGCTCCTATCTGCCACCCTCTCCTCTTGCTTCCCACTCCAGACCCAGCCGAGGACACAGGGCGGCTGGGCTTCAGCCTCACCTCTTTGATGTTGAGGTTGGTGCAGGCACTTGTTTCATAGAAGTCCATGCCGTACTCCTTCGCCAGCTGCAAGAGAAGAACATTCCTGAGAGGGAATCAGTGGGGGAAGGGGGTGCCCACAGCACTTGTACATATTTCTGCCATTGCCCTCACAGCCCATGCTGTCTGGGGACAATTCTCAGAGTAGATGACTTCTCAGGTGAGGCTGAGAGCTCCTTCTAAGACAGAGGCTAGCACAGGGTCACATACACACCCAACATACATCATATATCAGGAGACAAAGACACCCAAACGTTGCGGCGATATGGCAAATTAATGAAAAACATGGGCTTTGGAGGCAAAGAGGCCCAGACTCGAAAATCAGTGCTGCCCCTTGACAGCTGTACAGCCTTGGACAGGACACTTATTCCCTCTAAGCCCCAGCTCTGCCACCTGTTGATGGGGGACGACAGCGTCTATGAACCAAGGCTGTGGAATGACTAACTGAGGTCATGCATCTCAGAGCTCTTGCTCAGGACATACGGTGTTCAATAAATACTATTATTCCAGTAGGGTCTGCTTCTACTTTCAGATTCTTCTATGACTATTATTTTTTAATATAAAAAAATCAATTTTATCTTAAGTGCTAGAGGAATGCTATTGACTGGAGAGGTAGGAAAAAGCTCTTGAGGCCCTTGGAGTGGATGGATGACTCTTTGTCCTAGCACTATCTGTCCTTCTGTCCTCTGGGAGGACGGTCTCCCTTTGTGCTTGGACATCCCCTCGCCACCACCCTCCCACCCTCTCTGCTCCCATGGGCCCTTCATTCCTCACATGCCTTCCTACCTCTTTCCCAGTGGCAGGAAGACAGGGAGTGGGTGTGGCGGGGCGGATGACTATGAGAGGACAGCTATGCCTGGATGCTGTGAGAGACGAAGTCAGCAACTTGAGGTCCTTCCTCATCACTAACACTGGGGTGAGCTCTTAAGCAGAGGTAATCTTGCTCTGGGGGACTTGGAGCTGGGAGAGTTGCTTCCTCAGAGGTCTTTGTATGAGGATGGACCCCAAATCACTGTCCTGAAGGGCAGAAAGCCAACCCTCACAGAGGGCGACTGACCCAGTGCCTTAGCCTACCACAGAAGGTGTGAGGGTGCTGATGGGGGTGACAGAATCCTGGGTCCCAGCTCTCAGGACTGGCCCTGGATGCCAGCAGAAAACCCCAGGGGAGGATCCATTCAACTCCCTCCCACTTACCTGCTGCCCTTGCTCTCGTCCCACCTGCCGTTTCTGCTCCTCATCGGCTTTATTTCCTATAAGGATCTTCTGGACACCTTCTGGTGCATACTACAGACAAAGGACAGGCAGAACCACCAGTGAGTGCCACCTTTCCCTCCTGTCTCCCCACCACACAGTCTACACTGGCATCCACAACAGCACCAAACCTAAGGGCCCTAGGACAGAGTGGGCTGACGGGGTGCAGGTGCCGGGCTCACCCAAGAACCATGGTTGACCCCAGGGAGTGTCATGGAGACAGCTTAGGGCAGGACACACTCTAATTCTGAGGAACTCTCCCCAGTGCCCCACCCTAGATGATGGAATGCTTCCTTGGAATGGGCCACTGGTATCTGAGCTGGAAAAGACATTGGACTTAAGACCAAGCCCTCATTCTACAGATAAGAAACTGTGGATGCAAGAGAGTTCAAATGGTTTGCCCCAGGCTCCATAGCTGCCACAGCAGAGCCAGGACGAGAATCCCAGCAGTCCTGAGATTTCGGGAAAGAAGGTGTTCACAGGGTAGGCTTAGGCCTAACTCATCTCTGGGGCAGAAATGGCGATGGGAGCCTGGCAGGGTACAGAGCATGGGAGGGAATGGCAGCTTGGGCGTCTTCCCCATGTCGTATGACCCAGAGCTCTTCATCCGGGGCCGTGGAGGGCAAGCCTTCCAGGTAGCATTTGCTCCCCAACCCCAAGGGCTTCGACCTTTCCCATCTGGCCCTCCCTTTGCCTTCCCCTCTGAGGTGCCCTCCCCCACCCCGAGAGTGAGGCGGCATCTCCTACCTCATCCACATCACTGACCCACTTCATGATGTGCTGGTAAGAACGCTCGCTGCTAATGTCGTAGACTAAAAATATTCCCTGGGAGAGAGAGCGGGAGAGAGGGTGGGAGAGAAAGATGGGGGAGGGGTGCGCATAGGGATAGCAGAGAGGCGTGGGGCCAGAAGTGGGTGTGGCGCCTAAATACTGGGTCCCACTCTCCCTGCTTTCTGCTTAGCACAATGAGGACCCCTCAGCACCCAGCACTTCTTCTGTCTCAGGCTCCCAAAGCTATTGCTTCCTAGGCCCACCACAGAACTCAGAGGTAGGAAGGCACCAAATACTTGGACCTGGGTCTTTGGCCCAGGATGGATGGAGGGTGAGGGTGGGGGCCTGCCTGGAGTGAGTGCTCAGAGAATAAGTGATGAATGAATGGTCCATGAACCACCTAAAGGCTGCCCTGAGGCTCCCCTCCCCAGCAGGCAGTCCGAGGGCCCTATTTTGGGGGTGAGTGGCACAGATATCTCAAACACCCGGAGCTAGGAGTGTGGATGGCAGCATCCCGCCTCTGACCCCTGAAAATGGTGGCTCACCTGGGCCCGTCGGTAGTACTGCTTTGTGATGGTCTGATATCTCTCCTGCCCCGCTGTGTCCCTGCAGTAGAAAGCCAGTCCCTCAGAAGAGCAGGGACCACAGAAGCAGGTGAGAAGGGAGGAGCAGGAGCTGGGAGACCCTGTGCCCATGCAGGGAAGACTGGGGAGCTGTAGGGTGAAAAACCAGTGGAGCTTTGGTCTCTCAGGGGATCTGAACATACCTGGCTCTGCAGAAGAGATTCCTGGTCATCTGGTGCTGACAGGGCTTGTGGGGCCTTGTCAACTACATCCGCACCAGAAGCCACAACCATCACTGGGCCTTGACAACTCTCTCTAGAATTTGGCCAGAGTGGTTGGACTGTTCCACCTCCAGGTCCTATGGGACCTCTGAAGGCAATGCCCATATCACTTTGAAATTGGGAGGCAGCGCCACAGCTGGCAAATGCAGGGCGTCCAGGAGCGGCAGGCCAGAGCCACAGCGGCCCCCTGTGGCCACTTGTGGGAACTGCACCATGCTGCCCTGAGGAACTCGCACCAGCGTCCCACCCTAACCGATGTGGTGTGGCCCTTCCTCCTTCCAATCCCACCACGAGGCCGCACAGCCCCAGCACAAAGCCTAAATCTAAGACAAACCCACAGTAGTTAGTTTGCCAATTCCTCTAGTTCCTGCCTTTTGGTGACTTGTGGTCAGTCCCATAAAGTTTCTTTAGACGAGATTGGAGCCTAAGGCTCATGGGAGCAGGAGATGGGCTTTGGGACTTCCATTTCTCTCCATCCAACAGGTGGCCAGTTGTCCCAGGTGAAGCCTCAGGATTTTACACATGACAGTGGCAGCTAGAGAGCAGCCCAAGGTCCTCTCCTCCCACCCAACTCACCAAATCTGTATCCGCACTTTGATGCCATCTACCTCTATGGTCTTCATCTTAAAGTCAACACCTGGAGGGAGGAAGAGAGCAAGAGAGTTAGGGACTGAGAACCCTCCGCAAACTGACCAGGAAGGCCCAGGGCACTCACACTTGAAGGGATCTCCTTTGGTTGAATTTGGCAGGAAGACGGCATGAGGTGAGGGCCTCCTTGAACCCAAAACTGACCCTGAGGAAGTGTCTGGTGCTCTGAATGGGGCTTCCCTTCCTCCTTGAGCTGCAAGTTGCCAGCAGTAAAGGGCTCGGGGGCACAGGGAGTGAATATGAGGGAATACAGGGGAATCCACTCCATCGCTGCCTCGCTTAGCCCCAAATGTGTCTCACTCACATGTGACATCTTCCTAGTTAACCTCCAGAGAGAGCCACTGTATTAATCCCTCCTGGAAGTCTAATTCCTAGGAACAGCGATCCACCTCATGGGCCTGAGTTTTTCTCTCTCTCTGCCTTATTAACAGGAAGGGTTACAGTGCTGTCATGAATGTGGGGAAGGCACAGGGACCCTGGAGAGAGGAGGACCGTTTCCCACTGTGGTGTGTATGATGGGCCACCATGGAGAAGGCCTGGTGGATCTGTTGTTGACTAACTGGTTTACTGTGGGGGGGCACTGCTGTTTGCTGGGAGCCTGGGCTTTGAAGTCGGGCCTGAGCTTGAATTCTGGCCACTGAACTCACAGCTATGACTCTAGGCAGCTTGCTTCTCTGGGCCTCCATTTCCTCATCAGTAAAATGGGTCATTACCAGTCGTTTCAGAGGGTTGCTGAGAAGTGCCTGGCACCTGGTGGCCATTCAGTTGACTGTAGCTCCCATCATGCCCCAGTAGTGTCCTGGTCACAGCAGGAGCTTGTGAGTGATGCCAAGGACCAGATGAAGAGGCAGTGGCACAGCGTGTTGTTGGGGAGGGACAGGAAGACAAACAGGTCGCAGGCGTGAGGAGCTCAGCTGCCGTGGGACATGGGGCACGTAAGGATTTGGCAAACCAGTGCAGGGCAGAAACATATTTGGGGAAATTTGCAGCAAGAGCAGTCAGCACTACCAGCAGCACACAGGCCTGAATCAGTGATGACGGGGAGATGAGCCGAGAGGTTTTATCACCGCGCCTCTCCCCAGCTCTGACTATGCCGGTCACTGCCCAGTGATTCAAGACTGCGTCTAGTAGGTTAATTAAGCTTAAGTCTCCGTGTACTCCTTAGAGACAAGTCAGGAATGGGCATCATTAACCAGTTTGCAGGTGGAGAACGTGGGAAAGGCAGAGTTCTGGACCATAGTCCCTGAAGACCCCAAAGGTGCTAGAATTCCTCCCACGGCTGACACTCCACCTGGGCATTGGTTCTTTGCCAATGGGAATACATCTGCCCTTATCCATCCTGTCCCCAGCTTTCCACAAATTCAGACAGATTAAGTTCAGGCTCTTCCCTTTTACCGTCGAGACCAATCATCATTTAATTAGAGGGAGACAAGGTTCAGAACGAACAACCTGAACTAAACTGAATTGGTCGGATGTGAATCATTTTGCCTGCCCACGCTGATTCCTATCTATGGAGCTGTACTTTTCCAAATGGACAGTGCCTGGCAGTCATTCTTCCCGGTCTGCCGAGAGGTGCAGAGAGGAGAGCGAAACGAGGAGGGGGCACCTGGCCTTGGCGGGGGCATTAGCACGCTCACGCCCTCCCTAGACAAACAGTTGTCAAGAATTTGCCTCTCCCCAATACCTGGCATAGAAGGGAATGAAGAAATTCTTGGTTTTTTTTCACGCTACAGTGCCTTCTTCCCAGGAGAACCAGCAATTTTGTTCATTTTATAATAAACCAGCTCATCCTCACACTAGCCCAGCAAGTCTGGTCACGGATGGTGCCTCGTGCAAAGTGGTAGCAAGGGGGCTGGGGTGGGGGTGGAGATAGAAGGTTCTACTCCCTTTATTCCTAAAACTTCTACGGGAACTTACTTTGTGCCCTGCGCAGTGGCAAAAATGACATATGGTCCCTGCCCTCAGAGATTAGTGGGAAGGAAACCAAGGCCCAGGGGGTGAGATAGCCAGCCCGAGGTCGGCACAGCAAGAGCAGAGGCCTGTGTGAGGCCGCAGCCATGCACCCCTTCACTGTTTCTTGAGGGAATGATGGGCACCTGTATGCTAACTAGGCATAGAGGCCTTACCTATACTTGGGGACCCCGTCCCTCTGTAGGTCCCAGAGAAGGACTGAGCTGGGTGGGGGGATCCCAGCACTAGGAAACCCTCCCTGAGAAGGAATACAGGCTGTTAGAAGAGGCAGGACAGACAGGAGGATACACAACTACCCTGGGCGTGAGAGCTAGGCTTGGATTCCTTCCCCCTCCTCCCTCAGGAATCCAGGAATCCAGGCTGGGGAATTCTGGGGGCTCACAGCACCCCCACCATCTTGTAACCTAGCCCTCTTGACCACCCAATAAAGTGTTTTAACCTCTCTGAGAAGTCAAATGCTTCAATTTTGTCTCTTCACATGCCCTAAGGAAGGAACAGAGAAAGTCTATGACTTCGGAGGGATTTTCCTCTCCCTTCCCACGGCCCCACGCCTCTTTTTTTAAACTTAAAGATGAACAGCCCAAGGATCCCCAGTGGGGTCTATTCCTCTTCCCTACTCCCGCACAGCCTGCACCTTCCACTGGGCCCGCCCTGCCAGTCACCCCCCGGCCGCCGTGGCCTGTGCCCACCCGTGGCCCCTGCCGTCTCCCTGTGTGGCTGCTGGTTTTTGCCATTGCTGAGCATTGTGACGGTCAACACACTGGCCTTGTTCAGTCGCCTGCAGACTCATGCTTTGTCACCTCAGCTGGGCCCTCGCGGCTGCTCAGCAAACTGTTTATTGGATGTGTGTGCACCCCTCACATTCCTCACAGCCACTGTCCTCCCCACTAAAGGCTTCGGTCCCACTGTGTGCCCTGCTCACAGCTGAAGGGGTTCAAGAGAATACCGTTCCCGTCTGATGGGCAAAATGACGGCCGCCTGAAGAAGCCTTTACTCTGAGGCCCACCTCACTTCCTCAGATTTTCCTGATTTCTCCACCTCCCTGGGGAGGAGTCCTCTCTCTCTCCCTTCCAGGTCCCGCCCTCAGCTGTCCGCATCAGCCCCTCTGGGTGCACATCCTACCAGGTTCGCGCTCTCTGTTCCATCTGCAGAATCAACAGGAAGAAGAGATTCTCCATCCCCCCCACCCAGTGTGTTCTCATCCTGGCTCCTCTAAGGTAGCACTTCTCAAACTTTAAGTTGCATGCAGATCTGTGGGGATTGTGTCAAGATGCAGATTCTGGTCCAGCAGGTGGTAGATGAGGCTTGAGATGCTGCACTAAGCCTCCAGGTGAGGCTGATGCTATTGGTCCATGGGTCTCACTTCTGACAGCAGCTTCCACGACAGTGGTTCTCAAAGTCTGGTCCCTGGACCTCCAGCCTCGGCATCAGGTGGAACTTGTTAGAAATGCGAATTCTCCAGGCCCACCCAGCCCTACTAAATCTCAGGCACGCAAAGTTTAAGAACCACCATCAGGCCCATCTCTAGGCAGAAGCACACCCAAGGCTTATTACCATACAGAGAGAGCACACCCCCTGGCTAGGGAATCCAGAGCGCTCAGTTCTTAGGCCAGCCTACGAGGCAGGCAGGAGTGGAGATTATCATCATGAGACAGAGAGGCCAAGTAACTTACGCATGTTCCCACATCTTATGGCTGAGCCAGAACTGGACACCAGCCTCTTTAAAACCTACCCAGGGTACTCGTCACCCGACCAGTGGCTTCCCAACTCTCCGAGGCTGTGGACCTTCTGCCACGCCTCAGCAGAACCCGCACCTGTTCTGGTATTAGGAGGCATCTAGGAGTGACACAGTGGGCACACATGGGGCAAGCCCGCCGCAGCCCATTTTCAGGGAACCCCTTGGTCCTTGAGAGTTCATGATTCCACCAAGCCCAGAGCATCACCCTGGATGGTGCCACCTCAGGGTCCCTACGGAGAGCCCATTTCCTGCCCCAGGCACAGGGACGGCTCAGGTGTGAGGAAACGAGCAAACCACCCCCACACAGCTTCGGCAGAGGTTCCTAGAGACCTTGGAGCCCCCAGAGGAGAGTCAGGGAAGATGGGGCCCCTCCCAGCCAAGGGCCGACAGCTTGGCGAGCAGCTCATGGTTTTTCCCAGCACCTCAGATATGATGATTGTGGTGTCTGCCACACCCAGTGTCCTTGTCTGGCTGGAACTGCCCAACCCAAAGCCTCTGCTCAGCATGTTCTTTGCAGAGAAGCAGCTCCTGACTGGACCAGGGTGGATATCTGACCGAGAGGAGGCCATAGGTGGGTTTGCTAGTGTCCCCCAAGGTGACCTGGCCAATAGGGACCAGGGGAGCTACCTAAGCTGATCAAGCCAGCTTCCTCCAGATGGTGCAGAGGGGACTGGCCAGTTGGTAATGAGAGGAGCATGAGATAGACAGATGGGCAGAGAAGCGGGGATGCCAAAGGCACAAACGTGCTGGCCAGAGTGAGGCTTAGGGCGCTGTTCCCCCGCACAGCCGGCAGCCCACACCAGACCCACCTTCCAGCCTCACTGCAAACCCCATTTTCTTAGACAGCGCCTCAGCTGCCCAAAGAGTCACAGCCTGGGACAGTCCACTGCTACCTAATGGCTCCCCCCAGGCCCCCCACCCCACCCTGGCTGGCAGGCAAGACATTTCAAATATGGGGCTAGGAGGAAGACTTCTAAAAACGGTGTGCCTTGCCCCTTGCTGCCTCCAATTTTTTTTGTCTTTTAGCCCCAACTGGATAGGGCAACTAGTGCCCCAAGTAGTACCTAGGGGCAGATAACATACTTTGTATTTGACAAAGTTTTTTGTTTGTTTTTAAAACCTCTGCCTCCATACAGTGCCACGCATAAAGTAGCAATTCCATTAGTGGCATTCCCCTGGCCCAGGGAGCGTGTCCTGCCATCTGAACACTTCACAGACACTAGCAAGAAAAAATCCTCAGTTAAGTGACAGAGCCAGATCCTGATGCACCCATGGCCTCTGGCTCTTCCTGCTGTGTCCCCGGCTGTGTGGCCTCTGCTCCTCCAGCAACCCCAGCAGCTGCCAGGCCACAACCAGAGGCCTGGAGCACAGGGACAGCTGCTGTCAGAAAACTCAGGGGACATGTGAGGCCCTCTTCTGGGTCCAGGGGGCTGGGCAGGTCAGTGGGACAGGGCGAGGGACAGATACTGGCACTCACTTGGTTCCTAAGATATGCACCTTGGGCAGTAAAACAGGGCCAAGCTTACTGCCTCCCCAGTACAGCAGTGGAGGGGCTGTGGAGACGGTGGAAAGAGGGGACAGGACATGCCCAGGGGAAAGAACACCCCTTACCATCCCTGTTTGCTTCCAAAGGAAGCCCTGGGAAGCATGGAGGAAGTGTGGCTCAGAAATCAGAGCGGCACGGTCGTCCAGGACACAGGTGTGAGGTCAGTTTGGTTTCAATCCCACCTTTACAGCAAATTCCCTGTGCGGCCTTGGGAAAGCTACTTAACCTCTGATTCCATTTCCTCATCTATAACATGGGGGTGACAGTCCCTGATGTCAGAGAGTTTTTGTGAGGATTATGAGATAAGGTATAAAACCCATCACACAGGGCCTGGCACACAGAGCTTTACTGAACGTTGGCTGAAGCTTTCAGTCCCTTGGGAGGATGAGACTCAGGAGCCCAGGGTTACAGCCTGGGACGTGGAAAGAGCTCTGGGAAGCAGGAGGGGCTCATGTTAGGGAGTGGAGTCAGAATCGAGACAGAGAGCTAGCACTAAGCTGGAGCGGTTTAACGAAAAGAGAAAATGCCACCCACCATGGAGCCCCGATGGCCCCCCGAGTCTGGCTACAAGGGTGTGCCTGTTGGTGCGCAGACCCTCATGGGTTAATGTCAGGTGCCAGCCTGCCTCCCTGCTAAGTGCCACATGCTTCAAGTGGAAACAGGGCTCTTCTGGGTGCCAAATGTTATCACCGTGATCAACCGCAGCCCGAAGGACCAGCAGCGTGACCTGAGCCTTTTCAGGAGCAATGAGACGCCACAACAGGAACAACTTAATACACCTGAAACCCAAGGCAGACACCCAATCCCTGGAGCCCTGTTGGCTCTAGTTACCCAGCCCAGGTTCCAGGAAGGCCCCAGCCCTCCTTCACAGGACACCAGCATGTGCGGGACATGTGCAGTTCACGGGGGTTGTGGCAGGAGGTCACCTCCAAAGAGGTCACCCTGAGCAACCCCAAGACAAGTTTAGGGATGGGCAGACCCTGCGGGGAGGAGGCTGCCTGACTTTGCCACCCCAGACAAAGCATCAGAGTAACCCCCATTTCAAAACCCCATTCTCTCAGCGAAGGAGACCAAAGCCATTTGGAGGAGACCCATGACGCCATTTCCCCCAATGGAGGGGCAAGTGAGGGGGAGAATACCGAGGGGAACAAGAGAGGTAGAGCTAAGAGACAGGCTCAGGGGAAGATTCTAGAAGAGGGCTCCTGGCACACAAATGTCCCTCCTGCCCGTCAAGTGAAGGGCGAGGGGAGAGTGTCTGCCCAGACCTGCCACTTGCAGTGTCCGCTTCATTCCGTCTGTCTGGGGACGTTGGCCTCAGCCTGTGGACTACATGCCCACTGCCCCCCCTTACCCAGCTGCAGGCTGACTGCCCCTGTGCGGCCTCGCCCAGGCTCTCGCAGCAAACGCTCAGTCAGCCTTCGCATCATCTCGCCCTGGTGCGAAGGGAAGGGAAGCAGAGATACAGGAGGCCCTGGTCTGGGACAGACAGAATCCTGATCTAATGCCAAGGCCACGTTTTAGCCTCCAGGGAACCGGGGTCAACGGTCTGATTAAGACGCCCACCCGCAAGAAAGACTGGAGATTTCAGAATGATGCTCTGTCCCTCTTCTTTTTTTCAACATGGAAGGTGGTATGGGGACCAGGACAACTCTATAGAGGCTACCACCCTCACATAAAATCTTCAAGGGTGGCCCTGGCCAGTGTGGCTCAGTTGGTTGGGCGTCGTCCTAGGCACTGAGAGGTCGCAGGTTCAATTCCCAGTCAGGGCACATGCTTGGGTTGCGGGCTCGAACCCCAGTAGGGGCCGTGCAGGAGGCAGCCGATTGATGTTTCTCTCTCTCTCTTTCCTTTTCTCTCTCTCTCTCTCAAATCAAGAAAAGCATTTCAACAATAAAGATAAATTAAAATCAAATCAAATCAATAAAAACATATAATTTTTTTATAAATCTTCAAGGGTCAGTCTTTAGTACACCAGGAACCCAGGGGCTTTATCATGCAGAAGGGTTTCCCAGTCAAACCCAGGCCGCCAAGAGGCTGGAAGGAATGCTTATCCCCAGTACCTGAGCCCTAGGAGCTCCCTACTCCAGAGCCTCCGGCCTTGAGGTGGTCCTGGAAGACTGCTCCAGCAGCCTGGCTGAGCTGATGGCATCGTATGACACCAGTAGTGACCTCAAGTGACAGGGAATACTGACCTTAGTCTAAGATGTCAGCCCCTTGTCTCTTCATACACCAAAGAGGACCCACTCACACAGGGATCACAGGAGCAGGTTCTTGCTCCCTCCTACATCTGAGCTTCTCTCATATTCATCTGAACAGAAGAGCTACAGGCTACTGGAAACAGTTCACCTCTACAGGACTCCCCCCTCTCCTCACAGTCCCAAACCCCTGTAGCATAGTGAGTTCCTCATTGCCTTAAGAGTCCCAAGAAGCCCTGGTGGGGTGGCACAGTTGGTTAGAGCATTGTCCCCGTACACTAAAAGGTTGCGGGTTCGATCTCTAGTCAGGGCAATTAGGGGACACAACCAATCGATGTTTCTCTCTCACATCCATGTTTCTCTGTCTCTCTTTCTCTCCCTCTCTCCTTAAAATCAATAAAAACATATCCTCAGGTGAGGATTTAAAAAAAAAAAAAAAGCCCCAAGAAACCGATACTGTTTGCAACTCCCTCAGGGAAGAGCAAAAGTACTCTAGGAAAATGCATGCACGCATCCATCCATTCATTCATACTGAGCACCTACTATGTGCCTAGAACTAAGCTTAGAAGACACAGCAGTGAATAATACAGAAAGACCCTTGTTCTCGGAGAGCTTCTGCTCGAGTGGGGAAGACAGATAGTATGCAAGTAAACTAACAAACAATTTCAGAGGGCAATGTGTGGGGAAGCAAGAGTGGAAGGACGACACAGACGGTGAGGTGGTCTGTGCGCAAGCTGCTTCCCATCAGCTGGTCAGAGACCTTTAAAGCAGCTGACCTTTGAGCGAAGAGCTGAATGACAGGAAGGTACCAGCAGGGAGAAGATCTGAAGGATCTGGGTCCCAGGCAGGGGACGCAGCCAATGTCCCTGAGACAGGAAAACGTTTCAGGCAAACTCACGTTCCTCAGAAGAGAAAAGGAAGAGGGACCCACGTTACTCCTTCCTTTGTTACAAAGGGAAAAAGCACGGCAAGACCCTTCCCTCCCTTCCCTTGGATCCCATGGGGACACACCCTCACATGTGCACACGTGTGCGTGCACATACATACGTGTAAACTCGTTTACAGCCTCTAGCCTGAAAAACGTACAAAGAAACTTCTCAAACACTAGCAAGGCAGAGTTGAGGGCTCCGTGACCCCACTTTATATCTCTACGCTGAATGTTCATGTGTAAAACACACTATTTCTGTGTACACAGCAGGTACACAAAGTCGGTGTTCAGGGAACATCGGTTCCCTTCCCCTTGCCCTGTCCACTGCTGCGAGCACAGCCCTCCACTGGGTCTGCGCCGTGTGCTCCAGCTAACCCTGGCCCACTCCCCTCCGCCAGACCCCTGACCTGGGCCTCGCCTTCCTGAGCCTGCTGCTGGGTGGTCGGTGGGCACTGACCTCTCAGTCCTCTACCCTCCTCCTGAGCCTCTTCCCAGGTAGCACCGAGTTGACAGGCAGCAGAACATTCTGGGGGGAAGATACTGGGGCTGGGAGCCTCAGGAGCAAACATCTTGGAGGGGAGCGGGCCTCCAGGTGCATCTAGCCTCACAAAGAGCCTAGCAAGGACTGAACTGAGCCTCAGCTGGTCTGACCAGGACCTGGCCACTACCCGCTGCCCAGCCAGGCAGAAGAGAGCACCTCCTCCCCCAGCCCTTGTCCCCTGGGAAAGCCTTCGTCATCTTCAAGGCCCCACTCAAATGTCACTTCCTCTGTGAAGCTTTCTCCAGCCTCCCCGGAAGAATCAGTCACTCCTCTGTGACTCCAAAGCATTTTGACGTTGCTTTTGCATAATATTCCAGTTGTCTGTTTGGAAGCCTGATTCCCCAGCTGTGCTGTAAGCTCCCAGAGGGCAAAAAAGCATCCTACTCATTTCATATTCTCATCGCCTGGTAGAAGGTAGATACTCACTACATATTATTCAACAAATCGAATAAGTGAAAGAAAAAATGAATGAGTGGGCAAGTGAGTGAATAAATGAAGTCAGTACGTGCAGGAGAAAAGATGAGTAGAGAAAACTTTAGTCAGGAAGAGAGATCAGGAACAACCCACATTTCAAAGCCAACTGTCCTGTCTGAAGATCACGGAGCCCTGGTCACACAGTTCTCAGTAAATATATTATCAAATAGTTATAAGGGGGCAACACTCAGATCTCATCCCCAAAGGTCTGCCAGCCGGATTCCTCAACCACACCCCATGATAGTCCCCCGGCTGGAATCCCCAATCACACCCTGACTGTCCCCCACAGGGACGCTTCAAGGACAGCAGCAGAGGGACAACTGTCCCTCCATCCCTAAGCCCTCGGATGGGGTGGGGGAGGCACAGATCCTCTTCCCTTTGGCTCACAGGACGTTTTGCTTGGCAACCTGTGGAAGGACCTTCCAAAGAGCAAGGGCATGCACGAAGCCAGTCTGCAGAAAGTGGAGGAGGCGAGAAGGTTCAAGTTTGGGCCACCTGCCTGCAAGATGTGAGTCATCACTTATCTCAGGACCTCACATTCCCCAGTTACAAAATAGAGCTGATGATGAGCCCTTTCCTTGTCAGTGTGAGGAATTAAATGTCCAGGAGGCTCTGTGGTCCCCTTGACAAAGCATGCTGCCCAGGCAGAAGAGCCAAGAAGAGGTCAGAAAATTGGCAGTTTTGCAGGGAAACGGGCACAAATATTAGATTACAGAAGAAGGCACTCTGAGAGGAGCTGGCAATTGGGGTATAAAGGCATTGGCCAAATATCGACTTTCATGTCATAAAGCTCATCACCAAGTTGTCAGGGAGCAGGAGGAGGCTGGGAGGAGGAAGGAGCAGGAACCAGGGCGCCCAAAGAAAGCCGTGGGTGAATCTGCAGAGCTGTGAAGGTGGCAGAGGTGCACAGAGCAGCAGAAATGAAATCCTCGGAGGGCTTCAGAGCCATTACTGGGGATCATGGCCTTGGGGAAGGGGGTGGGCAGAAGGTGGCCTGAGGCAGAGTGACGCCTGGCAGAGAACAGAGCCCTGAGGCAGAGCAGCCCCCAATCCTCCACTCCCTATTCCTCCACTCCTCCTCACCAACTCTTCCTTCTCAGCCTCAGCACTGCCAGGGCAAGGGGGAGATTGGCACAGACAAGGGAATGAAACCCAGAGCCTACTCCTGTGCTGTGTTCACTGCTCTGTCCCCAGCTCTTCACACGGCACCCGGTATGAGTGGGTGCTCAGTAAACAGTGCCCAAATGACCGAATGCATGAGTGGTGGATAGTTTATTCATCTCTACGACTCTGTTATAAGCTAGGAATAATAATAATAATAATAATACAATGAGAACAGCTACCACTTTTTTTGAGGGCTCTGCAAGTGCCTTGTATTTACTAGCCTCTGAAATCTTCACAGCGACCTTTAAGAAAGATTCTGCTACTATATTCAATTTATAGATGTGAAACTTAAGCAGAGATGTTAAATAGATGTTAAATAAATGTCCAAAGGTCACGGAGCCAGGAAGGCTGTGGGAAATTCTTAGAGGTTGTTTGAAATCTTTTCTTTCTTTCTTTTTACAGTTTGTTTTTTATTGATACAGTTGAACTTTACAACGGTATCATAAAATACTGTAAACAGAGCCTTCAGAAAGGAAAAAAACAAATTTAAATATATTAACCAGATTAAAGCATGCAAAAGAGCCAATGATAAACACATTAAGTAATAATATACTAATGGTATCTAATTTACCCACCTCGTATTGTCATAAAAATGTTAGTAAACATCAAATTGAAATTTGGCAAATGGGCTTGATTCCTGATTTACGTGCAAGATATGATACACCCTTCGCATGTGTATGGTTAACCTTACTGGTTATGTTGCGGTACATTTACAGAAGTTTGGTACTGGTATATATTTACCTCCCACGGTGCAGTAAATAATGGTTAGAAATGCATTCTCCTAATTTTCTCTATGAACTTAGAAAGCACTAATGAATTAACAACAGAGATCACTAAGGGACCAAAATTCCTTACTACTCACATTCACATCTGTGCTCTTTTCATTCTACTCCTGGCGTCTCACCCTCCCTTCCTTTCTGGGGGGCTTTGGGAACAGGGTGGGAAGAGACCTGTCTCAGGCTGCCCAAGTGCTGGAGCACAGACCCTGCCCAGGCCCTCCCACAGTGTCACACGGCACAGGTCCACAGTGCCTCATGGTCTGGTCCCACAGACCCAGTGCCCAAGCATTGGCCTGACGTTCCTTAGGCAGCTTGATTCCAGAATCAGATCTCTCCCCTCTGGTCTTCCTCCAGCCCTCTCCCTACCGTTCAGTCACCCACAAGTCCTTGCCCCAGGCGGCCAGAGTCAGTTCAAACAGAACTTCCTGAGAAAGGTGATATTACAGCACAAACCCAGCCAGAGAAAGCAGCCCTGAAGCCAAGGCCAGCCGTTTAACCAGCCAAACCGGAAAATCACAGGCTGCAGCCTCCTCAGAACCCAGAGAGGTGCAGCTGAATGGTGGGTGGCCTTTAACATAAAAGGTCTACAGACCAGGGACAGATGTACTCAGAGAAGACCAAGGATGAGCAGGAGAAAATCAACTCATGAACCATCCCTTCAGCTTGCGTTAGTGCCTTACATGTCACCTCTGGCTGCCACACAGAATGGAAACCAAAAGTACCTGCCCGCAGATGTCCACGTAGGCTAGGACACGGTTTCCTTGCCTGGGCACGCAGCGCAGGTCACATGAGGCCCTTTCAGAAGTTGTCAGGCTGATGGGTGGGAACAGAGAACAGGTGACAGTGTGCAGTTTGGTGTTGGTGCCACAGGAGGGGTTAGGAGGGAGACGAGAGAGAATGGGTTGAGAGGTTCCTTCGTGCCCAGACACTACCATAGCCCTTGACTGGTCTACTGCTGCAAGTCTGAACCCCTCTTCCAGCCAACACCCTAAGTGCCATTATCATCACATCATTCCCCTGCTCAGGAACTTATACTATTGTGAAGGCTCAAGTTCCACCCCTCGGCCAGGCCCTCAGTGCCCTCGGCCCCCTTTCATCCATTCGTTTGTTCATTCAACATTTATTGAGACTGTGTCTGGCCCTGTACTAGGACTATGAAAACAAAGAGGAGTAAGATTTGGTCTCTCCTCCAAGGCACTGAAGTATAGTCTGGGGGAGAGAGAGAGAGTATTGTTCCCACTCTTCCCCTAAAACCCCCCTCTGTTCCAGCCAGACTGCCCAGAGTCCCAAGAACACCCACTGAATTCCCACCTCTGTTGTCTCAGCGCCTGTTACACCATCTGCTCCTTCCCCGACAGGAACTGAAAAGCAGCTCCCATTGCCGGCCTGGTTTCGGCTTCCCCTCCTCGGCCTTCCCTGCGGCTTCTGGTCCACAGGGCCCCCTCCTTCTCCGACCTCCTCTAGCACTTGGTTGTAGTAACGGCACTCACGGTCCCCTCACCATTCACTGGCTGCCTCATGCACAGTCTTACATCAGGGTTTAGCTGCTGATAATGACCGTAAGACCTTCATTAATAGTAATGATCACGATGATCATCGATCCCCTACATTTGAAGAGCGCTTCACTAAGTGCTCTTCACAGATACTTTATCTGGTTGTGGCCAAGGCTCTTCTGGCCTGCCTTGCCTCCCCAACTACAGGCTTCTGGGCAGGAAAAGGTGGACTGCAATACTTCTCTAAATGCCAGGCGCAGTGCTTCATAGTAAATGCTCAATTAATTTAACAGGTAAGATGGTCTTGTCAGGAAACAGCAGAAAGCATTAAGGCACCAGCTGCACACCTCTGAGCCACATCTGGATCAGCACAGCTGCATGGGAAAGGCATGCCAGTGGCACAGGTCCAGCTGCCACCTGCCCACCTGCTGACTAGAAAGAAGAGTGGTGGTCAGTGCCTTCAGGGAAGGTCTCCTCACTGGCAGGCTGCTCTCTGGAATGTCGCAAACCCTTATAGGAAGTGGCCTAAACAGTAAATCACAGAAGTGCCAGCCTAGCCCTAGCCAGTTTGGCTCAGTGGTTACAGTGTTGGCCCATGGACTGAAGGGTCCTAGGTTTGATTCTGGCCAAGGGCATGTGCCTCGGTTGCAGGCTCGATTCCCAGCCCCAGCTGGGGTGCGTGCGAGAGGTAACTAATCGATGTGTCTCTATCACATCAATGTTTCTCCCCCTGCCCCCCCCCACCACTCTCTCTGAAAAGCACTGGAAAAAATGTCCTCTGGTGAGGATTTTTTGAAAAAAAGTGCCAGCCTAGAAGATATCAACATGGTCTACGTGTCTGAGCTCTATCTTAGCTCTACTTGGTGAATTGCCACATTTTCCCCATTCACAAAGGAAGCTCCAAGAAAGGTGCCTAGATCAGTGCCCAGCAAGGAAAAAGAATGTGCCTCAGACAACGTGTATTATGCGTCTTGGAATCTCCAGGTCTCAGCACCAAGCCTACCTACAGGACCCATGCAGACTTTTGACTGGGTAAATTTATGACTATGACTTGGTAGCACCCCTTTTCTTGGCTCCTTGATGTGTCCCCTGGCTGCTCCTTCCATCTCTATGGAAAACGTTCTATATCCAGAAAAGGAGAAAGCTTTTCCTGATCATCCCATTCCTCCCCCAAGTCTTAGCTGCTGCTGAGAAACACGCCCAAGGGGAGGTACAATAGGCTTTCAACGAGAACACGTTTAGGAAACCCAGTGGGCAGGTTTTAAAAGGCTGATGTGAAGAAAGACAGGGTTCTTTCTCTTCCACAGAATCCAAACTCCTAAACACTCCTCTGCATCCTGGGGAACCGCGGACCCAGCCAGCAGAAGCAGAGAAAAAACGAGAGCGGTCTTCAGGGTTCAGGTCAATATACCAAGGGCCCTGTGGGGACAGGACGGTTAGGGTGCCGTGGAGACGCCTCCACCCAGTTCACTGATTCACCTCTGCTCACGTGGTGGTCGGCCCCAGAGGGATTCTGGGGAAGTCCCTGTGGCCTGCAAGGGAAACTACACATTTCCTCCCAGGCTGGAAGAAACGTCTACGATGGGAGAAGACACGGTAGAAGAGCCATTAAGGAGAAGGGCTGGCAATTAGCGATACAGGGCTCAGGGACTTAAGGAGGGCTTTTCACAAGCTTCGGAAGGGCCATCTTGGTATTTCAGAGACAGCAGTTCCCTCGTTTGTTTATGGGAAAGGGAGAAATGACTCCTGGGGGGGTCTAACTCCCCCACAACACTGAGCAGGAGCCCAAGAGCTTCTGAAGTGAAGTAGATGAGGAAAGCTCTCCAGTGAAAAACTTCGGTCACTCCTAGGACTTGAAATGTGGCCAGGATACCACGGTGCAAACTACTACTCTTTAGGCAAAAGCCTGGGGTCACCAGACAGCCCCCTGCCCTCTGTGATACCTCAGCAGCTCCTGACACCAGGCCCATCCCCAAAATAACCACTGTAAGTTTCTCTAAGTGCTAACCTGCTGCCCTTTGTCCCCACACCTGCACCTGTCCTCACGTCCCATCTGGCTCCTCAGCCACTCCTTTGCTCACTCCCAGGCCTTTCTCTAGCACCTCCTCTTTCCTCTGAGCCTTCCCGGGGGGCATGGAGCCCTCTCCCGGTCTCTGTGCCCTACCCATCCCTCTGAGATGTCTCTCATCCAAGCTTCTGGACCTCCTAGGAGCTTCTCTGGGAAAAATGAAAGCATCTGTTCCCTGACCTTTCGAAGTCCCTTGAAGATAATGAAGCAGAGAGAGAACAAGCCCCTAGGAGGTCAGTGAGGATGACAGGAAGGACACCAGCATTATCCAGTTTCGCCACGTGTTTGAGTTGGTGCTAAGTGCTTTTACAAACATTATCCCATTTATTCCTCACAACACTTTGGGAGGTAGGTACTATTATTATTCCCATTCTACAGAGGAAAAACTGAAGGTCAGAAGCTTAAGTGATATTCAAGGTCATGTTGCCCCAAAGCGAGGGCTCCAGGTCCCTCTGACAACAAAGACGGCCTCTTAACCACAAGGCCCTGTTCCTCCTGACTCTACCTGTTCCCTCTTCTCTTGACAAGAAGTGTGTGTTGGAAGGGAGGGCGGAAGCTTCAAGGGCTAGGGCCCTGTGTGACAAGAGGGGGCACCTGGGCATTGCTGAGGCTACTCCAGGCCTCAGTCAGGGCACCTATTAGATGTGGGAGTAATTCCCTCAGCTCAGACCTCCACCTCCCAAAGGAGGAGCCCCCTCGGAGGGGAGGCCACCGTCCCCTGCCAGAGCAAGTGATCCCATGGCAGTCCTGTGGGGGTGCCACCAGGCCGGGCCCTCTAAGCACCGGCTCCAGCACTGCCAGGTCAGAGGTGTTTCTAAGGTAAGGTCCTGCCTGCCATCCCTCCCCCTGTCTGGGAAAATACTCCTGCGGTTCCTCGGCCTCCTTCAGAGCAGTTGCTTGCGTTTCCTGAACTGGCTGTAAGTGCCCCTTCCACAGGCCACTGGAGCCTCACCTCATCTACACCCTCCTCCAGGTGTCCCACCGCCTGGCTGCCTCCGCGGCTGTGCCCTGGAAACTCAACCCCTTCGGCCCCTCCCTTCCTTTCTTCCCCCTCCAGGCTCCACATCGGGTCATCCCTGATCTGGGGGAACCCAGTGACTCAGGGACTGGGCTTTAGTCCCCCCAACCTGGGGGTGTGGGGGTGTCATTTCAGTGGCTAGGATCCTCGCCGCCCCAGCTCGGGGTACCCAGGCCTACACCCGCCCCGTTTCTCTCGGCTTCGATGGGAGGGCTCCCCAGCGCGAGCCCGGGGAACCCATCTCTAGCCACGGACAGCAGCGGGGACCCCTCACCTCCAGGAACCGAGGCTCAAGTCCCCAGCCCGTGGCCCCGCACCCCGGGATTTATGCCCCCGCCCCGGCCTCTCGCATCCCCGCCTTCGGCCAGAGCGGCGAACAATTCCTCCCGGGCGGGTGGGGAGGGAGGGGGCCCCGGGTCGGCGGCGGGCGGGGCGGGGAGCCCCGGGCCACCGCCCCTTACCGATGGTGGAGATGTGCGAGGAGTGGAACTCGTTGTCGGTGAAGCGGCAGAGCAGGCAGGTCTTGCCCACGCCCGAGTCCCCGATCAGCAGCAGCCGGAACAGCACGTCGTACTGCTTCGCCATGGCTGGGCGCGGGGAGCCGCGGCTGCGGCGGGCGGCGGGCTCAGCCCCGCTCGGCCGCGGCCATCTCGGCGCGCGCCTGCGGGGGAGCCGCGGGCGGCGGGAAGGAGGCGGGCCGGCCCCGCGCCAGCCTCCCGCTCGCCGGGTGCGGGGGAGCGCCGAGCGGCGGGCGCGCGGTGGGAGGAGAGAGCGGCGCTGCCCGCGCGCGCCCGCCCCCTCCCCTCCCCTCCCCTCCCCTCCCCTCCCCTCCCCTCCCCTCCCCTCCCCTCCCCTCCCCTCCCCTCCCCTCCCCTCCCCTCCCCTCCCCTCCCCGTCCCCCCCCTCCCCTCCCCTCCCCGTCCCCCCCCTCCCCTCCCCTCCCCGTCCCCCCCCTCCCCTCCCCTCCCCGTCCCCCCCCCTCCCCTCCCCTCCCCGTCCCCGCGCCGCGGCCACCTGGAGGGGCGCGGGGAGCGCGCGCGGGGAGCGAGACCCCGCCGCGGGGGCGAGGCCGCTGCGCGCTCCCTCCCCTCCCGCGGGGCGCGCTGCCCGTTAGTGCCCGGCTCCCTCCCAACCCCTCCCCGACCCCTTCGTGCGGGGAACCAGACCCCGAGGGGAACACTCTTGTTTTTCCGTGGACGTTCGGAAAGGGAGAGTTGGAGTGAGCTCCCACCAGCCCACCTCTACCAAACTCGGCTTTGGGGTCTCATCTTTTCTTTCCAAATCCCGTCCCGAACCCGGGCCCTGCCAACCTGCCAACCCGGCCTTCCCCCCACCGCCAGAACCCGCCCCTGCAGAAGCCTGGAGTGGGGGTGAGGGGCGGCGAGTGGGCCCCGGGGGCTGGTCCTCGCTTGGGTTCATCCCAGGTCGGAAGGCCTTGATCAGGGTCTGGATTCAAATACTTGGACGAAGCCGGGATCTCCAGGAACACGCAAGAGCAAGAGCGTTGCTGGAATTCTCCCTCTCTGCCATCTGGCTTCCCCGTAACCCTGTGTGACTGTGTCTGCTGTCTTCTGTCTTCCCCCATCCCAGTTTTCCTTGAAACAGGGAAAAGTGCTGACCTCCTTCAGCCCAAAACATAGATGATCATAAATACATTTCCAAACCCAAAATCCTTTGGAAGTGTTGTGCAGGCAAAAGTCTCTGTTTGGGGTCTAAGCTGCTTAGGGTAGGTGCTCAGGATGCCAATACATTATTTCAAACCACTGAGTATTTCTGCTAGTGTACATAATGGCACCGAAGAATGAATGGGCCTCTTTCAAGATCTAATTTACTACTGCTGAATGTGTGAGCACTGGAGAGAGGCAAATAAATGTTCTCTGGAGTCTAGAAAATTGCCTATTCCTAAGAATGAGTATTAGGGGAGTCTGGCCCATTAGATCTTTTAAAAGTGATGAAAATGTGTGTGTGTATATGTGTGTGTGCGAGAGAGACTGTTTTCAGGCTGAGTATTAGATGGAGAATGTGTTTTTCAGGAGTAGGTCAAGGAAAGCAGTAAGTCCATTTAATGGAAGAGTTATATTTCAGGCAAAGTGTCAAAATTTATAATAAAGGGGAAAAAAACCTGAACCTGATAGCTACTTTGATTACATTAAAAGCTAAGGAAACTGATCCTGTGGATTCCATTAAGATTTCCAGGTGTGCCCCACTGGATTTTGGCTCAGTGGTTAAAGCATAGGCCCGAGGACTGAAGGGTCCTGGGTTCGATTCCGGCCAAGGGCACGTACCTCCATAGCAGGCTCAATCCCCGGCCTTGGTTGGGGTGCGTGCAGAGGCAACCAATCCATGTGTTTCTCTCACATCAATATTTCTCTCTCTCTCCCCCTTCCACTCTCTCTGAAAAGTAATGGAATAAATATCCTCGGGTGAAGATAAAAAAAAAAAAAAATAGATTTCCAGGTGTGTTTCTCTTCTCTGGATTTACACTGGGGTTTTGGTGCATGCTGAGGGCTCTGCAGTTGGGCATCCTTGGGCTTTGCCCAAGCTCCTCCTCTCACCAGCTATGCAACCTTGAGCATGTTACTGAACCCCTGTGCCTCCGTTTCCTCATCT
The DNA here is from genome assembly GCF_054644295.1 of Miniopterus natalensis. Lineage (NCBI taxonomy): Eukaryota > Metazoa > Chordata > Mammalia > Chiroptera > Miniopteridae > Miniopterus > Miniopterus natalensis. The sequence continues at coordinate 27,610,979 of NC_142081.1, read as the reverse complement.
GTGAAATTAGGATATCCTCACAGGATTGTTGGAAAGATAAAATAATTTGTGGAAAGGACTTAGTATAGTACTTGACACAGTACTCAATAAATGCCAAGGGGGGAAAAAAACCACCTTGTAATGTTTTCCCTGTGCATATGTGGGTGGTAAACATACCCCAGCTGGCCAGGACTCAGGCCTGTCCTGCTGTGATTTTCCTCCACAGGACCACACACACTACTAAGTGCAAGTTCAACTCAGCCTGAGCAAGTCTGGGCACTGCAGTGGCCTTCCCATTGATTGGCACTGTGATGGTAAATGCTCCCCACAGGCCTCCCCGTTGGGACCATCAGTGGCTCTCTGCTTGCCTCTGTCCCTGGAAACAGCAAAGAAGTAACCGGAGGTGAGTTCTTAGTCCAAGAAAGAACTTCACTTTGAAGGAAATGGCTTTCCCTGGGCAAGACAGGAAAGGAAGTGAGGTTTCCTGAACAAATCCAGGGAAATAAATGCCCAGACTCATAAAAAATGGAGGATATTTCATCATGCTGGGCTCATCTCAAATTCAGCAGCTTACACTGCTTAAGAAAGGGGGGAGGGGCACCAGGAGGGCAAGTGGAAGCTCCATGCCCTTTCCCCACACCTTGCCCCAGTGCATTTCTTCTGTCTGGCTGTTCCTGAGTTATATCCTTCTAGAATAAACCAGCGATCTGGTGTATATGTAAAGGAACAGTCTAGAAGTCCAAGCTTCTAGACTTTCCATTATCATCCTGGCTCAGCTACTTAAAAGATGGTTCTGAAGAGCCATCAGACAAAGAACTTCTCTCTTTCTCTTTCTTGTGAGTGCACGTGCACACACATCTCATCTCTGTGAGATGCTGGAACTCAGATTTTGGGACAATGTTAGCAAAAGAACCACATAAACTACTGGAGATAACAAACTTTGCTTTAACCAGGGTCTTTGCAAATGAAATGCCTAATTCCATCATCCCCTTACCTCGGTCACTCAGAGGGACATTTTGGCATCCTCCCCAGTTGAGGTCAACTTGGACTGGGGCAGATTTCAGTGGAATTAGTAGACATCTGAGCATCCAGGTTGCTGGATGTCCCTCCCATAAGAAGCCTCCAAGAATCAGTCTCCCAATTATGTTATTCTGATTCTTTTACCAGGGAGACAAGTGCCTACTTCTGCTCCCTGCCACCCCCAGCCCAGCCACACCGAGCATGCTCCCAGCAAGGGCACTGCTGTGGGATGTGCCATAGCAACAGCTGAATAACTGGAGAGATTAGACGACAGGCAGCTCACTGCTGAGACTCAACACGGTCAGACTGTGGGACTCATTAGCAAAACGCTGCGCTCTTCTAGACTCATGCCCACATTTCCTACTCCAGTGGCTGTAAGCGATGCCCTCACTTTGCAGAAAGATTTCCACCTTATCTTGGGATTATAAGAAACAGGCACTGCCTTCTCAATACAGTCCTCCCTTCACACCCCTTTTCTTCTCTAGTGTATAGAGAAAGGGGGAAAGAGACTCTGAAGTGACAAGGAAGGAGGGGAGAGGGCAAGTGGTCAGAGACTTGTGCGCATTGGGGTTGGGGACCAAAGGAGACAATCCTGATGGTAATTTGTGTTAACACAAAATGTTTCGGGTTGTCCTTGGTGTCCTGGCCACCTTCATGACTGTATTAGTTTGCTTGGGTTGCCATAACAACGTGCCATAGACTGGGTGGCTTACAAAATAGAGACTTATTTTCTCACAGTTTTGGAGGCTAGAAGTCCACAATCAAGGTGTTTGCAGGGTTGGTTTCTTATGAGTCCTCTCTCCTTGTACCTGGGCATCTTCACGGTCACATTTTCTTCATATTCAAATGTTATGTGCCTGTCTGTGTCCTAATCTCTTCTTTTCAGGACCCCAGGCACATTGGATTAGGGCCCACCCATATGATCACACTTTACCTTCATTACCTCTTTAAAGGCCCCAACTCCAAAGATACATTCAGTCACACTCTGAGGTTTTGGGGGTTAGGACTTCAACATAGGAATCTGGGGTGACGGACACAATTCAGCCTGTGACAAGGACGAAACCCAGGAGCCTCGTCAGATATTTCCTGTGCACAGGTAGTTTTTAGAATGATTTAATTCTCTTGGAACAGGAACTGAAAGTTGTGTCTTTCTTGTGGCTTCTTGATGTGTGGTCTGGACTATTGGTGTGGGGGACTTTGTGATGGGAAAGCCTCAGAAGAGAGATACTTTTCTTTATGAGACTTGAGCTGAGAGATGTGACTAGTAACCTCCAACCAAGCAATGTATGCTGTATTAAACTTTTATTGTCAAAATTATGTTTTGGGGGACAAAATAAAACCTGCAGTTAGGAGTCTTTGCACAGTGAGTCATTGTATGTGTTAGTTAAGGTAATGCTAGTTACTCTAATAGATAAAGCCCCTAAATCTCAGGGGTTCACACTGTATTTCCCTCTCATGCAAAGTCTAATGGGCAGCAAGGAGGTGGGAGTGGAGGTGGCTTTGTTCCACACCGTCATTTAGGCACCCAGGGTGGCAGAGACTCTTCAACAAGATTGACATTGTAGGACTCAACTTAAAAGCAAGACACTGATTGCTCTTCATAAGATCCGACATGCAAGAAGGAGGGAGAATGCTCGCCAACCAACAACTGGGAAACACCACACCCCAGGTCCCTTACACATCAAGATTACAGGCTTTCTCTTTTACCTAAGTTTATCCCTAAGACCCCCTCTAAGATTGGCTTGTAGACACCAGGGAGGAGGGGCTCTGTAAGGAAGATGAAACTTTGGGACACAGGACAATGGAGGGGAGAGTTGACCCTGTAGTCATGATCTAGCAAACTTTAAAAAGGAGTGGTAATAATACACATTTGAAAGAGGTCACAATATTTGTCCAGAAAATCATTTGACTCTATAAAGGGATTAAGCCATATGTCCTGTGGAACAAAACCCTGAAGATCTCTTGGTTAATTGAGATTTTTAACTTTCACATCACTGGGCATGAGGTTCTTTTGAATATGAAGGGTTGCCTTAGGCATTGACGTTTTGTTGGCAGAGAGGGGAAGAGAGGAAATAGAGGGTGGACTAGAAGGTTTTAAGGGGCCACGCCTGCATGTGCAGCACATCACTTTTGCCCATGTTCCATTGGCCAGAATTCAGTCACAAGGCCCTGCCTAAATGCAAGGGAGACTGCTGGGTGGCCAGCATTCCTGCCACAGAAATGTGTGGTGGCTCTCAACCCTACCTGTGTATCAGCATCGCTGGTGGAGTTTTGAAAAATTTGTGCGCCTGGGCCCCAGCACCAGAGAATCTGACTCAGTAGGCCTGGACTAGTGCTTGGGAAAATCTGTATTTTTAAAGGTACAGCCCGGCTTGAGAGTCATCAGTATGCTCTGAAGTGTACACTTCTGGCATTGCCTCCCAACAGTTTTAAAAACCATTTCTCAGTGTGAGCAATGCTCTTTAATTGGTTTCAATTTCATATCTGCTGGTAAAATAGCTTTCACCATGATAAACCTCAAACAGGACTAAGAGTCAATACTTTTGTACAGGTTTTCAGTAATAGTGTATATGTAAAGATTAATAATATCAATGTGATTAATTTTATATCGATATATGACATAGTAAAACAATGCATTCTGTTTAATTCATAGATAATTGATAGTTTTATGACAGAATTGTTCTTTGTGCCATTAAATCATTGCATTTGGAAAGCCTTTTTGTTTTTGAGAATTTTTATGAATTTATTTGAGCTAACACTGATGACATATACCAGGGAGCAGGATCTCAAGTGCTCCCCAGAAAGCCATTCTTTTTTTTCTTTTTCTTTTTTTTAAATTTATCTTTATTATTGAAAGTATTACAGGTATTCCATCCCCCCCCCAATTGACCCCCTCCACCTTGCTCCCACCCCCTCCCCAGGCCTTCACCCAGTCATTGTCTGTGTCCATGGGTTATGCATATATGCATATAACTTCTTTGGTTAATCTCTTCCCACCCTCCACTCCCTTCTCTCTTCCCTCTGAAATATGATGGTCTGTTACATGCATCAGTGTCTCTGGATCAATTTAGTTCATCAGATTCTTTTGTTCATTAGCTTCTTCTTAAAGAAGACCCGTCATTATTTCCTGTAGTGCTGGTTTGGTGGTGATGAACTCCTTTAGCTTTTCCTTGCCTGGAAAGCTCTTTATCTGACCTTCATTTCTAAATGACAGCTTTGCTGGGTAGAGTAATTTTGGTTGTAGTTCCATGTTTTTCATCACTTTGAATATTTCTTGCCACTCCCTCTGGCCTGCAAGGTTTCTATTGAGAAATCAGCTGACAGTCATATGGGTGCTCCCTTGTAGGTAACTAACTGCTTTTCTCTTGCTGCTTTTAAGATTCTCTCTTTGTCTTTAACCTTTGGCATTTTAATTATGATGTGTCTTGCTGTGGGCCTCTTTGGGTTCCTCTTGTTTGGGACCCTCTGTTCTTCCTGGACTTGTCTGTTTCTTTCCCCAGGTAGGGAAGTTTTCTGTCATTTTTTCAAATAGGTTTAAATTCCTTGGTGTCTTTCTTCCCCTTCTGGCATCCCAATAATATGAATGTTGGGCCTCTTGAAGTTGTCCCAGAGGCTCCTTATACTATCTTCATATTTCTGGATTCTTTTTTCTTTTTGCTCTTCTGGTTGGGTGTTTTTTGTTTCCTCATGTTCCAAATTGCTGATTTGATTCTCAGTGTACTCTGCTCTACTGTTGATTCCTTGTAAATTATTCATTTCAGTTCCTGTAGCCTTCGTTTCAAATTGGTCCTTTATTATGTCATCGATTTTCTCAATTATTTTCGTCATACTCTTACTAGTATCCTTGAGCATCCTTATAACCATTATTCTGAACTCTGTATCTGTTAGCTTGCTTGGATCTATTTCATTTAGTTCCTCTCCTAGAGATTTCTTCTGTTCTTTCCTTTGTGACATGTTTCTTTGCCTCCACATTTTGGCTGCTTCCAGGTGTTTGTTTCTATGTATTAGGTAGAGTTGCTATGTCTCCTGGAATTTGTAGAGTGGCTTTGTGTAGTAGGTGTCCTGTAGGGTCCAGTGGTTCCACCTCCCCAGTCACCTGAGCTGGGCCTTCTAGGTGCTCCCCTGTGCGGACTGTGCACACTGTCCTGGTATAGTTGAACCTTGGTTGCTGTTGCTGTCATTGGGAGGAAATGACCCCCAGGCCAATCAGCTGTGAGGACCAGCTGCAACTATAGCCAGAGAGCTGTTGTGCTGGAGACAGCCCTATGGAGCAGGGTTTACTTCAGTGGAGCTTTGGTTTTCACCAAGTGCACCCTTTGAGTGTGTCACTTGGATGTAGTAGGGTTGTAATCCAGGATGGTCGAGTCTCACCACCAGGTGCACTGTCTCTGAGGCCTCCTGGTGCCATTCTTTTTTGAGTGATTTGAAACTTTTTGTATTTCTCTTTATGTGCTATACGAAATAAGAATGAAAAAATAAATTTCGCAATTTCCAAATTTTAATTTGATCATTTCAAAATTATTACCAGAGAATATTCATCTTATTGAAAGTATTACTAAACATAAATGCTACATATTAAAAGGCCATCTTTGACCTAGCCAGTTTGGCTCAGTGGTTAGAGCATTGGTCCACGGACTGAAGGGTCCTGGGTTTGAGTCCAGAGAAGGGCATGTACCTCAGTGGCAGGCTCAGTCCCCATGTGGGAGGCAACCAATCAATGTGTCTCTCTCATATCAATGTCTCTCTCTCCCCCTTCCATTTTCTCTGAAAAAGTAATGGAAAAAATATCCTTGGGTAAAGATAAAAAATAAAAATAAAAAGCCACCTTCATTAAATAGATTGAAATTAATTAATCCTGCCCTATTCTACCACTGCATTTGTGTGTGTATTGTATTTTTTTGTTTATATTTATGCACGAATATGACTTTATATATTTATTTATTTATTTTATATATTTATTTTATATTTATGTTGTTTCTGTTTTTATTAGCTAGTGAGCTCCTGAAGGGTAAGGCTAATATTATGTTCATTATCTTCTACAGTATGTTATTCACCAGCAAGCACTCAAATGTTTATTACAATGACTGGAAACCATTCAACTTACTCAGTGCCTATTATGTATGTGCCAGAGAATGAGCAATGAACAATATAAAAAAATCTCTGCCCTGAGAGCTTACATACTGGTGGGGGGAAGACAGATAGTTAGCAATATAAATACCTAAAATATCAGGTCTGTCCACTGGTGATAAGTGCTGTGGAGAAAAACGAAGCAGGGAAGTGGAACAGAGTAGTGCTGCAGGGCGAGGGCATTTCAGTGTCGAGGAAAAGGAATTGGAATTAGACTAAAGAACCTGAGTAAAGACTATCAGAAGTGAGAAGGCAAGCCCTGCCCATAGGTGGGAACAGAGCACGAAAGAGGAAGTAATGACAAGCATAGAAGCTCTGAGGCTGGTGGGAGCCGGGAGGGTGCACAGAACAGCAAGGAGGCTTGTGGGTGGACAGAGAGTGTTAGGAGAACAGGCTCGGTGACTGGGGCCTTCTGGGCCACAGTAAGGACCTTGATTTTGACTCTGAGTGAGATGAGAAGAGGGCTTTGAGCAAAAGGGTGACTTTGCTTACATTGAAAAGGTTCCACTGGTTTTTTGTTTATATTAGGTTAATCGGGGACAAGAGTGGAAACAGCTGAGAGATGGATGTAGGAATCTAAGTAACAGGTGATGGTGACTTGGACCAGGACACCAGCAGTGGGATTGGTAGGCAGTGGTCAGATTCTCGATAAATTTTCAATAAGATGTATGGGGAGGGAGAAAAAGGGAGGCATCAAGGATGTCTCTAAGATATTTGGAGTAAGTAGAAGGATGAAGTTACCATTACTGAGAATGGAAACCAGCAGCTTTGTTGTGGTCATGCGAAGTTGGAGATGCCTATTAGAATCCAAGTGGAAATGCAAGTAGGATATTAGATACAAATTTCAGGTTGGAGAAATCAATGACGGAGTTTTTAACCTACTGGTGGTATATATGTATGTATTTCATTTTCTTTTATTTTTAGAGACTGAGGAAGGGGGAAGGGGCAAGAGAGAGAAACATCAATGTGAGAGGGAAACATTGATCAGCTGCCCCCCTGCAAGCCCCCTACAGGGGATCGGCCCACAACCCGGGCATGTGCCCTGACCGGAATCGAACCTGCAACCTTTTGGTGCATGAGATGACATCCAACCAACTGAGCCAGGGCCTACTGGTGGTATTTAAAACATTGGGACTGTCTAGGATCACAGGCAAATGGCTGTAGACAGAGTGCCCTGGGCTGCTCCAAAGTTAAGGTGTTGGAGAGCTGTAGAAACGGCAAAGGCCAGTGCTAGACACTCCAAGAAGGTATTTCGAGGGGAATGGCATGATTGACCAGGTGAAATGCTGCCAGGATGTCAAGTAAGATGAGATGAGAACCAAGAGCTGACCCTTGGATTTCGCAATATGGAGACTTGACAAGAGCTGATGGGGAAGCCAGGTTGGAACGGGCTCAAGAAACAGCTGGAGGAAAGGAATTGGAAACTAGTAGGGAGGAAATGAGATGAGTAATGGGGAGGTAGTTAGAGGAGGGGTGAAATCAAGAGGGTTAAAAATGTCTTTTTTTTTTTTTTTTTTTTTAGGGTGAAGGGAATGATCAAGTATAGGGACAATTTGATGTTTTAGGAAAGGGAAGGGAAAATTGCTGGAATAAACGCTTTGGATGGAACATGGAAGAAGCTGACCCTGTGTAAGAGCTGGGGAGTCACTGCATCCAGGGGGACAGGAAAGAAATGGACAGCAGAGTGGGAGGCGGCAGATGCTGGTGGAAGAGTAGTTGTGTGGAAGGAAATTAATTATATAGTGGGATAAGCCATTTTTCAAACTTTCCAATATATGCATTGCATTTTTTCACAAGATATTAAAAGAAACAATTCATGCTGACATACGGGCTCCTGTGAGCAAGGGGCAGAGCGGTTTTAAAGCCTACTCTAGGGTCGGAAGCGACCTCTAGTGGTTCATTTAGGCCATTAATTTTTTTCTTGTTTCCTTGCTCTTGATGGAAGTACAAAATAGCACTATCTGTATAATTTTGCATTATTTTAAAAGAAATAATTATAATTCACAATTTAGAAAAATATCAGTAATTTGAGTAAAATAAACCCAAACCATCTACAGTCCAAGCTGGAGTTGCTATGAATTATCATTACTGAGACTTTCTCCTGTAAGTGCACCATTTTCTACCATACTGCCAATATTTATGTTCATTCTGCTTTTTCTTTTTTTAATTCTCACCCAAGGATATATTTATTGATTTTAGAGAGAGAGGGAGGGGGAGAAAGAGAGAGAGGGAAACATCGATATGAATGAGAAACATTGATCAGTTGCCTCCCGTATGCCCCCGCATCCTGGGATCAAGCCCGCCACCTAGGTATGTGCCCTGATTGGGAATTGAACCCGCAGTCTTTTGGTGTTCAGTACAATGCTCCAACCAACTGAGCCACCCGGTCAGGGTTGTTCATTCTGCTTCTTGAATAAATGGTTTCATTAAACCCAGAAGAAGGACAACTGGTGGGCCACTGTCGATCCAGGACTTGAACAATCTTCTCTATGCTACATAAAGTACAAATTCCTCATATTTTCATTCCTTGTTTCACCTGAGTTTTGGTTGTCACTGGGTTTCCTCTGCCTGGGATGACCTGTCACCCTAGGTTAGTTAACTTGTTTCCTCGCGTCAGTCTTTACTGATCTTCCAGATTACCTTCGGTCTTCTCTCTTATGCAGTCTCACAACACCCTGTGCCTCTTTCTTCCTCATGCTATTTCCCTTAACGAAATAGTTCTGTAATTATTGTTTAAGGCCTATTCTTTCTGGTAAATCATGAGACCTGTAAGAGCTGAGACTGTGTCTGGCTTGTTCACCACTGTCTCCTCAGCACTTAGCTCAGTGCCCAGCACATAATGGGTACTCAATAAATATGTACTGAATGAAAAGACACTATATTGCAGGTGACTCTTGCCGTGCCCTTATTAATATCTTTCAGACCCACTGCAGAGGAGACTGCGTTTCATTAGTGGGTTTTTATTTCTTGAATACAATTTGCAATTGCTGTAGGTACACCTGTAATAGATGTAACAATTTGTTACAAAATGCTCCCAGCTACTCTTTCAATAGCTCAATTTAAATTTCTAGCCAGCAGAGCAACTCTTTACAAAGAAAGCTGAATCCTTAAATATGACCTGGACCTTTATCAGACAGTTTTTTTCTAAAACAGAACTAAGGGAAAGACAGTAAGTTGCCAATACAGAGGAAAGTATAGCGTGATCCTAACCCACAGTCTCACTTAGTCTCAGATTTAGTAACATTCTGCCACCTCCGGGACTTAACTTGGCAACAGTATCACTAAAATGGTATAGGGGTTCAGAAGGAGTCACCCCAACATATGCCTCTGTTTTATGAGGGTTATTTTGAGCTAAGATCGACTGAGACCCCGTGGGCTCAAGAGAAACTTCTGTCCCCCTCTCCCTTAACTACCTAGAAGAATTTGAATTAGGGGCCTTGCTCGTAATAAGAGATGATCTTTTTAAAAAATCTATCTATATGGCAGCAAAAACTATGAATTACTGAACATCTGCTCTTCCTATAGTCCTGCAATGGCCCTTTGAAGCCCCAATGCGCCTTACCTCATACTTTGTTCAGAATGCCATGCATGCCTCATTTTAACCGTCTCTGAATCTTATGTATGTGGGGTTCCAGGGTGTACATATGTCATTAAATTTGGTGATTTTCTCTTGTTAATGTGTCTCAACTTAATTATTAGACCAGCTGAAAAACCATGAGTAGAGGAAAGTTTCTGCCTCTTCCACAATAGACATGTGATAGTGTTATCTGCCTGAGGCCTTTAGGCCATCCAGGCCTCATCCTTAGAATCTTTCTCTGATTCTGTTTGACACCAGAGACTGAGTACGGGGTAATGGCTGGTTGTGAAATATACCACCGTTCCCTGAGTCCTAGACACGTGATTGGAAATGAGTGGGTACAGAGTAAAATGCTCTGAGCAGGAAGTTGAACTTGTGTCCAAGCCTATGTGGAAAGTCTGTTATCATCTTAGCTCCTCTCCCTCCTCCCCACCAACAACTGCCCACTGTGCTCGGAATAGTTTAGCTTCTTGGTATTACAATTTTGGTGTAATTTTGATGTGGGCCCTGAAAGATTCTCTTCTATTGTATGTCCAAAGGTAGCAGGGGTTTCCTAATATCACAACTTTGAATTGTTTTTATGGAATTGTATATGATTATCTCCACTCAATAGTTGTTTTTTTATTCTGAATACTTCCAGATTAAATATCAGAATTAATATAAACATGCATATGTATATTTATGGCATGTTCTCTCAAACTTGCTGTTTCTTCCTCTTGAGCTTGTCCCCCATATTGTTCACATGGATGGCTTCTTGTCATCCTTCAGGTCTCAGCTTACATGTCACTTACTTGAAGAGTCTTGACCTGACCACCAATCTAATTAGTCATTTCCTACTTTAATTTCCCTCATAGACCCTGTTTTCCTTAGTATCATGTACCACAAGTCTTCATATATTTACTGTGTTCATTCACTTAATTCTATCTATCCCACTAGACTGTAACGTTTCCAAGGGCAGGGACCTTATTTGTTTTGTTCATCTTTGTATTGCTAGGGCCTAGCACAGTGCCTGACATGTGTAGGTGCTCTACAAAAAACAAATAAATAGCCCTGGCCTGTGTGGCTCAGTTGGTTGGGTGTCCTCCTGTGCACCAGGAGGTTGCCAGTTCTGCAAGCCTGGGTTTCAGGCTCAGTACCCTGTAGGGGGCATGCTGGCAGCAGCCACTCATGTTGTGCTCTCACACTGATGTTTCTCTCTCTCTCTCTCCCTCCTCCCTTCCTCTCTAAAAATCAACAAACTATTCTTTAAAAAACCCCCACAAAACACCTGATAAATAAGTGAACAAATATTGCCTTGGCTGTTTCACTTATCCTTGGTTGTTCCCTCTGCACTGCAACCCCCAAGGGAATAGGAGAAATTTACAATACCCCTTGCCTTCCTCGCTGGGTGCTGAGATGGCAGTTCATTTGTTTAGAAACTGCTGGCTTCTCTTGGGCGGCTGTCACCCAAACGTACACAATAATTCTTAGTAATAATGTAACGGAGGCACTCCGAGAGCTGTCAGAAACGCTTTCAAAGTTATAATTAATGGGTTCTTGGGCATTCGAGACTATGAACTATTGCCATTACAATGAAGTGAGAATTAGCAGAATGTTGAAAAGAAGTGTGTATATTTTTTTGCATAAGGAACCAAGGCATCTTACACCATCTCTCTGAAAGGCAGTTCAGACGTCACATATCCTTTGCGCTCCAGGAAGCTGAGCCTCTTGCAGCAGCAACTCTCACCAGTGGGGGGCGGCAGCATCTCAGTGACTCACTTCCTGAAGACTTGTAGGTAGGAGGAGAGAGATTCGCGTTCAAAACCTTTTTGACTCTATCCGCTCGCCGTAGCGCCTTAAGCCGCTCGAGTTTCAATGCGCGTTGTTGTTGGACGAAGCTGAGTCCTATACACCGCCCGCTGCTCTCCTGATCATGGCTTCTCCGAGTTCCTTCACCTACTACTGCCCTCCAACTTCCTCCCCTGTCTGGTCAGAGCCGCTGTACAGTCTGAGGCCCGAGCACGCGAGGGAGCGGTTGCAGGACGACTCGGTGGAAACAGTCACGTCCAGAGAACAGGTGAGATGACAGGACTAGGCGAGGCGCCCGCGCGGGGGCTTCTGGGAGTGGGAGTCCCATCCTCCGGGCCACCCGTGTGCGGAACTTACCGCGGAACTACAATTCCCACAGTGCAGCGCGGAGCCTCCCTTCTGGGACTCTCTGGGCGCCTGGGCTGGTCTGTGGAGTGGAGCGTTTGTGGGGAGGGGTCGTTTTCAGGGCTGGGCTTGGAGAAAAAGGACAGTACCTGGGTCCCCTCGGCCTTAGGGAGCGAAAGGAGTCGTGCTCTGCGCGTGGAGGTCAGAAGCATCCCAGGCGGGTCAGACAGCCCACTGCCTTCTGCCGGGACTTCGGGAGGTTTGGGGAAGGATCGTGCCCTTTCCCCCACCCTCCGTGTACTTTTGGGACATGGAGTGGAAGAGAAGCGGCCAGAGGTCGTGCGGTTTCACGATCTGTTTAATTTCTGACCTGCAGCGCCAGGTGTGGGGCCTGCCTCGTGGCCGGGCGTTTTATAGTCGTTCAGTCATCTGAGCACAGCCGTGTGCTTGGACACAATGTTAAACGCTGAAAATACAAAGAAATAAAATAGCGCCCGACCAGGAGCATGTCACAGCCTGGTTGGAGGAGACAGGCAGGAAAACAATATAGTTTGGAAAGTGTTAACAATGAAAGTATAAATTTTGGACTATTTGCCATTCACTGACTCCTCGAAGTAGGCTGGGACCTATCGGTTTGAAACGTGTTTAAGGAATGAGTGGGGAACTGGAGTTTTATTCTTCTTTTCATCCCGCAACTGTTACCAAGTAATTGTGGAAATGTTTACCCGTCTGTCACTAGGAGAAGTGCTCAGGGCGATTCTTTTTAGCACTTACAAATAAGCGTCAGGCTGCTTACTAAAATATGACCTTTAGTAAGATCAGTCTCCAGGCTTGACCTCCGCTTTGACCTTCATATCTGAAGTTGGAAGCCTCCATTAAGGTAAAAGTAGTAGTGATAGTTATCCTATTATATATTGTGGCTACAAATACTATTATAAGTTAGTAAGAAAAAACAAAGGCTTGACTACACAGTTATACACATAGTAGCAGAGAGAATATTATACCTGGAGATTTATGCTTCATGGATTTTAGGGTAGGAAAGGAAACCCTTGTCTTTTGACTCTAGCTCCCTAGGTCAGTTTGACCACCGGAGTGTCCTTTTACAGAAGTTTTATGCAAAAGATGGCAAAGAAATCTCCCATGAGTGAAAAACCTTCAGGGTCTTTGCAGTATTCATAAGTGATGAATTTCTGAGTTGATTCAGATCAAGCCTTTTTCTTTGTATCTGACCTAAGCCTTGGGTCACCTTTTATGTAATTTACTGAACTGACCCAGCACAGAAGGCTGTGGATACAATGCGAGTAGAGAAAAGGGAATAGAAATTGGCCTATATGTTTAGAGACTGGAATTAGAGGAGTAAGTAAAAAAGAAAAAGGAACATTATCAGGAGCCTTACTGATCTGCTCTTCCTTTTTCCTATACTTCTCTTTATTTTATTTTATTTTTTTTATTTCAGTAGAGTGCCCCTGCTTAGTTCCTACCAGGAAAACACCATTTATATTCTGAGCACCTAGGCATAAAAGAGTGATGCAGAAATGGATACCATACGGTTCTGGTCTGCAAAAGGGTGGGCCAAGGCCTGGGCCGGGAGAGGAAGCCAGGCTCTGATATGGAACATTGGTATTAATGGGTGCCTTTCAAATGCAGGCCCAACTGTGGGGTATTCCAGCTCACACTTTAAAAGTCCGGGATAAACAGTTCCAGATGGTAGGAAGATAATACGGTATCTTGTTTCCGTGGCTGCCTCACTAATCGTCATAGTGCCTGAAAGGTTAAGGTCGGTGGTGCCCGGGCAGGCTAGGCAGCCATCTCAGACAGTGAATAAAGAAAAATTGAATTTATTTAAGGAAAGGAGATGGGGAGTGGGGATATCCAAAGGGAAAGGCTACATGACACTGAGTTAAAGGATATGGGTTCCATGATGGCAGCAAAAATATATGTAGGATGGTGAAACAAGGAAGAGCAGAGAAGTAACAGGAAAACCTGGGCTGGGCTGCTCTGGCTCCCTGAGGAGTCAGAGAGAGAAGGGGCCTTGGAGACAGGTTCAGGGGCAAGCCTGGGACAGCTGCCGCTGCCCATTGCTACCTTGGTTGCAAGTCTTGTGGGGTCCCCTCGGAGGGAAGAAGGGGGAAAGGGGATGGCACTGGAGTGCTGCCCTGGTGGTGAGCACAGCCTTGCTCCTTTGTCATGATCGTATTTATCTCTTTCTTGCAGATGGAAATCTTAGGGGAGGTCTCAGGAGTGTCTCAATAGAATATTCATCAGCCTTCCCGGTGTGCTCTTTCAGGGTCATGATCTCCACTGATTGGTTGGTGCCAGGGCAGGAGGTCATTAGTCACTATAGCTCGTCCTGAGGCAGCCAGCGTGTCACTTGTCTGGTTTTGCTGCTTTTCTGGGCCTGGAGCTGAAATACAGCTGAGGCCTAGATAAAGGTTGGGGGTGGGGTGGGGTCTAAACCACATGACTAATGATATGAAAAGTCAGTGGTCTGAACCGCATGACCAGTGACATGCTAGGGGAAGATAGGTTACCTGGGGGTGAGGCTCTTGTTTTCCCATTTTTCCCCCTCTGCTAGGCATCCGGTGCTTTCTCCCCTGGCGAGTTTCTGTACCTGGCCCATGGCCCTTGCTCTGCTCAAGTCTGTCTAACTACCTATATGACACATAGAGGTTTGTTCAAGTTCACTTCCCGGGGTGGGGGTTACTTATCTGGTTTCCCTGGACATTGCTTCTCAGCCTCCTTTGCTGGCCCCTCCAGAAAGCAAGACCGGTTGTGTTGTTTGTGGCTCGCTTCCTTTTTTGCACCACCCGCAGTCACTCCATTGCAAATGATCTGTGACTCAGGCCAGTAGGTTAAACTAAAACAGTTGTTTGGTGAAGGTCCTGCTCCTGTTTTTTCTTGTAGTTTGCCCATAAACAGGGGCAAAAGCATCCTCCGCCTGAAATGGCATGATGTCATTTGAAGTGACGGTGAACTCTGAGGGGCATCTAGAAGAATTGTTAGTTCTAGTCCCTGCGCTCAGAATTCTCTTCTCTTAGACGGGGAGGGGAGGGGGGATGCCTGAAGCAATCACAGAATAACTTACAAAAGCATGTAATTCAGTGCTAAATTATGACTGCATTGCATGAGGATTTCAGGGAGTGGAAGCCAGTCTGCTGCAGGCTGAGGCCATCAGGACAACTTCCTTTTGTGGGACTGGGGTTGGGTCGCAAAGGATGGAGTTGGGGGCGGGGGTTGCCATTGCAGGGGAAGAAGCCCTTGTGAAGGAAGACTTACCAGGAATGGATGGAGGGTGCATGTTGGCTGTGGTAGGAAATTGGGTCATCTGGATGGGTGGGGGTGATGGGGGCAGGGCGGGATGAGAGCCAGGCTGAGGAGCTGGTTTGAAGCGATGGGCCTTGGGCCACTGCAGTTCCTGAAGGAGGGTACAGGAAGATGCCCAACCAACTGAGCCATACTGGCCAGAGCTGTAGAAAATGAAGAGACATGGTTAGATCTGCATTTATTTATTGCTGTGACACTTAAGTCTTGAGGACTTGATGCAGTCACTTTATCTCTGGACCCTAGATTCTAATGTAGTCCATCATCAAAAAACACAAACTAACACACATATTAGTTTCTATCATGTGTATAGATGATATACACACATACTGATATATTTATGAGTTTATATTCTATATTTTAAAGACATGTGCCCATATAAGAACATAAATATAAATACAAATATATAGTAGAGTAGGAAAAAGTCTTCTACCTATCTTAGGTTCTCCAGCTGGGGCCCTGTAAATTAGTCTAACCGAAGAAGGTTAACAAGAGAAAAACAGACAGAAATTTATTAACATGTGCCTTATGTAAATACACATGGTAGCACCCATCCGTGAGTAACCCAGAGAGTGGTTAGAACATAGTTTTGTTTTGTTTTTTAAATATATTTTTATTGATTGCAGAGAGAGAGGAAGGGAAAGGGAGAGAGATAGAAACATCCATGATGAGAGTGAGTCATTGATCGGCTGTCTCCTGCACCCCTCTGCTGGGGATCGAGCCCGAAACCTGGGCATGTGCCCTGACCGGGAATCTCCTGGATCATAGGTCGATGCTCAACAGCTGAGCCATGCCTAGTACTTGGTTTTTATATTATCTTAGGCTAAAGCAAAGGAAAAGGTTTGGGGCTTCTAAAGAAGGGGAGATAAATTAGGGGAAGGGAATGGGGAAAAGTATGGTAGGTAGGAGTCCTTTGGTGAGGTTTGTTATGCTGATTTAAGTTGAGTCTTCTCCTTTGATTAGAGTTCTCTACTTCCTGGCACAGAGAGAAAGACGTTTTACAAAAGGAAATTTCCTTTACAAAAGGAGAATTAATGCCCTGTTTTTAGACCCCTTCTTGCATCTCTTGGTTATCTGTGGCCTTTACCTCAAAATAATCCATATGCCAAAGAGGTCTGTTTTGGGAAGGCATCTTCTCGAACCCCTCAATAAGTAGACCCGGACTCCAGCAAACTTAAAAACATTCTGCGTGCCTAGCCTGGGCCCTGTCAGAAGCTGGGGTCAGCTTCTAACAAACTAGTAGACTTCGGCTCTGGACCATTGTGTCCTCTCTTTGCCATGTGCTAAGTGACCCCCTAACCTCATAACTGGAGAAAATGAGAGATGGTCTGTTAGTTTTAATAGTCACGTTGTACATTAAATAGGTGTGGGTGGGCTGGCCTGGGAACCTGTTAGATATAACATTGTTTGATGGGAAAACAAATAAGGTCTAAATAACTGACTTACCAGTGAACTTTCAGAACATCCTTTCTTTGTACTTGTGGCCCACCTGTCTGTAGGATGTGGGGAAGATTGGGTGATAAGGCATCACAAAGCTAAGCACTGTCGGATCTTTTTTAAAAAAAGTTTATAGTTAACAGAAAATACAAATAATAACATAATTAACAGGCATTTTCCTATGACCCAGAATTAGCAGTTGCTAATTTTTTCTTCTGTTTATTTGTTTGAAGGAAAACAATCACAAACATAGCTAGTCTCCCTTAACCCCACCCCCAGTTCAGCTTGCCCCTCACCCCCTCTGGAAGCTGCTTCTGTCCTGAATTGAGTATATATACTTCTACCTCTTCATTTTTAATTCTTTTATGCATCCATAAGCTCTGTATTTATGCACTGTTTTTAAAAATTTACATAAATTGTCACACTGTCATTTGCCTTTTTCTATTTAATGTTTTTCATCTTTATCCAAAGGTGTTTGTACACCTAGTTCATCCTATTCATATTTGAAAGGATATGAAATTTATAAAGATAAATTTCAGAAAAAGATAAAAACCATAACTTAGCCCTAGGCAGTTTGCTCAGTGGTTAGAGCGTTGCCCGTGGACTGAAGGGTCCCGGGTTCGATTCCGGCCAAGGGTGCATACCTTGGTTTCAGGCTCGATCCCAGCCCCGGTCAGGGTGCGTGCGGGAGGCAACCAGTTGATGTGTCTCTCTCACATTGATGTTTCGCGCTCTCTCTCTCTCTCACCCTTCCACTCTCTCTGAAAAGCAATGGAAAAAATATTCTCCTGTGAGGATTAAAAAAAAAAAAAAAATCATAACTTATACAGATAAAAATCAACATGGTTTAAATTTTTATTTTACCCACATTTGAGGGAACCAGGCAGGTGTTATGACCAGTTCAAAGAAAAAGTCAAAAGGCACAAATTTCTGTGGAGTAAAAAAGCTGACTTGCAAATGGTTGCAGAACTGTTTTCTCCATAGTGGGGAAGAAAGTCAATCAAACCTAAACTTAAGGGACAACGTAGAGTTTGCCATCTTACCAGTCACCTACCGTTGACACAGAGGCCTAAAATAGTTCAGAGGCCATGAACAGGGCTAGAACCTGACAGCCTAGAAGACTGTGAGGTAGACAGTGCGTAGTTTCCACTGAAGTAGACTTTTTTCCTACGTTGTTATATACTGTGTTGGGGAAGAAAAATATATAGTTGGGGGAGGGTAATGTTTTAAAGTCCGTCTAGGTTCTTTTGGCTGGTCTAATAATTAAATTGATGTAAGACAAATTAACAGGAGGAAAACAACTTTAACTGTGTACATATTGGAGCCCTACAAAGACTTTGAGACTCAAGGGCAAATGGGGCAATCGAGGCTGGTATTTCCTCCCGAGCTGAGGAGTGGGATAGGGAGGGGCCTGGGGCTTCCAAGGGGAGGAGGGTAATTCACGGGAGAGCCTGTTTTGGTAATTGAATGCTCGCCCTGCCACATAGGAAAAGTTAGCTCTGGTGATAGCTCCCTTTCTGGGCCAGGCTGCCTATCTAAATTCTTTTAGGTGGTGAAGGGTGGGCTAAAAGGTCTTCTTGTGTCTGCTGGGTCTTGGTTGCCTTCAGCTCAAAATAATATACATGGCAAAGTGACACATTTTGGGGTGGCGTCTTCTGCTGTGCTTCGGTGGTGTGTATAATATACCATCGCATGTACTACAGAGCACATAGTAGTTAGGCGGCCTCGCTGTGTGGCGTAGTGTAATATAGTGTAGTAACGTGCAGTGTGTTTTACCCCTATCTTCCCTGCTAATGGACATTTGGGTTGTACCTGAGTGTTACAGTTATTTACAGCATCGCCGTGAGCAGCTTTACACACACCTTCTTGCGCACACATGTAAGACTCTCTCGAGGTGTATCTCTAGCTGAGAGGTAGAATGCCTGGGTTGTAGGGTCTGCGCCCTCAGTGTTATTACCTGCTACCGTGTTGCCCTCCCGCGTGGCTTTAGTGATTTAAGCATTAATTAGTGCTATACTGGAGTTCTGTTTGGCCCACACCCTCTCCAAGACGTAATATTGTCATAGGTCCTAATGTGGGAAAAATAGCATCTTTTACATAAGTTCCAAATATCCTCTCCTAGGCGCTTGTTTGTCTTTAACCTCGCTTACGTTTATGTTCTTATTTTTCTTTGTAGTATGGGCTTTTTGAAGAAATCTTGCTCTATCCCAAGAATATAACCCTAACCCTAACCCTAACCCTTCATTTCAGGCTATTTAAAAAATTTGAAGAGCTACTCCCTTGGGATGAAACCTTCAGGTGACTGTCCTGGAGGCCTTTCTTGTCACAGTGCCTGCAGCACCGTTTCTGAAGTGGGCCAGATGCTTAGGCTGCCATTCTCCTCCCCAGAGAGCCAGATCGCTTCATCAGGACGTGCTCTGTGCCCGTGCCCAAGGGAAACGAACCTGTGGGCCCTTTGCTGTTTATGCAAAAGAAGGTTATCTGTTGTTATATGGCTGTTAATTAGCCTTTGCTTGTACCCAGTTGGTAACTGCCTTGCTTGTGGGGGTTCTCAAGCAGGAAGGAGAAATGAACTAGAATAGAACAGTCTGTTCCTGCCCGGCCAGAGTGGCCCAGCAGTTGAGCATCGGCCTATGATCCAGGAGATCGCAGTTCAGTTCCTGGTCAGGGTACATGCTGGGGTTGTGGGCTCAATCCCCAATCAGGGGTGTGCAGGAGGCAGCCGATCAATGACTCTCTCATTATTGATGTTTCGATCTCTCTCTCCCTCTCCCTCTCCCTTCCTCTCTCTGAAATCAATAAAGGTATATTTATTGGAAAAAAAAAAAAAAGTCTGTTACTTTGGGATGGAAGGAAAGCATGGAAATTCAAGATAAAATGTGAGGCCAGGGAGAGAGAACACGCTTTAGCATCCCTATGTTGAAGCTGCTTTTGTTTGTTGAATTCCGATTTGAGAGCTGTATGGTGTTTAGAGTTCTTCATAACTTTTCTTTGTTTTTTTGATAGTTACCCCTCAGTTCTCTTTAAATTGAGGATTTTGATACATTTTTAAAAGGAATTTAATTATAGATCTTGCTTACAGCTATTATGCAGTTGTTAGGACTACTTCCCTTAATTCTGTCCCAAAAGGCTCCGTTTCTAAATTTACTAAAGTGTTGAAGGTCCCCAAGGCCAACCCTAGGCTTGGTGATTCAGTACAGAGATTCAGAGAACTCAGCATATTGTCATACTCACGGTCATGATTTATTACAGCAGAAAGCTGCAAAGCAAAATCAGCAAAGGGAGAAAGCTCATGGGATGAAGCCTGGAAAAAACAAGGCATAAGCCTCCAAGTCGTCTCCCACTGGAATCCCACAGGACGGGCTTAATTCCTGCAGCATTGAATTGTGAATTGGGACAACACACGTGAAATGTTGTCTACCAGGGAGGCTTGTTAGAGATTTGGTCGTGCCAAACCTATAGAGAAATAATGAAATATATAGAGAATTTTTGAGCCAAACTGTCAACAATTATTGGGAAGCAAAATCTCAACGGATTGAGATAATGCTCCAGAGAATTGCAGTTGTGCACCTCATTTTATACATTACAGTAGAAAGAGAAGATGCAAGTGGGTTACATGAAATCCACTGGTGTCAGATTAGGGAGGTGGGAGAAAGCAAAGAGGGGGACACCTCTGGGATTGAATGAAAATAAAGTGATAGACATATATTTGTTTACATAGGGGAGTACAGGCTAGTTAACAGTAAAAAATTAACATGATAGCTCAGCTGGTGTTGCTAAGTGGTTGAGCATCGACCTAGGATCCAGGAGATGATGGTTTAGTTCCCAGTCAGGGCACATGCCCAGGTTGCAGGCTCCATCCCCAGTAGGGGACGTGCAGGAGGCAGGCGATCAGTGACTCATCATTGATGTTTCTCTCTCTCTCCCTTTTCCTTCCTCTCTCTGAAATCAATAAAAATATATTAAAAAAAAATTAACATGATAAGACAATGAGAGGATTTATGGTCTCTGCCCTGGTGTACTGGTTGTGCCCTGAGGGGTCTGGAAAAAGGGGAGTTATGCTGACATTCCAAAGAAAGGTTATTGTAGGTGCAAAAGACAGTAAGACAGGCTTAGTTAAGGTAAAGATTGACTTTTGTCAGGGAAGAAGCTAGCCTAGGGCATGACTACCTGATATAATCTGCTTTTAGTTAAAAAGTTTTAATTTCAGACCATCCTTTGTGGTTATTTTAGGTCTCTGAGTTTGCAAGGCCGCCACACAGGCCTTCCCTGAGCTTGTCAGGTTATCACGTGTCAGGTTACCTTTTCGTCCGTAGTCACATAGGTACCCTCTGCCTGGCACTTGTCAAAATTCCAGACTTCCAGAAGGAAAGTAGCTGTTTGGCATAAACCACGTTGTTTATGCAGTTCAGGCACAGGGAGCCATTCCTATCAGTTTTGGAAATGGTGGCAACGCTCCTGAAATCCAGGTTCCCAGACACCAGCCAACGTCAACCTTTCAAACCAGTCTTTCTAAGCATTGTAGTCTCAGGCCTGTTATGTTAACTCTTTTATATTCAACCAGTTTTTTTCTTTTCCTTCTGCTATGCAAATCAGAACATTTAAAGAATGCTTGCATCTTCCCAGTAACATATTTACTCAGATCCTTTATATAACATGGCAGGTTATATGGGGAGAGGTGGAGGCCAAAAAGAAAGGATATTGCATGTTTTGGTGATTACTTTAATTCTTTTTTCCCCGGAGGAGCACTTTTTGTTTTTAAACCTTGCCCGAGGATTTGCTTGGGGGGGGGGGGGTGGGGAGAGAGAGAGAGAGAGAGAGAGAGAAACATCAGTTGATTGCCTTCCTTAAGCTCTCTGACTAAGGACTGAATCTGAAACCCAGGTATGTTCCCTGACTGGGAATTGAACTGGCAACCTTTTGGTGCACGGACGATGCTCAACCAACTGAGCCACTCTAGCTGTGCAGTACTTTTTAATTTCTATATTAATCCATCACTATTTGTAAAAAAAAAAAATCAGGCTTATTGCTAAATATTATTTTAAAAGTTGTAATCTAAAAACCATACTGTGTGTTCTTAGGTGATCTTTTTTCTATTAAAAAATATACCAGTTCCCAAAAAATACATAGAATGGTAGCAAATTATTGCAAATCATGTATCCAATAAGGGACTTGTATCTAGAATTTATAAGTACTATTACAATTCAGTAATAAAAGACAAATAACCTAGTTTTAAATGTGAACAAAGTATATGAATAGACATTTCTCCAAAGAAGACATACGAATGGTCAGTAAGCCCCCAAAACGTTCAATATCATTAGCTATCAGGAAAATGTAATCAAAACTGTAATGAGACGCTGTTTCCCACCCAGTTGGATGGCTGTAATCAAAGACACAGATAATAACTAGTGTTGGTGAGGATGCGAAGAAGTTGGGACCCTCACGCACTGCTGGTGGGAATGTAAAATGGTACAACCCTTTGGAAAGCAGCCTGGCAGGTCCTCAAAGAGTTAAACAGAGTTGCCACATGATCTAGCAATTCCACTTCTAGGTATATACCCAAGAGAAGTGAAAACATATGTCCATTGAAAAAGCTTGTACAAGAATGTTTATAGCAGTATTGTTCATCATTGCCAAAAAATGGGAACAACCCAAATGCCTATCAGCTGATGAATGGATAAGCGACCTGCGATATATTCATATAATGGGATACTGCTTGGCAATGAAAAGAAATGAAGTCCTGGCACAACCTGCAACATGGATAAAGTGTGAAACCATTATGCTAGAAAGAAGCCAGTCACCAAGGACCATATATTGTGTGGTTCCATTTATATGAAATATCCAGAATAGGCAAATCTATAAAGATAGAAAGTAGATTAGAGGTTGACAGGAGCTGGCAGGATTGGGGGTGACTGCTAAGAGGTACAGGGTTTCTTTTTGGGGCAGTGAAAATGGTTGAAAATTGATTGGGGTGATGGATGCACAACTCTCTGAAAATACTAAAAGCCATTGTACTGTACACTTTAGATGGGTGAACTGAATAGTATGTGGACTATATCTCAGTAAAGCTATTAGAAAAATACACCGGTGCTTAAGAGAAAGTGAGTTCTTATTTGTCTGTTATTATGGAAAGCTGAGCTGTAATGCGCAGGCGTTTATTAGAATTCATAACTTAGATTTTCAGACCCGAGTCAGCTACTAACACATTGGAATAGCACTTGTTCATTCTGAAGAATGTGATTAGGAAACGTGATTAGGAAAATCCAAAGAGAAATGACACCAGGCTGGGAATATTTTAAGCATTTTCCACTTTGCTGTATGACAGGTCTCTGAGTTTAGAAATAAACCTCCATTTTCCTCATCTAGTACTTGGCTGCTGATGTTGCCCGAGTGGGAACTGAAGGTGGGACTTTTCATGAAGGAGTTCCTAGCTGGAAGCTTTTCTCCTAGGGGTCTATGTGTCCAAATGCTAAGGAGGAGATGGCTCGTCCATTAGCCTTTGAATATTAAGTCATAGGGATTTGAATCAGCTTTTATTGGGTAAAGGAAGTGAGTTTCCTTCCCACTTGCTTGTGTTTCATTCAGAATTCATCAGTTTACTTTGCTGTAAGAGTACATGGTAGGCAAATCTTTACTTAATGATTTACTGACAGATGTTTCTCGCACTGTATAGTTTTCTATCCGTTTCAGCTTACAGTTAAGGGAGGCACGGCTGAGAAATGCAGTCTGTGTTCCATTTAGGCTGGTGCTTTATGTCAGTCCCATGCGAGTGCCTGGAATGGAGAAAGAATGAGGAATCTGGGACAACTTTCGTATTCCTCCTGAGTCAGGTTCTCACGGTGGCCTCCGTCTGTTTGTTGAAGGATTGTACATTCTTAGCCAGATCATCCCTCAAACTCTCATGTTTCAAGACAAATACCAAAGCATATCCCAAAACCACATATAAATGAATTTTAGATTGGCTGTCATTTTAGATGATTCACACCGCTGCTCCCCTTATTACCACAAATCATTCCTGCACACCTGTCGAGGGGACAGGAAGCTCTGGCTCAGTGGGTGTGTCAGAAATAAATAATACATTTAAAAAATTTCCCAGAGAGGACATTATTATATATCTTGAAATCTCAACAAGGACATACCTCACCACAAAGAGTAGGGATGCTGCCCGGCTGGGGTGGCTCAGTGGTTGAGCATCGACCCATGAACCAGGAGGTCACTGGTTCGATTCCTGGTCAGGGCACATGCACGGGTTGAGGGCTCGATCCCAGTGGGGGGCATGCAGGAGGCAGCTGATTGATGATGTTTCTCTTTCGTTGATGTTTCTATCTTTCTATCCCTCTCCCTTTTTCTCTAAAAATCAATAAAAACATTTTTTTTAAAAAGGAGTAGGTGTAGGAATGCCGATGAGGGTGACACCCTGTATCCTGTTAGCCACCCCCTCTCGCGTGACTGTACCCGTTTCTCACAGAAGCTGTGCTGTGCAACCACGTTATGGTGTGTTTTCAGAGGACACAGGTGATCTGGTTTCTTTTGCAACCTGACCCTCTGAGATCCTTCAATTTAGTCCCGTGTGTGACAGATACGTTATTTCTTTGGTGTTTCTACGATTGATGTTCTTGTAAATCCCTTAGGAGATTTTAATACTGCTCAATATGTATTTAAATCTGTATTTAAACAATAAGAAGTATGACTCTTGGCAGGAATTAATTGTGTATTTGAGAATGGCCAATAAAATGAACACCTAAACAACTGCATAGAGCAGGCAAGAATAAATCTTTCAAGCAAAATGTACCTGTCTTCATCTGCTCCCTGAGTAACTGGTGCCAGGGAGCCAAACTGCCATTAGTTTGGATGTTATGGATTAGTTTACTGGAGAAGCTGATTGTGATGCCAGCATGGGCCAGGGAGGGCATTCTGTCTCTCTCTCCTGTCTAAGCCTGTCATCTGCAGAGCCCCTGAATACAGTCTTACAAGCACCAAGCACCGCTAGCGAGTGGGTATTTATGGCAATAGGAAGAAAAAGCTGATAGAGGTCTCACCTGTATTTGTTTTCTCTCTCCCATCTCCTGCATCCTTCCCAGGCAAAAGTAGAAGAAAAGATCCAAGAGGCCTTCAGTTGTTACAAGTTCAACCACCTTATACCAAGGTAAGCTGTGGTTAGGATTTTGAGGGGATTTGGGAGACACCACCTCCTGTGGGAGCCTCTCTTTCCTCCTTGAGCTTAACTAACCTTGGGGGATGAGTCTGCTGGGAGAATGATGTTTCTTGACCTTGTGGCCACTGGCTTATCACCCTAACTCCTTCCTCCACTAGATTGTTGTTCAGAGATGTTCCACTTTCACTGAGCCGTCCGCTGTCATGAGGACACGCCTCGAGGCCTGAACTCTGAGGTCTGAAGGTGGAGAGGGGAAGTTCATGTTTCTCTTGCTTAGTTGTGAGCTGCTGCTCTGGTGTTCAGATGAGAACCCTCAAGTCTTTCTTTTTCATATTACACTTTGAAACAGATGTAGGGTCTGGGGGGTGGCAAACAATGGGTTCTTCTGATGTATGTTATTGTTTGACTAGGAAAATGTGAGGAGTTTGAGTTTCTCCCAGCCTGGCCCTTGTTGGTTGTGCAGCAAATCCCGTGGATGAAACATAAGGCCTTTTGTTTTCTTTGGCACTAAGCAGGTTGAAGTCTTCTAAGCTCTTTGATGTCAGATATTCCAAAAAGGGGGCTATCAGCAGAAACTTCTTACTTCATTGGAACCCTTATTTTATCTTCTTTCTAGTGTTGTAATGTATCACACTAGGATACAGTAGGGTTATTTCATTCCTTTATTAGCATTTCTCTTTTAGTCATAAACTGTTTCTCCGAAACCATCCTGCGTCATATTTCCAGCCATCAGAACGGACTAGTAGTCCAAAACTGTGCGGGGTCATCATTTTATCTTAATGATACAGTACTTTCCCTGGACAACCTCTGAACAAAGTGTAGTTAGGCTGCTGGCTGATTCCCTCTGGGTGGGAAGCTGAGGGTCTGAAGTCCGGCCTGACCACCTCTGTCGTGTCTCCCAACTTCCTGAGACCTCCTAACAGACTGACTCCTGGCAAGTCACTCCCTGGGTTCCTTCTACTCACTGGGACATTACAAATGTTTCTAGCCCGAGTTAACTTTGTGTCTTTCTTGCCACCATTCTATTTTGCCACTATTTCCTTGAAAAATTTTTTTTTCTTTGAGAAAATTAGCCAAGGCAGAAAATAAAGGCAAATTGGATAAAGGGGAAGATAGATGGGAATGTTGCCTTTACCTTCCTTACCTGGGGAAGGAAAGAAGGAAAGTATCCACGGACAAGAGGAGTGTTTCCCCAAACTGCTGAACTAAATCTCTGCATTGACGCAAAGCTCAGGCCTCATTAAATGAATTACTGCTCTTGTCATGAGCCATGGCCAGAGATGAGCAAATAACACCGTTTGTATAAATATTTTGGGGGAAAGGAACTCTCTGCCCAGCACGGGCTGTTTTCTAGAGGTGGTGGGACTAGGTGATGATGAGAGGTGTTAGCAGTCACATCACCGCTGACTCACTGGCTGGGCTCTGAGCCACTGTCTACCGTCTTCAGCTCTCTGTGCACATGTCCTTTGTGTTTCCAAAGGGACCTTGGACCATTTGGCATTTCTTGTTCACTCACCATCGGTGTAGGGCCCTTGGACTTTTCTCTTATTCTTACTGAGCTGTGACGGAGAAGGGAGGTTATGGTCTGGGAGGAGGAAGAGGTTGTTTTTTGGGATGGTGGTGGACAATAGAGGGCTAAAATCCCCTGATTGATAGGTCTTAGGTCAGATGTGGGAGGGAAACAAAAATGTTCCTCTTGGGTTTGGATCCTTTGTGGACATAGAATATATCAGGGCCCTGGGTTTATTTCAGGAATCTGACATTTCCCATTTTATCAGTGTCACTCCTGACACGAGTGTTTTAAAGGATGCTAATGAGCATCTTATTATGCCACACATGCTAATTAATATTAGAGATATTACATTTCGGCTGAATGTCTGAGCATATACATCAACGTGTCAAAATAAGGCTGAAGCCAAACATCACCGTCACAGAACGAACTTATAGAATATAAGAATAAATCTGAAAATTCATCAGAATTTTAAATTATAGTCACAGTTTCAGTATTTAACATTTTAGTAATCAGATTTTAAAAGTCTGACATTGTGTTGTAGGAACAAACCTTTATTGTTGGCTAAAGTGAATATGTAGGTATTAGCAGTAAATCTAGGTGCTGTGGCCTGTTTATTTTTCTGAGGTCACGATGCTGATCAGATGTGAGAGAATCACACACACTCCCAGGGCCACTGGCCACATGCAGGACCAGGGATGCCAGGAGTGATGCTGAGGGAGGCGTTTGCCTATTCAGCCTTCAGAGCCACAGCCAAACAGCAGACCTGGCTGGAATTAACGGCTGAGGCTGGATGTCAGTACAGTCTACATTATTCTCATCCCAGAAATGATTTTACTCTCTCTGTAGGACTGAAACTTGCATCCTGTCCTAGATGAGGTGGTCTGTCCCAAGGAGCTTTTGACTATGCTTTTAACAGTGTTGTTCAGCAGTATCCTGCTTTCCTGGAAAGTTAAATTTTCCTTCCCCATAGTCATTCTCACTGTTCCACACACTTATGAATTGACCCTTTTCCATTTAAAACATACCTTTAGTAAGAAATCTGAAATGCATAAACCAAACACACACATCCCCTGTCTCTTTCCCTCTCTCTCTCTCCCTCTTTCCCTCTGTCCCCCTCGTTGTTTTCTGGAGGAGATGTGGCTAGTGGTCATTGGAAGTGAGAAATACTGACAGTGGCCCTGTGCTAGTAGAGCACTGAAGGTTGTGTTGACAATTGCCCTGAAGTCAAAATACTCTGAGTTAAAGCTCTCAGAGCACTTCTCACACAGGTGCCTGCCATGCATCCATGCTTTTCTACCATTTCTGTGTGTGATGCTACCTTAGAATTCCCCAAATCCTGATCACGTGCAAGATGTAGTTCTTTGCACTGTTATTTTCAAGTCCCTCCTTATAAACTCATCTCCCTTCCTACTCTCCCTCAAGTGACTCATTACTTACTTGCCGGAGGCTTACTTTCTGACTGGAGATGCCACTGGCTTTAGTCTCTTTCAAACCTTCCCAGGAGCCAACAATGGACTGAATCCCTGTCATCTCACCTGTCACAGCCAAAGGCCCGATTCTCAGGGATGGTCCAGGTTTAGGGGAGGAAATATGTTTGCTGTCATCCAGCCTGCCATATTCATTTAAAGTCATGCATTCCCTTACTCCTTCAGCAACAGTATCTAGGGGGTCCCCAAAGGGCCAGACACTGCTGGACTCTGGGAACAGTGAGCAAGGCCGGCCCAGGTCCTGCTCCTGCCAGGCTCTCAGTCTCACTGGGGACGTGGCCATTAGACAAACCAGTGCAAGTATGTAGTTACCAGTGGGATGAGTGTCAAGGAAGAGAATGGGATGCTCAGAGAGAGAGTAAAAGGGAAGATGTAGTTTAGGTTGGGAGTCAGGGAAGGTGTTTTAGTCCGTTCTAGCTGCTATAACAAATTTCCATAGACTGGGTAGCTTGGATAACATTCATTTCTCAGAGTTACGGAGGTTGGGAAGTCCGCAGTGAAGGCACCAGCACATTCAGTTTCTGGTGAGGGCCCACTTGCTGGTCCATAGATGGCCATCTTCTCGCTGTGTCCTCATATGGGGGAAGCCGTGAGGGAGGTCTCTGGGGTCTCTTTTATAAAGGGTACTAATCTCTTCAAGAGAGCTCCGCCCTCATGCCTCAGTCACCTCCCAAAGGCCCCGCCTCCGAGTACCACTACATTGGGGATTAGCATTTCAACATATCAGTTTTGGACAGAAACATTCAGTCTGTAGCAGAGGCCTCTCAGGGAAAAGGCCTCTCCTAGGCTGAGACCTCGAGGGTGAGGAGGAGGTGGCCAGTTTTGGAGGTGGTGGGAGGGGTCCAGACAGAGGGAAAGTGTGAGAGGGAAAGAACAGAGTGCAGAGAAGGCTGAATGACTGGAGCTCAGGAGACGAGGTTGGAGAGAAGTAGTTGGAGGCACATCTGAAGGGTTTTCAAGCCCAGTGGGCTCAGTCATAATAAATACAAGGTACCTTGCTGCCCAGCACGTATATTTCTAAGTTCTTTCCCCAACAGTGGAACTGGACTCCCAATACCCTTAATATATTCACTTATTCGGTGATTCCTCTTGTGGGCCCCAATTTCAGGGCCCCCTGATCCACTTGAGCATGGGCACCTTGCATTCCTCTCCACTGCCCCACTCCTGTGCAGAGCCTCTCTGGTCCTGCTCCACCTAATCGAATGTGCCCTTAGGGCTGAGTTGTTCAGGAAGGAAAGGGAAAGAGCTTTAGCTTTTCTTTTTTACACTTCCTTACAACCTTTCTTCCCTTACAAGCGCCACAAACACCCTTAGATTGTGGGTTTGGTTTCCTGCCACCAGCCCTGTAACCACCCAATCCGTTCAGTACGCTGAAAGTCGTGTAGTCTGGAAAGTGACAATCTGACCACGTCTTTCCTGTGCCTGAAATACTTCGGTGACTACCTTTTAAAAATTGTTTTTCTTTTTTTTGTAACAGCTTTAATGAGATATAATTCATATATTATACAATCTCACCCATTTAAAGTGTACAGTTAAGTGGTTTTTAGTATATTCAGAGTCTTGCAGCCATCACCACAGCTAATTTTAGAATATTTTTATTGCCCCCAGAAAGAAACCCTGAGCCATTGCCCTCCAGTTCCTCCATTTCACTTCCCACCCCCTAGCCCCTGGCAACCACTTAATTTACTTTCTGTGTCTATCAATTTGCCTATTCTAGACATTTCATTTAAACGTAATCATACGATATGTAGTCTTTTTGTGACAGCTTCTTTCACTTAGCGTAGTGTTTTCAAGGGTCATCCATGTTGTAGCACAGCGACCCCTCTGTGCTCTTCAGTTTAAAATCAAGCCCCCCCCCCCCCGATGCATTTATAAGTCCTGTGTGCTCTGCCGCCTCCATACCTGTCTAGTCTGATTCCTCGCTGCTCACTACCTTGTGTTTTGGCTCCCGCTGAACTAACCCCCCTGGAATGTCCACAGTGTGCCCTTCCTGAAACACCCTCTGACGCCTTCATTTTGCCTGGCTAATGCATGCCCTTTGGGTCTCCTTCATTCATGATCCAATGCTGTGTCCTTGAGGAAGTCTGTTCTGTCCCCCTGCCTTCCTGTGTGCTGCCAGAGCCCACCACCGGTCCTGATCGGAGTGTTGGTCCGACAGGCTGTAATCACCTGGCCCATAGCTGGAGGGAGCTGAGGTAGGTCCGCCCCAGTGCCGGGCCCTCACCCCCACAGAGTGGGTGCTCACTGAGTCCTGACCCCGGTACCTCCTTGAAAGAGAAATCGAGTCGGTCCTTTTTTATGATCTGGAATCTACTCTCACCACCCGCTGAACTCTCTTGAAGGTTGCCAGCCACTTAGGTTTGCCCTCTTTCCCCTCAGTCTTGTTGCAGCATTTGCCACTGCTAAATACCTCCGTGCAATTCCCTCCTCCCAAATCGCCTGTGCCCAGCCTGTGCACTTCCCCAGCTTACGTAACTCTCTTTATTCCTCTCCTCTGGCTCCTGTCCTTCTCCAAGGATGTCCTGCCTTCCCCCACTTCTGCACTGAAACTTTCTCTCTGCTCCACTCGTGCAGCTTCA
Source organism: Miniopterus natalensis (assembly GCF_054644295.1). Taxonomy (NCBI): domain Eukaryota; kingdom Metazoa; phylum Chordata; class Mammalia; order Chiroptera; family Miniopteridae; genus Miniopterus; species Miniopterus natalensis. The sequence continues at coordinate 27,580,651 of NC_142081.1, read as the reverse complement.
CCTGTCACCTGCGTGCAGATAAATGGTTCCCAGTCAGTCTGTGTCACCTGGATCCCTCTCTTGAGTCTCACATGTGTTTCCAACAGTGCAGTTGACACCCTCACCTGTATGCACTTTCAGGGCTTTAAAGCCCACCTGTCCAGAAGCCAGCTTATCATGATCACTTTGCTTGTTCGAGCCCTAAGTACTCTAAGTTCTTCTCATCTGGTTGACTCTTAACAATGGTTCAATAAACAGTGGTTGAATTGATTACCTAGAAAAGAGAAGGGTCATGTCTTTTCCCACCTCATCTAACCAATCTTCTCACCTCTTCTCTCTCCCACTTAGTGCTTTCATTGAGCCCAGTTTGTAAACACATATTGAATACCTACTGCTGTCAGATAGTTTTTCTAAAGCACTGTTCTAGTCATTTTTTTTTTTTTTCTTCTCAGCTCAAACCTGCAGGGCTTCCCTTTGCCTACAAAATTGGGTAGAAATTCCTCAGCTGGACCCGGACCACTGTAAAAAGGGCATCAGCTGCTTTCCGACCATTCCTCTTTCGTTCTTAACATTCAGGCCCAATCCCCCACCTGTCACTCCTCTTGCACACTGTACCTGTGCTGCACAGTAAGTAGCCATTAGCCACCTGCAGCGATTTAAACTTAAATAAAAATTAAACACAATTTACAATTCGGCTGCTCAGTCACACTGGCAGATTTCAAGTGCTCGATAGCCACATGTGGCTAGTGGCTGCCTCGGAGACAGCATGGATGACATTCCCATCCTCACTGAAAGTTCTTTGGGCAGCGCTGGTACCTTTTGTTTCCATTCCTCCCAGCTCCCCTTCTCCCCCGTCTCCTCCCCTCTGGCCATCTCTACCTGTAAAAACCTCTCCCTCTACCAGGGGCTCCCACCCCGCATTCCTCCTCCACACAAGCTACCCCTCCCTTTAGAGCCTTGGTAGGGTTTGATCTGTGTTTCCTTTATGAAACCTACACGTTTCCCCTCATACTGTAGTTCTTATTTCACTTCCAGGACTGAACTGGAAGACTTTTTGAGGTAAAGACTACATTCATGATCTTATTATTGCACAGTGTACTGGGAGTTTCAATAAACAATTGTTGAATTGAATACCTAGAAAAGAACGATTCTTCTATTTCTGAAATTAGTAAGCACGGTGAAATGCCTTGCCATTGCATCCCCCTTCCCTGTGATCACAGGCCGCTCCTGCCGGACGAGGCACAGTGCAGTCCCCATGCCTTGCCTGCCTGTGCCGGGGGCCTGGGCGGCACATTCCACCTGAGAGCCAGTGTTGCCGACACCAGCGCCAAGGAGAGCGGCCGGCTGCGGAACACGAATGGTCCTCTGGCCAGGGCTGTGGGTCAGCACGTAGGAGGCGGAATTTCAGGGAGGGAATAATGGATGGAAAACTGAGGGGCAGGCAGAGTGCAAACTGCAAACCTTAGAGAAGTGACCCCAGAAGAAATGGGTGGAACAATGGAGGCAAACCAAGCCAGGGAAATGGTTTAAATTGCTTACGGGGTGGGGAGCCACAGTTAGACCCTGGAGCAACTTTCTGGGTGGTTTGTCACTGCCTCGCTCTGTGTGTTCATTGTGGCTTTTTACTTAGCCACAGTCACCTGCCATGAAGAAGAGGTTCACATTCAAAACATTTGCCAGCCCAGTTTCAGACACGTTAGGGACATTCAGATGCTGGCCTCTTCTCTGATTTAGCCGACCTTGGAGCTAAAGAAGTTGCTGGTTATCTGTTCATTGACAGGAGTGGGGATGTCCTAAAGCTGAGTGTGTGTGCATGTGTGTGCACGTGTGTGCACGTGTGTTCTGTAGTGGGGTGGAAGCCTAAGCTACCAGAATAGGTTTATGAGCCCTTTGTTTTTCCAGGCTCGTTTTGCAGAGGGAGAAGCACTTCCATTACCTGAAAAGAGGCCTTCGACAGCTGACAGATGCCTATGAGGTAAATACATCGATCAGGAGCATTTTCTATCAAATTATCAGCCAGATAGTTCTTCCTTTTTTCTGTTTGAACATAAAAGACTTATGAGTGTGATCTGTTGTAGGTTCATGCATTGTACATGTGGCTCTGGCAGGAAGTGGGTACACGGGCCCAGGTGCTGCAGGGCTGGGACTCCCACTTCTGAAAGGGCAGAGCTGGGCTCTTCCTGTCCTGCGCTCCTCAGAGCTCAAGTGGCACCCTAGGTGGGGGCAGGCTTTCTTCCTTTGAGATCACAGTGGAAGGGGCCATGCACTTTCTTCTAGACACCCCTTAACCGCTAGCTAAAGGGCAGTTGTTACCCATTCATTCCTAACTCTTTGCCCTATAAGCTGATCTAATTCCTAGGCTGGCCAAAGGATCAGTATATAAATCCCGGAGAGTACTGCTGCAGGCCAAAGCCATAGCAGTGTCTTCCGTCACCACACCAGCTGTCCCCCAGGTGGCAATCTAGTCATAGCACATTTAAGTAGAGGACAGCATGGGCCAACGGGAGGAGCACTGGCTTGGGAGTCCAGAAACCTGATTCTTGTCTCATCCCTCACATTTACTGTCTTTGTAATCTAGAAAAAGTTCATCTCTCTGGACCTCATTTATATACTTGAGATCTGTAAATTGGGGGCAGTAATACTACCTGCCTGCCTGGCCTTGAATGCTCAGTACATGTTATGGCTTGAATTAGGATCTAGTTCTCTTCACTTGTCACCTTTGGAAACCTTTCCCAGTGGCCCCAGGCAGTTAGTCAGCCTCTTCCATATGCTCCCTCAGTATTCTGTTTCTGCCCTTTACAGCATTTAGCCAGGGTGCCCCCCCCCCAAATATATACACACCTTAATAGCTGACAGCTCAGTTTTGAAAATGAAATGTAGTTTAATAAACACTGCCTTTATAATTATTCAAAGTGTGTATACATTTTGGGGGGACACCCTTTATGTACATGTGTTATGTTCCATTTTGTTCCAGAAAGACATGAGGTGACTTGTACTTATGTGTCTAGTGCCTTCTTCCTCTATAGATAACCACACACATTCTATATCCCGAGCATCTCAAGAGTAGGAACAGGATTTTACTCTTATTGTGCCCCCATTATCGAATACGGTACTTGGCACAAAGTAGATAGTTACTAAATATTTGTTTAATCAGCGAATTAGTTAATCCAGGAAACCCTTTCTGGGACTGTACCTCTCCTTGGGTCTACACTGACAGCGTAGCAGCGCTGACCTTCCTAGCCTGTGCGGAGTGCTCTGCTCAGCCTTCCTTAGGGGCCCGTCAGGGAAGGACCCTTTGGGTTCAAGGTAAACTTTGTCCCATTGTCTTTTCTCACATATGGTCATTTCAGCTGCTGGCTAAGGCCACAAGGCAAAGTGTCCTTCATTCACTGATTGTTTGCAGGGTGCCCTCCTCCCCCCCTTGCTAGGCTGCCAGCAGTGAGACAGCGTCTCCTTGTCAGCAGTCTCTTGGAACGACTCTGAATAGGGTGTGTTTTCTCCCCTGTCCCTGTCACAGTGTCTGGATGCCAGCCGCCCGTGGCTCTGCTACTGGATCCTGCACAGCTTGGAACTCCTAGATGAACCCATCCCCCAGATGGTGGCGACAGAGTGAGTCTGGCTGTGGGGACTCTAGGGTGTTCTCTGGAACTGTATTTTGAGTTTGGGGTGCTTTTGGTTTTGTTTCTGTTTTATTTATTTTAAATGAAAAACACAGACTGCTTCAAAGAAACCCATGCTTTTCTTGACCTCCAGTAACTCCCAGAAACTTCTCCACTTTAGAAGCCCATTATAAGCACGTGGGCAGAAAGAGACTTTGAACTCCCAAGAGAAGGATTCTGACTTCTTCTATGGGCTTTTCTTTGGCTCTTGTTCTAGTCTTTGAGAAAAATCTTTATCATCAATTCTGGGATGCATGATCTTGCCAGAAAGTGCATTTGAATAGCTCCTGTGGGGACACAAGTGCCAACTCAATGAACAGAAATGCCTTTGCCTCCCTTAAACACCTCCACAGAAGCCCCTCCCCACCAGTGCCTGGGGCACAGTGCAGCTCCCAGTGGCACTGAGTGTGTTATTGTCTTGGTGGGCAGATACCATGACTCACAATTTTCTTATGATTCGAGATCTAAGCAACTAAGATTCTTCCCAAACTGCCGGTGCAGATGGCATTCTCAGTGTGGTACGTCACCCTGAGAAGCTCATCACAATTTATATCTTAAAGAAGAAGAAACCAGTCATCACCCCAGTCTCAGGGATACCTGGGGGGAGAAAGGGCAGCCAGGAATTGGATCCAGTGTCCCAGTTCTCACTGAGAGAGAGCACGTCCCCTCGGCAGCAACTTGAGTTCCTCCACTCCCCTTGGGGCTCTGGAGGGAGAGGAGTCTGGGAGGGGAGGCCCCCAACCAGGTTCCTTTCCCCACAGCACACAGGGGTGGCTGTACCAGGATGGGTGGAGGCCAGCCATGCCCCTCCCTGGCCACAGTGCCCAGCATGGGTCACATTGTCAGGTCAGAGGAATAGAACCGCACATTGTCTCATTCATTCTGTCTTAACAATAACCTCTCATTCTTGCCTTCCTGGGCAGGGTGTCTTGTGATGAATGTGGATCGGGAAGATAATAAAGAATTAGGCCATTAACCCTTGTGACATATACGATGCTTTCTGAGGGAGAGGAAAAATATGCATTGTCTGCCTCATCAACGCTGCTGCTGCAAGGCTCCCTGCTTCTAGCTCGAAGCAGAGTTGGATGTAGTTCCTGCAGTAACAGGAATTTAATTGTTAAAATAAAGGCCCATGTGTTTTTGAAATACCAGTTGGGGGCTGTGGCTTCTTTGGGAAGTTTCTCCTCCACATATACACAGTCAGGATGTTTGGTAGGGGCATGGGAAAGCCCTATGGGAGAGAAAAAGGAAACGGGGCCATTGCGAGCGTGAAGTACAGATGCCCCCTGGAGGAGAACACAGACCGATCTGAAGTGGGAAGGTCGTGATCAAGGGGCTTCTTGGGTTGGCATCGATTCTGAGTTTTTTCTAGGTTGTTTATAGGTAAGGCTTTTCTGAGGAAATAAGCGTCAGAGCAGCTTGTGTGGCATCTGATTGATAGGAAGAGAGGACCCCTCTAAAGGGCTTTTCACACTGAGTGGAGACAACCTAGTTACAGTAATGGATGCTTTCAAGTATATTTAAAGTTTAAGTAAATTATGGTGCAGTGCGTAAAATGAAACACTGTGCAACCATTTAGAAATTGAAAAGTTGCCCAGGCAGCGTGGCTCAGTGGTCAAGCATCATCCATGAACCAAGAGGTCACTGGTTCAATTCCAGTCAGGGCACATGCCCAGGTTGTGGGCTCCATCCCCAGTAGGGGCGTGCAGGAGGAGCCAGTAGGTGTTTCTCTCATTGATGTTTCTTTCTCTCTATCCCTCTCCCTTTCTCTCTAAAATCAATAAAAACATAATTTAAAAAAAATTGAAAAGTTAGCAGTTGTTAACTAGACTTATTGTGGTGATCATTTGGCAATATATACAAATATCAAAATATTATGTTATACACCTGAAACTAATGTTATACATTGATTATTCCTCAATAAACAATTCTATATAAATGTATATAAAATGTATATATTTATATAGAGATGTTCATGATTTAAGTGCAAAAGGTAGTTTAAAAGATTTCACTTTTATAGATTAAAAATAGAGATGGTTATATGCATAGAAAAACCAGGAGGACATATATATACATGGTAGTCGTTATTTCTGGATAGTGGGGTTAAAGGTGATTTTTTTTATAAACATATTTGCATTTTCTAAAATTTCTACAGTTGAACCTTCATTGTTTTATAATTAAAGAATGTTTTAAGACTGAAAAGCTGATTTCAAGATTGATAGTGAATGACAGAATTTCTGCTCCATGGCTGCCTGAAAAGCTTGCCTGTAGTTCTGTGGAGCACTGACTTAACACACTTTTAAAGAATTACTTGGAGCTCTGGCTGGGTGGCTCAGTTGGTTGGAGCATCGTCCTGCACACCAAAAGGTCATGGGTTCAATTCCCAGTTAGGGTACATACCTAGGTTTCAGGTTCCATCCCCAGTTGGGGAGCATACGGGAGGCAACTGATTGATGTTTCTCTCTCACATCTTTCTCTCTCTTCCTCTCCCTCTAAAAATAAATAAAAACATATCCTCAGTTGAGGATTAAAAAAAAGTTACTTAGATTTCCCTAGCAGGCCGTTAATTCTAGGTGCTGGTAGTATTTGTTATAAACAGAGCTTACAAGGAAAGCAATTTTTAGTAAGATACAGAGAAATCTTAAGGACCTCTATAAAAATATGGGGATTTGTTTTTTTTAGACTACTTGATACAGGATATTGCCTTTTTATTTGTTTTGCACAGGGAAAAGAAATGCTTTGAAAATGTGAACAGATTTTTTTCTTCATACTGATACCAAGGTGACCTAGAGGCTGAGTTTAGCTCCGGAATTTTATTATTTCCTGTGCTCTTTTCTCCCCTCTCCCTCACCTAGTGTGTGTCACACACACACACACACACACACACACACACACACACTCTCTCTCTCTCTCTTTTTCCTGTTTTGTTCACTGTTGTGCTTGTTTGTTTAGGGAACAAAATGCCATGCTGAGGTCCCTCTAGTGGGCAAAATCACTTTTGTTCTCTACTGTGACGGCTGATGAAAGCCAGCAAGGCCAGGTTTTTGCTGCTGGTGTCAGACCTTGCAAGAACAGAATATACATAGGTAGGAATTTAGCGTGCCTCTCTTAAGAGATTGTATCTACAAATGTATACGTGTTTACCTAAAATGAATTAATATTTTGGAACCAGACTCAGTCCATTTGCTTGTTCATGATTTTAGCACCGAAGGAGGCGTCCTTAATGAGAGTCCCATGCTTTGTTACTGAAAGCCGCTCTAAGGACGTGCATGGATAAAATGAAAACTGCAGGGAGACCACGCGTTGTTGAGTTAGGCTTTTGGCTTCTGTAAGATCTAAAAATTGTCTTTAACTTAAAAATCGTTTTAGGACTTTTCTGCTTATAAAGTTTTTCCAAAAATTAAATTTAAATTTTCATGTGTCAGTGTTTTATTATTTAGCTCTTTTGAAGGGTGATTAGTAGCTTCTCCCCTAAATAACTCCTTAAATATTTTTTCCTTTTAATTTTTAAATTTAACTTTTAAATTTAAATATGATTTGTTTCTTTACCTTTTAGTGAGGATACCTTATTTGTCTTCTGGGCTTTTTGTTTTTGGCCGGCAGCACCTGGCATCTAGTGGGTAGAGGCCAGGGATGCTGCTAAATGTCTTCTACAGGACATTCCCACAACCAAGAATTATCCAGCCCAAGAAGTCAATAGTGCCAAGGGGGAGAAACCCTGCTGTAAAATAACCACCTTCAGACTTGACCACACATCCAAACAGCAGCATCCAGAAGATTGCCGGCGCCTTATGCAGAGTCAGAGAGCCTGTCCCCCGCTACAGGCAGCCCTGGCTCCTGGAGCCAACAGCAGAGCCTCCACCTGTTCATTGCTGTATCCACCTGGGAAGGAGTTCTCCTCTCCCTTGTAGTACGGAGCCGAAGCTGTTTTACAGCATGAAATTTGAAAGACTTAGCACTAGAAGAAGCTTGATGTCGACTCATTCGTCTTACATTTGCATCTGCTCCTGAGCCATTTCACTCAGGGCCGCTATTCCAATTTCAAAGCTATAATCTTTGTAACTTTTTCTAGACCTTATGTCGGTCTGTGGTAACCTATTCTGGTGCCGAAGTTTTTCTTACATCTAACCTAAAATCTTGCTGCAGATTTGCTTCAGTTTTTGTTTATTTACCAGCAAGTTTGTATAACTACCCGTTGTATTTTTGAGGTATGTTGCTGGGCAGCTTTCTACTGTGGTTGCCTGTAATATTAAGCCTTTAAATAATTTTTATAGTCACCCATTTTTACAACTCGAATCTGAACTTCCTTTGAGTTTGAAAATGGAGGCTTGAGCCACATGCAATTCTGACCAGTACTGTGCTTATAATGCTTTTAACGGGCACTTTTGTTATTGCTGACAACTCATGGGCCCTAAGCTCCGGTCCTTTTCCTGCTGTGTCCCTCGTCCTTTCCCGCCTTATATTTAATACACTCTGCTCATCCCCGCTCCTGCCATCCCTGTGTGCGCATATTGCTACTTGTCCCCGTTTCATTTGTTTTAATCTTATTGGCTTGTGGTGTGTTTTACGTTATTCCACTTTAATTCTCACCATGGAGGTATTTCCCTGCTCGCTGGTACTATTCACTGAACATGCTTTCAAGTTCTTCATCCAGGTCGGCGACAGCGATGTTCAGAATCAGCCACATCAGACCCGACCTCAGCCACCACCTCAGAGCCTGAGTAACCTCCTTATGAGGCTCACCGTAAATCCTTGATACTCTTGCTTTGAAATTGAGCCTCTTGCTTTGAACTTGATCCTCTTATATGTTTTATATACTCTTCAATAGTTGAATGATAGAGCTGTGGTATCCACATAGAACTTTCTACGATAGTGGAAATGTTCTGTATTTTGTGGTAGCCACTAGTGACGTGTAGCTATTGAGCAGTTGCCAAGTGGCTTGTGTGACCAAGGAGCTAAATTTAAGGTTTAATTTAATTAAAAATTTTAAATAGCCTCATGTGGCTAGTGTCCACCTATTGGACAGTGCAGATCTATCACATTGCTACCCAAAATGTGGTCCTCAGACCAGCAGCATTGCCGTCACCTGGGAGCTGGCTAGAAATGCAGAACCTCAGGCCCATCTGGCATTACTGAATTAGATCCCCAGGTGATTTCTATGCACTCTCAAGCTTGAGAAGTGCTAATGCTTGGCTGTACCTTGGAGTCAAATGGGGAGCTTTTAAAAATATTGTTGCCTGGGTCCTGACTGCAGTGATTCTGATTTAATTAGTATTAGGTCTGGCCTGGGCACTGGGATTTGTTAAGAGCATCCCCCATGTGATTCCAATGGCCCAGCAAAAATTTGTGGAGCTCATATGTTGTGTGTATCCAGATCACCTGGGAATTCCATAAAAATATAAAGGCCCAGGCTCTCTCTTGCTTCAGCAAGCCTGCGTCTGTGCATTCTTTACCAGCTGTCCAATGATTCTGATACACATACTTTGGGTTGGAAAATCCCAGATCTAGAAGATAGTTTCCCACTTCATTGGTAATTGTCATGTAATCTGGAATGAAATGCCTTGCTGATTTGAAAGCAAATGAATCCACTAGACCTTTTAGTCATGGGTCTAAATGAATGATTTATGCATGAATACTTGTTTTTCACAAAGTGTTAGTTGGTGAATTTCTGGTTTCTAAGATCAGTTTTTCTCTTCCTTTTGATAGATAGAAGTGTCATTCACATTTTGGTTTTCAGAATTGCTAAGACTTCTGCTGATGACAGCTGGTTGCTTCATGGTCAGTTTGCCAGTTCCTTAGGGTGCAAGCCTCTGGATCAGAATGTTCCATAATGCAGAAGTGTGAGAATCAAGGAAAGCCCAACCCCCTGTGCCCAGCACAGCCCCAGGGACAGTCAGATGCAGCACGTCAGCTGATGGAGGTTGGCATGGAGGGACGATTTAGAGGTGTCTGGAACATTCTGATCCCAGCTCATTCCAGACTTTAGGCTGTAGGGTCAGGAGGGCTGCATTTGGCAGTGTTCTATCTTTGGAGTTGGGAAAGGGGATGGATAACTAGCTGACTCTTTTTGTTCTCTTTAATGTGCTTAGTTTTCTATCAGCTAAAACCTTTTGTGACATAGCTCACTTTTTATATGTCAGTGCAGCTGTCCCTTGTTAGGACCTGTGTTTATTAGCTGTTTGTTTCTGGGATAAAAATTAAGGATGGTTTGGAAAATATGTTAGAAACAAACTCATTTTCTCTATAAAAAGTAATTGCTATTAAAAACATGCCATAAAACTGTCTTCCTCCTCTGATTACCAGCTTCAATTTCAATCCTCGTGTTTCTTACAGTAAAATTTTAGGCGCAAAGAGAATTTAATGTGTATGGTTTTTGACCTGTGACGATTTCAGGACCCCAGTAGCAAGTCAGCAGCATATTGCTGTCCTGGCCCAGATAATGGGAGCTCTGAAATCAAATATGTTGTGGAAAAGCAGTAATAAGCTGGGTTTTAGTGGAGATTAACTAGACTATGTGGTCTCTCTGGCAGCCATAGATAAGGAAGAATGAGATGAAAGAGCCCAGAAGGAGGCTCCCTGAGCACTAGAAGGACACAGATTTGTTCTCTTAAACGGGGGCCCGTCCTCATAGGAAGCTGCGATCCCAGCTGCATCGTGGGGAACCAACTTAATAACCAGGACTATCCTGGGCACCCCTTCCCCGTGAATTTCAGAGGACCTTGGTTGAATAGAGGCTTCCTGGGTCTCACCTGAAGCAAAAATGTAACTTCTGGGCAAACCGATGCCAGGTTTGGAGGCAGGGCTTGGAGGCCCACCCTCACTAACAGCTTTCCTCAGTGAGGAAACTGGAGCCTGTGGGATTAGTGTGAAAACTCTTCTGAACCCAGAGACTAGGGTGCGGTCTGTGACCCTAGTCAGGGGTACACAATAGGGTTCCACCATCGAGGTGAGCATGGTTCTCCTGGCCATGGCGGCAGACTCCATAAATGCCTCTTTCTTGTCGGTTCACAGAATAAAAATCAGTAGCCCACTGGGCTTAGGTGGTAATGGGCGTGAGGAGGCATCTCTTTAAGTATTGTTGGCAGGCCTCCGTGGTGGATCGCAACCTGGCGGTTAGTGTGGGGAGAGGCAGTTGGGCACAGAATGAAAAGATGGGGAGGATTTGGTCAGGAAGCACGACAGTGCCCCCAGCTCTGCAAAAGGCTATTTGTTTCTGCCTCGCCTATGTTCTTGTTTCATGACTAGGCCAGTACTTAAATGTGAAACTCAGATGGGAAGGCATACAGTACTGATGATAGCAGGGTAGAGAGTCAGGCCTTTTGCAGGGGTTAACTTTTTTTTTTTTTAATCCTTACCTGAGGAGATGTTAGAGAGAAGAAGGGAGGGAGCGAGAAAGGAAAGGAAAGAGAGAGAGAGAGGGAGAGAGAGAGGCATCAATATGAGAGAGAAACATTGATCGGTTGCCTTCTGTATGTGCCCTGACTGGGGACCAAACCTGCAACCCAGGCATGTGCCCTGACCTGGAATCTAACCGGCAGCCTTTAGGTGCACAGGACGACCCTCAACCGAGTCACTCTGGCTGGGCAGCGGTCAACTATTTTTAATATATATTCAATAGGTGGGAGGAGAACTTTTTTTTCTTCCCCTTTTGAGGGAGAGGGGGAGCATTTGGAAAGGCATGGACTCTGGTGGAATTTGGTGTTTTGAAATGAATGCTCTCTGACTTTGCTTTTCCCTTTGGCTGTATACCTAGTGTGTGTCATTTCCTGGAGCTGTGTCAAAGCCCAGACGGTGGCTTTGGAGGGGGCCCTGGCCAGTACCCACACCTCGCACCCACCTATGCAGCAGTCAATGCACTGTGCATCATTGGCACCGAGGAGGCCTATGACGTCATTAACAGGTACAGCCAAAGCCAGCGGTGATGGAGATGCAGAGGGCTCCTCCCTGCTGACACTGCGCTGACCATTGCCGTCTCCTGCCTCTCCCACTCCTTTTTCAGAGAGAAGCTCCTGCAGTATTTATATTCTCTGAAGCAACCTGATGGCTCTTTCCTCATGCATGTTGGAGGTGAGGTGGATGTGAGGTGAGTGGGGTTTTTCTCAGGCTGCTGCACCAGTAGGTTCTAGAGCTCACCTGCCACTAGAGATGCCAAACCCAAGGACCAACATGCTGAAGCTGCTGCTTTGTCACAGAATGACACGTAGAGTGATGTGCTGGGGACACAGTATCACAGTCATTGCGGAGATGTCCTGTGTGATGGTCACTAGACTTCTTTTCTGTAAATATGAACATATAATCAAGACAGAAACAAAATCAATTGCTCTTGTTTTAAAAGTTAAGAATATATTTATTTGATATAAAATGACATACCATAATATATAATAACCATATAGTGTCATATAATCTTTCATCTCTCTGGGATGGGAAGGGAGAAGAAAGCCCAGCAGGGACTTAGTGAATATTTCCTGAATGGATTTGATGAAACCATGAGCCTGTTTAACACCTGCGTGAGGGTGCTTTGGGAGTGCAGTGAAATAGACTTGCATTAACTGATTGGAACCAGTTGGTGCAAAATTATTATTTAACTCAAGAATTGCTGATGTACCTCGCAAGTAGCTTACTCACCTGGCAGACGATTGCTCAGGAAGCATATAGAGAATTCACTGAATAAGTCACTTCTCAGTGGCAGCTGATCATTGAGATTTTATACCAAATTCTTATTCCTTAGTCTGAGAAATATATTTTTATGAGATTTCTGTATCAAAGCCATGTTGTTGCCTATTTGTAAGTGTGTTTGCTCCTATATGAGTTGATTCATATTCTGGCCTAACCATTGATTTGAAGGTATAAGGGAAGAAAAACCCATGGCAATCGTGGAGTATAAAATACATTGCAGAGAAAAGTAGGCAGCTGGGCTGCAGAGGCCTTAGGTAAAGGATTTTCTTCTATCTCTGACCTGTCTGTTCCAACCAAAAAATGAGTATAGGTATCTGCCAGAGAAGCTGTCTTTTCTATTCTGGACACTTCTGACACTGGATGTGTGTTTTTCCCTCATGTTAAACAGTTCTGACACTAACTACCCAGAGTTAGGACAGATACCGCAGGTTAAGGACTCGGTCCCACAAGAATGCCGCTAGTTCAGATGCCAGTCACCAGTAGTGTGTCCCCAGGTTACCCACACTCCTGCCTGACTTGGCTGCAGATTGGGGGTTCCTGTGATGCCCTCCTCAGCTTCAATAATTTGCTAGAATGGCTCACAGAACTCAGGGAACCACTTTACTATTGTTGGTTCATTCTAAAGGATACTATAAAGGATACAAATTAGCAGCCAGATGAAGAGGTATATAAGGCAAGTTCTGGAATGTTCCAGAGCTCAGGAACTTCTGTCCCCATAAAGTCGGGGTGTGCCATGCCTCCGGCAGGCACATGATGCATTTATCAACCCAGAAGCTCCCTGAACCCCTCATTTAGGGCTTTTGTGGGGGTTCCATTATGTAGGCATGATTGATGAAGTCATTGGCCATTGGCAATTAACCCAATCTCCAGCCCATTTCCCCTGGAGAGTGGGGCTGAAAGTTCCAACCTTCAAACACATAGTTCCTTCCTCTGGAAACCAGCCTCCATCCTCTAGGAGTCACCTCAGGTATGGTTGAGTGGAGCTTGTTATAAATTTCAAAACACTGTCCTATCACACATATAACTCAGAATATTCCAGGGGGCATAGGATCTCTGTGCCAGGAACTGGGGAGAAGACCAAATATCTGTTTATTATATCACAATGTCTCATATCTGTTGTTAAAAGATAAACTGAGGCACATTAAAGATTTTTATCAGGCAGATTACCTAACTAGTGCTGACCAGGCCATTCCTGATCGGCTGGTTTAAGGTGCCATTTCTGGGAGAGCTGAAGCTGTAACTAAGTATTGGTTTTGCATAAGTGACTCCATTTTGGGCCTCTTACCTTGTTTCTAACACTGTATAGGCCAACAAAGCCAATATAACTATCGAGGAAAAGCAATATAGTATCGTGTAGATGCTTCTTAAGGAAAAGTTAAAAGATAATTTTTTCTTTCAAGGTCACTACATTTTGATTCCGGTTCTGTAGATATTCCAACCAAATATGCAGTCTTGAAGTTTAGCTTTTTAAAACTTCCTGAGATTATTAGGCAAAAGCCAACAAACCCTGGCAAGATTGCTTTGGCATTTTATCACATATGTAGGTGACAGGGCATAGAGTGTGTTCCAGAAAGAAGTTCCGTGCTGCTCAAGTTTAGAGGGCCGAGGGGGCAGTGGGAGAATGGGGGCTGGAAGGACCGGCGGGGAACAGATGAGGGTCCCCCAAATCTTACGAAGCCCAGCGTTAATTTAAGGGCGGTGGGAAGCCACTGACAGGTTTCAAGCAGGGAGTGATGTGATCTGACTGGATGTGATGTGATCTGTATATTATGAGTTCCCCAGGTGTAATGAACAGATTGTAGTATTTTAGCAAAAGTCTTCTGGTTTCAGGGCTGGAGGGAGGAAGGCCAGACAGGAGATTGGTCCAGGTCATGGTGACTTGGATTTGGGTGATAGCAGAGTGGATGGAGAGCAGGGGACAGATTGGAGAGACGTGGTGACTGGATGGAGGGAGAGGGGAAGAAACTGCACCAAAAAGAAGTATTTTGTTCCCTCCCCGCGTCAGCGTGAGAGCTGGGGCTCGGCAGCGGCTCCTGGCAGCCCGTCCCCGCCCCTCCATTGGGGAGGACACACTACATTTTTGGCCACCTCCCTACCTCAGAGGTTACATTAGGATTCAAGAGCAAATACTTGCGAACCCCTTTGAGGGGCTCGAGACCTGAAGGACGTTAGATCAGACCTTCGAAGTTAGCTCCTGGGAGGCGGTAACATTTGGCGCATGGGACTGTCGCGTGGGCCCGATGCCTCCGGGAGCACCCGGCCTCCGCGCGCCTTCGGCCAGCCGAGCGGCTGAAAAAGATGCTCGCGGGGGACAGTGCTGCGGCTCCTGCAGGGATTTCCTTGGAACAGACGCCTCCCTAAGTTTGGCCTAGTGTTATGAATAATATGGAGACTAGCATCTCCTTGTTCCTCCCTCTTATAGTTTCTTAGGAGGCCTTAGAGAGGATTTGTTAGCAAAGTGAGAATTTTTGTCTTCAACCTAAAATGGAGCTGAGATGCTGGCTATTTGAAAAGATTGTAGGAGGGAAGGAAAGACCATCTGAAATACATGTGTCCTGAGGACGGTGAGGGCTGGCAGAATTATTCCAAATAAAGTAGGACATTAAAAAATAAAAAGGCGTGTTCTTTTTCTTTTAAAAGTGTGTGTGTACCTGTGTGTGTGTGTGCGTGTGTGTACTGGTGGGCGCTTGAAATCAAAGTTTTTTCTCCTTCTAGAGGCCTAAGGAATGTATCTGAGTGGGCTCATCCATTCCTCTCTGATCCAAGCAGCCATGAAGGTCTGGTGGCCTGTTTTGCAATGTGCTCTTTGCAGGAAAAAAATACAGTTCAGCTTTAGTGTGTCCGTGCCACAAACAGATGGAAATCCTGGCTCTAAAACAGTACTGACATCTGAATGAGGGAGCGGATCAGAAGTGCCCGAATGACACCATGGAATTTTGGAGCTAAATTCACTTTTGACATAAACTGATATGGCTGTTATTTCCTCTGATGTAGATGTGACCATGTGGAGGTAGGGAGAATAGAATGTCATGTTCTTTCACTGGGACCATGCTGTGAGCAACTCGATCCAAATAAAATGTCAAACCTCTCAGTTGGAGACCCAGGAGGACTGACCCTGTGCCAAGAGTGAGGACAGGAGGTGATTACAGCTTACCAGGCAAAGAGAGCAATCTGCCCAAGAAGCTCAGTGAGCCTTATTTAGGCTCTTCCTTAAACCTTAACACTTTTCCCTCTATTTTCTGTCCTTGCAGAAGTGCGTACTGTGCCACCTCGGTAGCTTCTTTGACCAACATCATCACTCCAGACCTCTTTGAGGGCACTGCTGAATGGATAGCAAGGTGAGAGAAGCTGGGATGTGTCTTGGCCTCTAGGATAGCAGGTGGTCAAAGATTTCTGGAAAAATAAATAATATGAAAAAGGACTGAAAGAGAAAATAAAATTATAAGAGATGTATTAGGGTTGTAGCATTGTGCATTTCTAAGTTACTTTATTTATTTATTATTAATTTATTTTTTTAAAATATATCTTTATTGATTTCAGAGAGAGGAAAGGAGAGGGAGAGAGAGAGACAGAAACATCAATGATGAGAGAGTCATTGATCGAGCCCGCAACCCGGGCATGTGCCCTGACCAGGAATCAAACCCTGATCGCCTGGATCCTAGGTCGATGCTCAACCGCTGAGCCACGCCCGGCCGGGCTCTAAGTTACTTTAAAGGTTTCCTTTTTCCCAAACTTTCTTTAATGTTTTATTCCAGTTTAGGTTGGCAAAGATAAAAAACTTTGTTAGACTGCGGTAATAGTGGGAGTTTAAATGGATTTATCCAGTTTGGAGAGCAATTTGGTAATATCTCAAAGTAGCCCTTGCTGATGACCAGTAATTCCACTCCTGCAGAAACTCTCACACAGATGCATGAGAGAGACAAACACAGGACTTGTTTATAATAGCACAAAGCTGGAAACAGGTTGAATGTTCATAAGCACAAGATGGATCAGTAAGTTTTGGTATAGGCACATGGGAATATAGCCATAATATAGCCATTAAAATGGATGAACGAGAGCTGCATGTATCAACATGGACAAATCTCAAAAACTGTTGAGTAAAAAAGGGGGATGTTAAAACATGCCAATCAGGATATTTACTTAAAAATTTAAAATATGGCCTGGCCAGGCGTGGCTCGGCAATTGAGCATCGACCTGGGATCTGGGAGGTGGCAGTTCGGTGCCCGGTCAGGGCTCATGCCCTGGTTGTGGGCTCGATCCCCAGTTGGGGGCGTGCTGGAGGCAACCGATCAGTGGCTCTCATCATTGATGTTTCCCTCTCTCTCTCCCTCTCCCTTCTTCTCTCTGAAATCAATAAAGATATATTTTTTTAAAAATTAAAATATGCAAACAATTCTATATTGTTTATGGAAAGAATCACACGTAATAATATAAAAACATGCATGGGAAAGATAAACACCAAATTCAGGATGGTGGTTACATCTGGGGATAGAGCAAAGGAAATGAGGCCAGGGAAGGTCTACACATCTCCACAGAAGACTTCAACTGCAATTGTTTATTTCTTTTTTTGTTTTGTTTTTGTAATCCTCACCCAAGGATATTTTTTCCACTGATTTTCAGAGAGAGTAGAAAGGAGAGAGGGAGGTAGATAGATAGAGAGAACATCGATGTGAGAGATACACATTGATTGGTTGCCTCCTGCACACGCCCTAACCAGGGCTGGAGGTTGAACCCGCAGCCCAGGTACATGCCATTGACCGGGGAATCGAACCTGAGACCCTGCAGTGTGCAGACTGACTCTCTAACCACGGAGCCACACCGGCCCAGGCTGTAATTCTTTCTTTCTTTCTTTTTATTTAAAAAAAAAATATCTTTATTGATTTCAGAGAGAGTAAGGGAGAGGGAGAGAGAGAGATAGAAACATCAACGATGAGAGAGTCATTGATCAGCCTCCTCCTGCACACCCCACATTGGGGATTGAGCCCGCAACCCGGGCATGGGCCCTGACCGGGAATCGAACCTCGATCGCCTGGATCCTAGGTCGATGCTCAACTGCTGAGCCACGCTGGCCGGGCTAATTATTTATTTCTTTAAAATAGTTTTTAAAAACCCTGATATGTACATAGTTAAATTAAAGGTAGGTATTAGATACATGTATGTTCTATATATTATTTCCTATACTTTCCTGGATGCTTCAAATATTTCATCATTAAAAAAAAAAAGAAAACACAAAGTATAGTAGATACATATGGATATTATAGAAAGATACCCGAACTGTATTGTTTTATTTTTTACAGTTTTATTTTTATCAAAGTACTACTACTTATTACTATGAAATATAATTTACAGCTAAACCTGATGATATACTATGATCATATTTATTTTTTTGTATAACTTCTATTTTCTTAGAATTAATCATTACCTCTTTTTTAAAATGTTTGTATCATGAATTCATCCCCAAGCTTTCTGCCAGAGCTATAAATTACTCTCAGTACAGTCAAACACTTCAGGTCATGTATCAATTCTCTTGTGTGTGTGTGTATTTGTGTGTGCGCGCGTGCATGTATGTATCTTGAGTTATCCCACCTAGAGCCCTCTGCCCTCCTGCTTCTGCCTGGACAGATTGCTCTCAGCTTGCCTCACAGCAGGCCTCCAGAAGCTTCCTTTCAGCATGACATTCACTTCACTTCTCTGCTTTGTTGAAGCCCTGTCCTCCCTTCCCTTGGTCTACTAACATTTTATTTAAAAAATTTTTTATTAATTTTAAAAAATATATCTTTATTGATTTCAGAGAGAGAAATGGAGAGGGAGAGAGAGAGAGAGAAACATCAATGATGAGAGAGTCATTGATCAGCTGCCTCCTGCACGCCCCGACTGGGGATCGAGCCTGCAACCCGAGCATATGTCCTGACCAGGAATCAAATGCCCGGGCTGGGCTTACTAACTCATTTTAATGAAGCACATATTCCAATAAATCTTCCAAAACAGCAGTTGGGTGATACATTTAAAGTTAATTTAATTTAATTAATTTATTTTTAAATATTTTAATTTTTTTTTTTTTTTTTTTTTAAGAGAGAGAGGAAGGGAGAGGGACACAGAGAGAGAAACATTGATGCTAGGGTGAAACATTGATTAGCTGCCTCTAGCACAGCCCCCTCCCCCACTGGGAATCAAGCCTGCACCCAGGCATGTACCCTGACCCGGAATCGAATTGGCAACCTGTTGGTGCGTGGGACAATGCTCAGCCAACTGAGCCACACTGGCCAGGGCTCCTGTGTTTGCTCTTTTAATACCATCCTATAAGTAGGGTTGGTCTTCTAATTTTTCAAACATTCTTTGCCAATTTTTCATTTCTTAATCTTTCTTATGCACTTTCTGAGAGATTCCTTTATCTTTTATCTTCTAATTCTTCTGTTGTTTTATTTTTGCAGTTCTATTTAAAATTTTCCAGAGCTTATTTTATCTTCACTTATAACAAAGAATGCTTCTTTCTTACATACTCTCCTGTTCTTGTTTTAGGAATATTTTATACCAACAGTATTTTTATTTTGTATTATGTTTTATCTAGAAACAACTTCTAAGAAGTTTACTTCTGCTTCCTGCGTTATTTCCTCCAATTTATTTTTGTTTGGGACTATCTCTTTATTATTGGAGACTTCACTCACATGTCTGGTGTTAGGAGTCAAGTGCTAAAATCTGATGGGGAGCTAAGTGTGCCAGGCAGGCTAGGATCCAGCCATTCACTGGGGAATTCTCATATATCAGTATCTGTAGGGGCTTTTTCTTGGTCGTGTGAGTTTCCCTCAAGAAGAATCTTCCAGACTCCTGGTTGGGGTATGAAGTTGGCTCCAGCTTTGTGAAACATTAGCAGGGAAAGAGGTTGGGAGTGTTTACGTTCAGATTGTGGACTAACTTAACTCCCTGCTTAGTACAGATTCTTGCTCTCAGATGTCCTGGATGTCCTGGAATTCAGGTCTCCTGAAACCACCCTTCTTCTGCTGGGTTTCAGTACTTTTGCTGGGTACCTGGAGGTCTAACTGATTCTTATATAAATTTGCAACCAATCAACTTGGTTCAAATGCATCCCACTCGTGGCGGCTCCTTGTGTCTCCAGTCCCTGGGCCTTTCGGTGGAGCGGATCACCTTGCTTTCTGCAGCTTCCCTCCCCTCCCCGTGCTGGTTTAGGTCTCTATTCTTTGGTCATTTACTTCTGTCTCCTCTTTTCTAGCTTTCAGAATTTATCTCCTGCCTATTCATAGTCTCTCCTATTCTCTTATCCCTTTTAAAATTTCATTTTTGGGGGCTCTTGTGTTCAATCCTTTATGTTTAGCGAGAGGACACTCCCAAAGAATTTTACCAAGTTGCTTCCACGCATGTGCAAACAAAGGGAGGGAAAGTGGAGTGTATATATATATATATATATATATATATATATATATGCATATTTGTGTATGCACGGGTGCATGCGTGTGCGTGTGTACAGAGAGAGAGAGACTGAGACACAGAAACCGACAGTGGCCACTGCTAGTGAGAGGGACTAGGAGGCCAGGGTGGGCAGGAGACCTACTTTTCATTGTTTATTTTTAAACTGTTTGAGTTTTTTTAATTAAAAAAAATTTTTTAAGGTAAGTTAAGATAAAAATTTTAAGATGTCCCTTGCATATGTATTCTTTACTCATTAGAACTTTCAAACTTGAGCTGTTTCTATGCGTCGCATAGCCAAATGTATGGGAAAGAAATTGGAGTGTGTGTTGGGTGGCAGTGGGGTTGGGGGACAGATGATGCTCAGAATCTGTGCAGGGAATGGTAGCCAGTGTTTCACTCTGCACTGCGAGGTCTGCACTGTGACCTGCCTGGGCCTGTGGCTTCTCTGAAAAGGAGCCGCGAGCTCCCAGCCGCCCGGCCTCAGGGCGAGGTGCCTGGAAGACAGGAGGAATCCTGCTGCCTCTCTCGCATCCGGACGACCTGTCAGCTCTTGGATTAAGTGCTCATCCCCCTGTGCACTGTACCGCAGCCAGGATTGTGAGGCAGACTCACCTGTAGGGAGCTTGACTCTATGTACATACTTCGAGATCATTGGAAGAAAGTCTCCATTGTTACATGAAAATACACTGAAAAGAAAATTTCTTTATTTCACAGAAAAAAAACATGTTTCTTACGGTAAAGGAAAAAGAAAATCTAAACTACTTGTAATCCACTACCAACAATTCTTGTGTATATCTTTCCACAATTCCAGAATAATATTACAGTATATTATCATTTTATAACTTTTTCATGTACTATATCTGGAACATCTTTAAATAGACTTCTGTAGCATTTGAAATGACTGTGTAGTATTCTGCTGTATAGATAGATATACCAGGATTTATATAACTAGTCCCTTACTGTTGAGGGTCTGTGTTTCACATCTTTCACTGTTATGAATGGGAATATACTGAACACTCTTAGAATCTGATCTTTGGAAACACTCTTATTTTATTGGATTAATTCCTAGAAATGACTCTATATTTCTGGGTCAAAGATTATGCATATCTTAATGACTAGCAAATATACTCTTAATACATAGTCTAACCTCAAATAATAATTGTAATAATAATAAATGAGTAATTTGAATATATAGGAAATTATAATTAAAAAAAATAAGTTTATTTTGAACAGTTATAAAGGTATACATGTTTACTATAGCCACTCTTGAAAATACAGGAAACTAAAGAGGAAAAATATTAGCAATAGACCTTTACTAAAAGATAACCAGAATTAGCAATTATTTTTCAATTGTATTTTAACCTGATGGTTATCATACTATATGTTTGATTTTATAACTTTTTTCCCAAAAAGTAATGATTTGAGGTACTATGTTTGTTACATAACTAGACTCTTTCTGAGCTGCTTTTTTTGGGGGGGCGGGGAAGGCATTTCCAAAAGTTAATGAGGTGGCATCTTTCTATTCATAGTTGTGGTTTATGCCTTAATGTGAGCGGACACATTCTTTGCCATCCAGGGTCCTACATTTGCGCCCGTCCACTCAGCCCTGCCACTCATTGGTTGACACTTACCCCTTAATCTCCTTTTCCCAATCTCCTCCTAGGTGTCAGAATTGGGAAGGTGGAATTGGCGGGGTGCCAGGGATGGAAGCCCACGGAGGCTATACTTTCTGTGGCCTGGCTGCACTGGTCATCCTCAAGAAGGAACGGACCTTAAACCTGAAGAACTTGCTGGTGAGTGTCTGTTGATCGGCTTCCTCCTAGGCCCACAGGCCCCGGGCGATGTGACTACTGGACAGGCTTTGGGAGGGTCTGGCTGTCGGAGGGGCTCACAGTTCCTGCCTATGGCTCCTGAAGCAGAAGTGCTGTAATGCAGCTTTAGGTAGAGTTGCTGGAGTGCTCACACTGTCTGAGAAAGTGGAAGCAGTAGTGCTTTCAGTTTCAGCGCCCTTCTTGCCTTTCTATCTTCCTGCCCTGAACTTTCTACATAGTGTGTTAGGCCAACTCCAGAGTTTTCTTGAGTCCCTCAGACATCTGGTATGAGCCAGAGTACCTTCCTCAGACTTCCAAGAAAAACGTAGTTTCAGTCTCTTAAAATTAGGGGTTCTCATGTGTCTTAGCATATCCTTAGAGAAAAAGTTATGAGAAGAGCTTCGGGGCATCTTGAAGTCAAGCTTTTATTACCTACCACACTATGTGAACATTCAGTAACCAAATTTAAATTTGCTGGGCAGAGCTGGGTAACTGCTTTGAGCAGGTGGCCCAAACATTTACATCTGGACTCCAAGCTCCTGAATGAACTCAGAAAATTGTCAGCTTCAAGGAGTCACTAGATGATAGTTCAATTATCATTGGAGACCTAGTGCACAAACATACACACACCCACAGCCGCCCAGGACATGTCTTTGGGAAGCATTTTACTCCCTGATCATGGCCTTAAAGCAAACCAGCTGCAACTGACAGTCATTTTTTTCTCCCAAAGTTCATAGGTCAGGCTCCTATCAAAGGAATTGTCCTGAGACCCATCGTGAGCTTCCCAGAGAGTTTCTGTTATACTCTGTAGAGATATGACTAGCAGCATTTGTCTTCATCCTTAGGAAGCCTCCTGTAGCAGACTCTTTTCCAAGGTTGTTAAAGGCCTGAAGGTTCACACTGAAATGGCCAACTTTGTACACTGGACTCTGAAATCCACTAAAACCTGATTACTAACAAAGCATGAAACACAGAACTTCCATTTCTCAGGCAGAAATAAAGAATATAATTAGCAAATGCCTATTACAAAGACAGTATTCAGGATTTGAACCCTGTCTCTACCACTATCTAGCCATGTGACTTTGGAAAAATTGTCTAATCTCTTTCAGCTTCAGCTCCCCCCCCCCCCCCCATAAGGTAGAGATAATAGTTCCTTGAAAGTTAAAGGAGAGAACATATATAAACAGCCTGGCACATGGGAGGTGCTCAGTAAATGTTAATGTCCTTCTTACCCAAATTACTCCATTTACTTTGGGAGAACTAGGGCCCATATCCGATGGATTTTATATAGTCAATAGGATGAACCCCTGGACTTAGGCACTGGGAAAAATTAATTAGCCTGGCTTAAAAACAATCTGTGGGGTAAGTGAAATGAAAAATGGGCTTCCTGCGACGGTGTCTGTTATCTCTTTTCTTGAGTAATGTGTAGCTCACTTTCACTAAATGGCATCGTCCCTAAAGCACTGTTTCATTTAAGACTGACTGGGGATATACCAGTGCCTACATCTGCAGTGCAATTTTTGTGTGTGTGTCTTTCATTTAAGTATTTGGGATTTTGACTCTCTAGGTGGGTGTTGCCTTAAACAGGAATATCATCTAAATTCTACAACGATTAACTTTAAGGAGGACTGGGACCCAGCCCCATACTTCCCCTTCCCCCTTTGTAGCTACTTTCAGGAACTCGGTCTAGTGAGAATCTAGGTACAGGGGAAATACCCTGCTGTGTACCAGGCAGCTCTGAAGTCCGTGGCTGGTGGCTGCTACGCCTTGCCGGGCTGGGAGGGAAATGGAAATATTATCTGCTCAGCCAGTTGGTTTGTAGGGGCCCAACCCGTGACTATCTTGATCTTAGTTGTAGAGTGTGTTTAGGAAACTTGGAGATAAGGGAGGAATGGTAATAGCATGTGACCACTAAGTGAACATCAAGAGCCATTTTGCAGGTCCCAAGTAAAAGATTTCCTTCTGTCAGTCAGCTGGGTTCCCTGGAGAGGCTAGACCCGAGAGCCATCACCAGTCATGGGACTACTGGCACCTGCATTCTGTCCTGCGAGTGGCTTGCTTAGAGACCTGGGATGCGTTTCCTCAGGAGCCAAGTAAAAGTCAGGAATAGTTTGAGAAAATCTGATGAGATGTGGCATAAAATTCCATTCACCTGCTTTTAATAAACTTCCCTGAGCAGGGAAAGTGATTAGAAATGAGCTCCTGGTGGTCTTGCCTTAAATTTCCTAGTGACGCCCTGTTTATTAAGAGACATTTGCAGGTCTCCTTACAAGCCAGCTTGGCCTCTCTTCTCTCAGCACCGGAACCCATTTGGAACCCGGGAAAAGGTGGTTAATTGTGTCAGGCTCTGAACAGAGATCAGTCCTGCTTGCCTTGAAAGGGTCGGCTTAACCGCTCCACTCAAGGCCTGAGGTCTGAGCGGAAAGAGGTAAGAAGCCAAAGCACCAGAACTGTGAACACCAGGCAGCCGGGAGGCGGGAGCCCTCCCTCCCCAGACTGGCCTCTGGAGAGCATATCTTGCTGGACTTTGTGTCTCTTTTAACCGACAACTGCCTCTCCCTTTTCGTCTCATTCCCAGCAATGGGTGACAGGCCGGCAGATGCGGTTTGAAGGTGGATTTCAGGGCCGCTGCAACAAGCTGGTGGATGGCTGCTACTCCTTCTGGCAGGCTGGGCTGCTGCCCCTCCTGCACCGGGCGCTGCACGCTCAAGGTGAGCCCGAGCTGTGGGCGGGGCTACAGGATTCCCCTGGGCTGCTGACCAAGTCAGAGAGCCAGAGTGCATTTCCAGAGGGGTTGAAATAGCTCTGTCTGTCCTGGATTTGAGTTCCCAGTGTGAAACCTCGTCTTGGGCATGCACATGCCGGCTCAGGTAGGAATTTGTTCCAATGGTTTAGGGGTCATGGCTGCTTCAAACTGGCTGTGGCTAGAAGGAGGAGGGTGCCTGTCCTGGGCCCCACGGTGAACTGTCACCTCAGCTGGGTGTGAAGCCACAGTTTCCAGTGCAGTGCTCTGTATTGGTCATATCAGAACCGAAAACCCACGCTGGGCACGTGGTCACAGCAGTGACTGACAAGGCAGCTGCGTAAAGGGGCAGAGAAGCGGAACCCACCGAGAAAAGATGCCCCGTGTCTGTCTGGTTATGTAATTGCCACCCTCAGAAATGTCGTATTTTTAAATGTTGGAGAATCCGAAATGCAGGTTTGTTGCATTTCTGTGTTCTTTTCTGTGGTGTCTCCAATGGGAGTGCAAAGCCAAAGCAGTTAGACAGCAAGCAAAGTGTCTGGGAGCCTTCCCTTCTGACCTCTTGAAATCTCAGGCCATCTGCTGACTCCTGAATTATCTTTCCCATTTATTTTGTGTGAGAACAGGATGTCCCTGAGGAAGCAGTGGGAGAGGGAGGCATGGCTGCTCTGCTGGGTGCTGATCTGTTCTTGGAGTGAGATCCCTTGGCCCAGGGGAAAGCTTTTCTTTGGATTTTGTAGTTGGGCGATCAATTGCTCAACTGTAGAAGATGAGATTCTTTTCCACTGCCCACCCCCACCCCTAACACACACGCACGCACACACACACACTTCTCTCCTTGTTTGGCTGTTCTTTCTGAGCCCCTTTCTTTAGTTTCTTAATTTAATTTGAGTTGTGGCCACTTTTGAGACTGAATTGAAGTAAACAGAGCCTCTGTCCTGTCCTCCCATTTGCTCTGTCTCAGTCTGTCCTGAGAGTCCTTGGCCTGGGCCCCTGGGCATTCAGTCTCCTGATTCTGGAGCCTGCATGGCCTCTGGCTTGACCACTGTAGTGGGGGAGTCAGGATTTCCCCCAGGGTCCAGCGTTTTTGAAGCAGAAATAACATGAGGTTTTAGTGATCTTTTTATTGGAACTGGTGAGATTGGGCCCCTGGTAAAACCGTCAGCCTTTCACAGACCTTTCCCTGGCAGGGGTAGGATGCAGTCGTCCTGCCATTGCCAGGAAAACTCAGAGACAGAGCTGTAACCGGAGCACCTCCTGCCAAAGTCTTCAAGGGGGGCCCTGGTTGACATTTTGTTTATTGTAGCACAAGTTCTGGAGGACTAGTCACATTCAAAGCTTTGCCTGTGGAAAGGCTGCCTGTGAACTGGTGCTTCCAGCTTTTTTCACTGCCTGGGAGAAGGCCCGAGCTAGGCTTGACACTCGGCCGGTGGTTCCTCAGAAACTGGGGACTTGGACCAGGCAGGGTCTGGGAAGAAGGGACATGTTTTTTGTTGTTGTTTTTAATTTATTGATTGATTTTTTTAGAGAGAGAAACATCAATTTGTTGTTCTACTTATTTATGCATTTATTGGTTATTCCTTGTATGTGCCCTGACTGGAGATCGAACCTGCAACCTTGGCGTATTGGGATGACTGAGCTACCTGGCCAGGGCCAAAAGGGACATGTTTTGAACAGTGGACAAAATAGTGACATTGGGAGTCAAAAGGAGATGTAATGTAGAAAGATATTTAGAATATACTGTGCTCAAAGTTAGGTTTCAAAGCAGAATGTACATAATTCCAGTTTTAGTGAAGAGCTGACTCCAAAAAATTAATAGAAGATATCTGGGTTGTGAAATGATGGGCGATGTTTGTTTTCTTTCTTTTTACTTTGTATTTTCTAGTTTTTCTATAATTACTATGCACTTCTTATATAAAGAAAAACAACAAAAATTCTTTTACAAGAGAAGGGAAATTATATAAACAAAACAAAGCAAGGAGGGAAAAATATTTGTGACACATGACAAAGGGCTCATTTCTTTTTTTTTTTTTAATATATCTTTATTGATTTCAGAGAAAGGAAGGGAGAGGGAGAGAGAGAGAGAAACATCAATGATGAGAGTCATTGATCGGCTGCCTCCTGCACGCCCCCGACTGTGCTCACGGTGGGGAAAGAAGAAAGAGTGGAGTGATTATAACAGTGTGAGTGCCGCAGTGAGCACGTGCCTCGTGGCGTGAGCCGGAGAGCGGGGACCCGAGAGCGGCTCCTTCCCCAGGCTCGGCCCCTGTGCGCCTCTTCTAGAGCGAGCGTGACTCGGTGTTGAAGATGGGTGGTTTCTGTACATGACCCCCAAGTGTCCATTGCGCCACATCTAGTGTTCAAACCAGTAAATAGCAATCACTTTCCAACCGCCCCCATCTCCTCCTCTCTCATTTAAGAAATTTGAAAACTATTTTTTTCTGTATATTCTACATATGTAAATACCCCACAATTAAATACTTTGCTTACATATTCTCTTTATATACTGCACTTTGTAAACAATGACAAATTTTTACCATAGAAGATTCTATACTCATATATAGGAGAGTTTTGGCCCATTGCCTATATTAATGCAGTTACCTTGTACATTCACTTAATGAAATACTATGTGGCTCTTCAGAATGTTGGTTATGAAGGTTATGTAGCAGAACAGGAACGTTTACATCTATGGTGTTAAATGAAAAACTTAAGATACAAAAGTATAATAACTATATAGAAAATTGCTTGGAAACATACAAAAAGACTGAAAGAAAGAAAATACAGCTTTCAATTGCTATTTACAGATTGTTTGCTGTCTTTGTAGCCCAGGTATCAAATTATCAAACAGACCAAGGACTTAATGCACATCCTATATGTGTATTTTTTTAAAAGATGTTTTTATTGATTTTTAGAGATAGAAGAAGGGAAAGGGGGAGAGAGAGAAACATCAATCCACTGCCTCTGCACACACCCCACTGGGGATCAAGCCCACAACTTGGGCACGTGCCCTGACCAGGAATCAAATAGGCAACCTTTTGGTGCACGGGACGATGCCCAGCCAACTGAGCCACACTGGCCAGGGCCTATATGTGTATTTTTGAAAATCAATTCCAATGTAAATGTCTGTGCACATCTGTCTCTCAGTGATTCATCCCTCTTCCCCACTTGGGGGCCACTTGATAACCATGTGACCCCCGGAATTCTCTGATGATACTGCTCGAACTTCAGAGTAAAGAAGCCCAGTTGCTTGACAGTCCTTCAGGATTATTGCCAGAACTGCCAATTTCTACTTGGGCTACCATATCACATGATGCAGGAGGGCAGTTCCTAGCAGTGCTTCTCAGGAACATTTTTCAGCAAAGAGAAAAGTTGGAGAATTACCTTTAGAGATAGATTAAATTCAGGCTTAGAAAAGTAGAATAAACAGACATGATCACTCCTGTTAAGAGTTCTCTTAGCTATTTAGAGTCCGGTTAACAGGTTTCAGAGATGAGCTAGAGGGAATGTCTTAGAAGCCCAGACTGAGGCGTTGAGGACCAAGTCAGGAGCAGTAAGAGAGGTCAGTCTGGAAAGCCAAGCTCGACCATGGCTGCCACAGATGTGGCTGAAGACGGTCATCTTAGGTAACGGCTGCACTGCAAGCAAAGCAGAAGCCACTCTGCACTGCTGCTCTTTGATTCACATCAAGGTTCAGGAGAAGGGACATGTCATGGGACTTGGGTAAAGATATCAACTGTCTCAAGATTGTAACTTTCAACAGTTGTCTAAGAAGAATCGAGGGAAACCTTGACTGTTCCCATTGGGTGATAAAATGCAAAGAAGTCATGGGCGCTGTGCTGGACTTCTGCTGGCCTGGGCCTGCACTGACTCTTTGCCTTTCTGCAGGAGACCCTGCCCTCAGCATGAGCCACTGGATGTTCCACCAGCAGGCGCTGCAGGAGTACATCCTCATGTGCTGCCAGTGCCCCGCAGGGGGCCTTCTGGACAAGCCTGGCAAGTGAGTGCCTTCCCTCCGGGAGGGAGATGGAGAGGGGACCGAGGGTGTGACTCGGGGCTGGTGCCCACCTTTGAAAGGAGGGTGTTCCTTTCCATCCTGTTGCTTACTGCCAGTGTGGCGTGGGGAGAAGCACCCCAATTCTGGAGTGCCCCCATTGAGTGCCATCAATCCTGGCAGCTCCAGTGCCCATCCTTTCCCCCAGCTTACATGCACCCCCTCTCCAGGCAGGCAGATTGCTGGGTTGGTCGTTTTTCCTCTTTTTTCTTTTAACCAAACTGATTAAAATAGAACAGGATCCAGGATTTTAAAACCCTTGAGTACTGTAAACAGAGACTATAATCACAACCATTACGGAATAGCTTAAATACCTTCAGGTGCCAAAGAAAAGAAAAAGGGAAATCAAATAAGTTCTGTTCCCTTTGCTTCTCACCCACCATGAGGGCACACGTACACACACACGCACATGTGCACACGTGCAATGCACACGCCCCTGCTGCTGTCAGCATCCAGGGGAGAAGGCCCAGCTGAAGGCCAGTCCCCAGCAATTTATCAGAAAGAATTTGGCCCACTTCTAGACATTTTGGTGGGGTTTTTTTGTTTGTTTTTGTTTTTTAGAAAAATATATTAATTTAGCACTAGCACTACCCAAGAGAGTCCTTTCTGGAAGACAGCTGGAGGGACTGACTCTAAAATGACAGTGTCTACCATCTGGCAGTGCTGAAGGATGGGGCTTTCAAAATGCAGCTGGGGAAAACCGGGTGCCCTGGGTCTGTGTGGGGAGGGCAGGGCGGCACTGTGAGTGTGTGGCCTCTTGAGTCTGTGTGGTCGCTTTGTTGTTGAAGGTGCTGGGGGTGGGGAGGCCATGGGGAGCAGAGGAGCACCTGCTCAGAGCTGCCCTGTCCTGCAGGTCTCGGGACTTCTACCACACCTGCTATTGCCTGAGCGGCCTGTCAATAGCCCAGCACTTCGGGAGTGGAGCCATGCTGCACGATGTGGTCCTGGGTGTGCCTGAAAATGCTCTGGTAAGGCAGATATGGGCACCTAACACCCCTTCTCCACAGGGTCCCCAGGAAAGAGCCAGATCTGCACGACTGGCCCTGTATCTCCTGTGTGGACAGGCTGGTGGGCTGGCGTCACCACCCTCCCTCGGTTTACAGCCCATTTGTGAGGATGTGACTGTGGAGGAAACATGCCTGGAGGCAAAAGCAAGGTCCTTGGTGGGGGTCCCAATCTGTGACAGGTTTTGTGCCTTTATCTCAGAGTCTAGGGCCTGGACCATTTATCACTAGTTTCCTCTCCAAGGAGCTTCTCAGAGGCAGTGGGTTTCTGCCCTGGCAGCCTCGCAGCGCTCACTGTGTGGCTGGCTGTGTTTCCGGAGCTCTCAGCTTGCGTGCCATCTCTCCAGAGAAGCCTTCTCAGCCCACCCTTCATAAATGAGATCGCCCAAAATGCTCTGCCACGGTGCCTTGTTTGTGCCCCTCATAGTACTCAACACAATTTGTTTAACTTGTTTTTGTCTCCTGTCCTCAAAAACTATCAGCCTCATGCAGGCAGGACATTCATCCAGCCCTGGAGCAGCCTGGCTGCAGGAGATGCTCCTGAGCCTGGGACACGAGTCCAACTAAGACTGTCCACAGCCATCAGATAATGGGGCCCATGCAGATTGTCATGAAATATTTTCCACAGAAGCACAAATGGCCAGTAGATGGATGAAAATCAGAGTAACAGCCACCAGCTTTTTCAAGTCTTAACATTTTTCCACATTTTCCTCCCATGCACCCCTCTTCTATTCTTCTTCCCTCCTTCCTGGCGTAACCCTGTCCTAAATTTGACATTTATCTTGCCTGCAGATGTTTTTGTGCTATTATTTCAAATGCATGATTCATTAACAATAGAGTTGTCTTGTATGTTTTCAAACTTTTATAACAGTATCTACTGTGCCACCTCCTCTGCATTGCTTTTCTCACTGGTCGTTATACTGTTGAGGTTTATCTGTGTTCATATGCGTTGCTCTAGTCTGTTCATTTTAACTTGTATGGTCTTCCCTTGTATACATGTATCCCAACTTATTTTTCTAGTCTCCTGTCAGTTGACATTGAGCTGGTTTCAGTTTTTGCTGTGACAGTGTTGCAGTGAACGTTGTGATGTTAGAATTTCTCTAGGAGGGGCTTGCTGGGATGCAGAAGACCCACACCGCCACCTTCCTAGGTGGCACTGAGCCTCCCCCAGTGGCTGTGCTGTTTTACACTCACCGAGCACGGAGCTGCTCCACAGTCAGACGTTTCCTTTCCGCCAGTTTGATAGATGTGAAATGGTATCAGTTTTGCTTTGCATTTCCCTGGCCACCAGCGAGTTTGAGCATCTTTCCAAATGTTATGTCCTTTTGTGTAAGGTTTGCTCTTATGTATTTGTGGGAGCCCTCTGTATGTCCTTGATACTGATCCTTTGTCAGTGGTGTGTGTGTGGTGAATCTCTTCCAGTTTGTGACTTGTCTTTTCACTTTGTTTTTTAGTGTTTTTTGTTGAATAGAAGATTTTAATTTTAAAGGGGAAAATTTTATTTGCCTTTTTGGTTTTTGAGGGTTTTTTGTGTGTGGGGGTGGGTAGTTAACTAAGACATGTTTTCCTATGCTGAGGTCATAAATATATTTCCTTCTAGACATTTTAAACTTTTGCTTTCTGCATCTGTTTTTTCCTCCTGTAATCTATTATAGTATGTTTAATTAATAAAGATTCTCATATTAACCATACATTCTCGGGATAAGCCCTTCTTGGTCATAGTCATGTGAATGTGTGTATATGTTTTTTAATACACCGCTGGATTCAGTTTGCTAATGTTTTTGGCTAGTATTTTTATTTAGGATTTTTTCATGTATGTATGTTAATGAAATTGACCTAAATTTTTGTTTCATTGTGCTTTTCCAGTTTGTTTCAGGATATTATAGCCTTATAAAATTAGATGGGTATCTCCCCTCACCCCTTCTCTTCAGTCTTTGAAAAAGTTTGTGTAGGTTAGAGACTATCTGTTTCTTGTAGGTTTGATAACACTTGCCTGAGAAACCATCTAGCCTGGTGTTTTTGGGGGTGGGGTGGGGAATGATGGTAGCAGAATAAGCAATTGTTATTATTGATTTAATTTATTTATATAGGTTTTAAAGAAATTCTTCTTGAGTCAGTTTTGAAAATTTATATTCTGTAAAGTCATTCAGTTTATCTGAAGTTTTATATGTCTGGCATGAACTTGCTCATAGTATTCTCTTAAAAATTTTAAAGTCTCTCCTGCAGTGATGTCCCTTTCTTCATTCTCTCAGGGTGGAAAAGAGTCCTGAGTGCTGGCCTAGGCTTGTGCTCTGTCCCAGATCTAGTTTCCTCTGGGTCTCTGTGATGTAGCGGAATAATACAAAGGAATTTAAATATGGCCTCACACCTTTACTGCGGAATAGGGTTGTGGTTATTTTTCTTTATTATAAATGTAAATACATGTTCATTATTTTAATAATTAAAATATATATAAAAGTTTAAATAAGAAAGTTAAAAACAACTATATCACTATATCCCTCTTCCTATTTTGTTTCATGTCCAATTTTTGCCTATCTATATACATCACATCTATAAACACATTTTTATTTTTACATATGTTTATTTTTTAACTGCATATTTTAAATTAAAATATAAACATAAAAGACTGGTAAACATTTTTCAGAAAAATGGCATTTTCCCAAGTGGTGTACCTAAAAGTTCCTTACCCTGAATTGCACACACTATAACTAACTCAGAATTACAAACAAATTTTTAAAAAATAAGTTTGGAATAATATTGTGCATATTATTCCCCCCCACACTTAATATGTTATAAGCATTTGCCCATAGCATTAAATATTTGAAAGCATGTTTCTTACTGGCTATATAATATTCCTTTGTGTCCCATGTACCATGAAATGTTTTTACCAAAACCCTGTTGTTGAACATGGGCCTTGTGTGATAAATGTGTGTGCATCTCTGATGATTCCTTATGCTATATTCTTTTTTTTTTTTCTTATGCTATATTCTTTAAAAAAAATTTTTTTTAATATGTTTTTTTATTGGCTTCGAGAGAGAGGGAGAGGAAAAGAGAGGGTGAGACAGAGAGAAACATAGATGTGAGAGAGAAACATCAATCAGCTGCCTCCTGCATGCACCAGGAGTGGGGACCAAGCCCTCCAACTTGGGCATGTGCCCTGACCGGGAATTGAACCAGTGACCTTTCGGTGCATGGGGTGATGCCCAACCAACTGAGCCACACCAGCCAGGGCCATATGCTAAATTCTTACAAGTGCATTTAACAGGTCAAATTTCCAAGAACTGTCGGAGATTAATTGGCATCTGTTCTCTTTGCAGCAGCCCACTCACCCCGTGTACAACATTGGACCGGACAAGGTGATCCAGGCCACCATGCACTTTCTGCAGAAGCCAGTCCCAGGCTTTGAGGAGCATGAGGAGGAGGCAACAGCAGAGTCTTCCACTGACTAGAGGACGTAGTGTCCGAGTGTCTGTGTTCACCGCAGCTCAGTGTCTGTCCGTTCAGACCAAGGTTTCTAGTTCTGATAACACTGCACTCTGTGCTGCACAGCCTTGGCCACTCTGGAGCTGCCATTGCCCTTTCTTATCAAACAGAACAAAACCAATGGCTCTGGGTTTGGAGAACACAGTGGCATGGTTTTAAAAAAATTCTTTCCACTCCTGACAAACCAAAAATGTATCAGCACGTGCGGCATCTAAACCAATTTGGGGCCTGGCCAGAGTTGGTTGGGGAGCAGTGCATGCTGGGAAGAAGCAGCCCCTCCCCGCCAGCTCTCCAGCCCGGACATTCCTATTGAAATGAATGACGTCCTTGAGTATTACAGCATCTACTGCTGCGACTCCCACTTGCACGCCACCATGAAGTCACCAGGAAGGTGCCCTCCTATGGGTGAATAAATCTGCTCTGTGACAAGGGAGGGGCTTTGGGTCCCACCAAAATGAATTTTCCAGAAAAACAAACCATGGTGGGGCTTCACTAGGAGGTGCCCAAGGCTCTCTCCTCCCTCCCTGGTCATTTGCAATGGAAGAAAGCGGGGTCCCTCCTCCTGCACACTGGAGAACTGAGCCACACATTTCTCAAAGGCCACGCTTGGTACAGGGGCGGATTTGCTTCAGCCCCGGTGTGGGAAACCAATTATGAGTGGAAAATGAACCTCTAATTTAACTCTGTGCCAGAGGAAGCAGCCCCAGGGCCCACGCCCTCACCCCAGCCCATCATGTACCGTGAAAAACCCCTCTGACGGCCTCAAGGAGGCGCCTGCAGTCCATGGCCATTCTGCGTGTTTCCATCTTCCTTCCACCAGAGTCCCAGCCCACCCTCCTCAAAGTGTTGTCTTCTCTCGCCCAGAATATTAACACTACTAAGTCTTTCACCTTAATTTCTGACTCAGGATTTCTTCACATCCTGCCCACTCCAGGCTCAGAGAAATAAAACCAAGTGCTAGACGAGCTGGCTGCTTGAGGCAGTAGCCACATGAACCTGGCTGTGGCAGGGCTGAGAGCTGACCGGTGTGTTCAGCCCCTGCCGCTCACACGGAACACTTTCTAGGTCAGTCGGGTGTTGATCTGGGTCATATGTCTACTGCTGCAGTCACAGCAAGCTCCATGTTGCTGACCAGGCTTTCCTGTAGGCGCCATGGGCTGTGGGCAGCCAAGAGCTCAGAGATGGGGCACGAGGCGCTTCTCAAAAACTCTGGCCATTTGCTGCCTCTAATTCCCTATTGCTTTGGCGTATTGGACTATGTATTACCTCCTTGAAATAATAAAAGAATAACATTTTCTATGATGTCTCTCATTTGTGACTGGGACCAAGAAAATTCCTTCAGAATGTCCACTGTTAGGTTATTGAAGGTTGTTGGCAAGCGCCAGTCTCCCCGTTAGCGAGAGTCCACGCCACGTGCTCTAGTGATCACAGAGAGGCCTGACTTGGGTTCCGCCCTCAAGTACCTTCTCCAGCTGAGGACACAGTGGGCCTGACAAGGAGTGGGAAAGGCTACGTTTTCCAAGTTCCCTGGAGCAGTTCAGTTTACTTTTGTCCCAGACTCTGCACACTACGTTTCATGTCTCTCTGGGTGTCTGCTTCCTTGACCTTGCTATAAGCAGGGACTGTGCTCCTGAGTCCTAAAGCGGGCACTCCGCGATGAGTGGTGCGCGCATGTCCTGGCCAGAGGCAGGGGAGCTGTCAGAGGGACAGGTGAGAATCCCTGGTCACCCAGCTTTCGTCCTTACCTGGTGAGAGACTCTTTCCCAAGGGAGACCACGAAGGTGGGTGCCCTGTGGCCTGACCCTCCTTGATGGATGAGAAGAGGGTGTCCTCCGAGGTAGAGCATAAACCAGATCCACATGCTGGAACGTAATTCCTGCCGTGCAAGAAAAGGTTTGGGCTACAGAGCAACGCACTGAAATGCCATCACCCCCATCGCTACAACAAAATTGCCAAACCTTGGTGGAATTCTACAATTCCACTCCTAAGTGCTGTCTATGCGTTATATCAGTAGCCTTGTAAAAACTTAATAAAAATTAATAAACAGAAACCTCATTTAAAGTGGAGTGACCAGAAGAGGGAGCTCTCATGCCCTACGTGGAGCACAAAGTGCAAGGGGGAAACTAGCAGCCCTTTCCCCTCTATAAAAGAGCTTCCTCTTCTTTGTTTTAGTCAACTTGACGAGCAGGTGCTCCCCTTGGTCGTGTGCACAGGACTGCAATTCCTTCTTGTTCCAGAATAAACCCATTTTGCTGGAGAAATATCTGGCTTTTTGTTTACAATCAACAGCCCCAAGGTATTCTGAGATTAATTGCAGTAGTAATTGGTGTGGTGAAGAGACCAAAGGGATTGCTCAATTTGAGCTGGCTTTATACTAAGGGGGGAGGATTTGAGCTGGGTCCCAAAGGGTGGATAAGTTTGGCCAAGTAGAGAAGAGAGGGCCATTTACTAGTATTCTTATCTTACTGGCCTATCCACAAGACTTCCTTTCTGCTCCCAGTTGAGTCTGGAGGGTTTCCTGACTTGAACAGCATTCAAAGTAGGTCCTTGAGGTAAATTCCCAGATTTATCACGTGGATCCTTAAGTAGAAGGCACTTACTCAAGGTAGGCTACCCCAAATAAATATGTCCCCCATCAACATAGAAATATAAAACTATTACAGATCTCTATATCCAGATGAGCCCCAACTACCCCCTTGGATCCATCTCAGACCCATGTTGAGTGCTGTGTAAGTCAGGAAGCCTGCCAGACCCTACTGGGAGCAGAAAGAGAGCCTTATAGATAAGCCAGTCTAAACTCCACTAAGATAACAATAATACAGGACCAATGAACAGTATTCCTAAACTGCCTGCTCTTCATGGCATCATTTCTAAATTAGAAGCCATGAGTTGGATTCTGGCCACTGCACTGTGGACACTGCAGTATTCTTGAGGAAGCCACTTCTCAGGAAGACCTCACACAAAAGCAGAGGCCATATTAAGTACCTGTTCCATGATGGCCCTCCACCAAGAGCTAGCTTTAGATATTGCTATGTTGCTTCCTGGTGATTTAACTTAACAGAGATTCAGTTTAGAAAACCCAAGGGGGTGGTTACTCAAGTGACCTTGGCTATTTCACCAATATCAACTGTCCATGCTGCACTCCTGGCAGGAAACTGATAGTTGGGAATGGAAAATGGAGCTTCCCAATTGCCCCAGGTGAACTATATTGTTGGTAAAAATAGAATCCATCAGCTTCACATGTCAGATGTACAGATAACAATGCTTCAGTTTATGAAAATTTAAGAACAGCTCTCTTATTCCCACCATGTTTACATTGATCCCACCTCCTTATGGAAGTGGGTCACTGGGCTACCACTGGACTTCACCAGTAGCTTTAGCTTCCCAACTCAGAGCGAGGCTAATGGCCCTGGGTGGGAAAAGAATGTTCTTATGCCTGTAGGTTTCTGAGACACTGTGACCGGGGCTAGTAAGATACAGGCACTGCATAAACCAAATCTTAAAGACATAGAAAGTCTCTCATTCACTGTCTGGGATAAGTTCAGTTCTATGAAAGTTTGCTTTCCTAATGCTGATAACTGAAGCTGATATTAATGGGATACAAAGGCCTATGATGGAGGGTCACTCAGTGTTGCTTCCATCTGGGGATACAGGTATTCATCTGGGGAGAAGTACTTTGCTAATATTTTATTCTTTCACCGTCTATCCCGAGACGCAACAAACTTCTTCTGTAAAGGGCCAAATACTGAATATCTAAGGCTTTGCAGGCAACTACTCAACTCTGCTGTGCCACTGGAATATTAAAAAGCCATGAACAAAGTGTGGCTGTGTTCCAATAAAACTTTATGAAAACAGTTGGTGGGCCAGATTTGGCCTGTGGGCTGTAGTTTGCCTACCCCCGATCTAGACTAAATCTCACCCATATTCATTTGGCATTCTTCCGCATCTTGCATGGCTGGGATCCTTTCCATGTAATATTAGTGTCAAATGACAAATAGTACAGTTTTGACAAACGTCCTAGCCACCCGTATGTACTGCTCAGGGCATTCATTGCCTTTGAACAGGAGGGAGAATTGTATAAGATGTTGCAACTAAAAAAACTTGACCCAAACTGGCTTAAAGCAAAGAGGAAATGTGTTGATCATAAACTGAAATGTCCAGGAACTAGCTTGGCTGTGAGTGACTTCATTAGATCTCTCCCCAGCTCTCCATCTCTATTAGCTCCAACTTCAAGCTCTTTCTGTGTGGTTGTAAAATGGCAGCAGCAATAGCTCCAGACCTTACAGCCTCTTAGGGTCAAGATCAGCAGACAAGAGCAGTGGGCACAGCCCCAGCCTTCCTTCCCAGTATCGTGTTTCACTGGCTTTGATCAAGCCAAGTGCCAGAGAAGCAATCCAGTGGCCAGATTACAGTGCACTGATTGGCCTAAGTCTTGATCACATGCCTTTCCCATGAGTGGGAAGTGGAGCGCCAACAGAAGCACATATTCTATTCTAAGAATGGGGAAGAAATGAAGCTCAAAATGCAAGTTAGGGTTGTAGCCAAAAGAGGGGAATGGATGTTAGAGAGGATAACCACCACCATTCTCTACTACAGTGGATTCCTACTGTGATAAAAACCTGTAGTGGACATTGTTGGCATCCTTCCCACCCCCACCCCCACTCCCACCCTGTCCCCAACTGTGGCAGACAAAAAGCTTGCATGGATTTGACCCCCCGCCCCCACCTCCAGGGGCGAGCCCTCATTGGCCTAAACCAATCATTTTAATCTGCCTCTCTTTGCTTCAGTAATTTGTTAAGGTTTGGTAATAACTCAGGTCTAAGCCAATCCACATGGCTTGTCCTAGCCTAGGTGATTGATTCAGAGCCAAGCAGGTGGCCTAAAATAGACCAAAGAGAGAAGCCCTAGGCATGTTATGATAAGAAAAAAAATAGCTATCCCTATTAGGGATGGTGGAATGTGTGGCCTGGGACTCCTAAAAAAACATTTTCCTACCTATGAGGAAGCCAGCCTCAGAAGCTAGTACACAAGGATTCCCTGAGAGACAGAGAAACATGACTAGAACCCTGATCACACTGCTCCTGCAGCCTACACTGCCTCTGGATTTTTCAACTATTAGCCAGTTTGAATCGGATTTATTATTACTTGAAACAAAAACATCTTAGATTAGCCCCAGGGCCATGAAGGTCATTACTTGATGGCTGAAGAACACTGACCACCCTGGCCACACCCACCCAAACAATATCCCTAAGAGAGTGCTTCCTGGTCATTTGATCCTTGACTCAACCTCATGAGGTGGGTGAGGCAGGTGTATTATCTGCATTTTACAACTAGAGAAACAGGTCAGAGAGCTAAGTGAATCACCCAAGGTTTCCCAGCTATCAAGTAGTGGAGTCTGAACCTGAACCCAGGTTTGCTGCCTCTAAGGCTATGCCTTTCCACAATCCCGGGTCTCTAAGGGAAGGTGGAATGGGTGGTGTCAGGGGGTGTGGGGTACACAGCTAAACATACATGGATTACCTGCAGGTCTGGGTCACTGAGGCCCCAAATGCCTGACCCATCTTTTTTTGTGGTTGTCATTAATCCTCACCTGAGGACATTTTTTTCTAATTTTTTTTTTTTTTTTTTAGAGAGTGGGAGGGTGGGAGGGACAGAGAGAGAGGGAAACATCAATGTGAGAGAGGCACATCGATTGGTTGCCTCCCACACCCACCCTGACCAGAGCAGGGATCGAACCTGCAACCAAGGTACATGCCCTTGACCAGGAATTGGACCCGAGACCCTTTGGTGCTTGGGCCGATGCTCCAACCCCTGAGCCACACTGGCCAGGGCACCTGCCCCCTCTTTTACCTTGATGAGGACAGTGATAGCAAACAGCAGGGGCAGGCTCACCTCAGCCTTCTAACCAGTCTCCTCTCTGCCAAGTCCCTGGCACAGAGTGACCCGCCTTGCACTACATGCGTGCCACTCCACTGCAGAGCGTGACCCTGCATGACTCACAGCAAGGCCGTGGTGAATCAGTGTTTCTGGGAGCTGCCCGCAGCCCGAGTGGCAGCCAGCCGTCCGCAGCCGGGCCGGGCACGCAGGGCCCTTTCCTGGACATCCCCTTTCATTTCCCTGCAGTAACCGCCTCCCCCTGCCCTCCACCAGCTGCTGCGGGCCCCGCGCACAGGCCTGGCGGCTGGCATTCCGCTCTTCTAGTTCCAGGGCACATTC
Organism: Miniopterus natalensis; assembly: GCF_054644295.1. Lineage (NCBI taxonomy): Eukaryota > Metazoa > Chordata > Mammalia > Chiroptera > Miniopteridae > Miniopterus > Miniopterus natalensis. The sequence continues at coordinate 27,541,604 of NC_142081.1, read as the reverse complement.
AAGAACAGCACCAGGCAGGTGGGGACAGGGTGCTCGCCACCCACCCAGCTGAACAGAAAACTCCCTCCCCGCTGCTCCCCCTGCAGAAACACAGCTCTTACAAAATAACAAGAATAAAGCTTTTTTTTTTTTTTTGGTCACGCTACAGCTCTTAGCCAGTTTCCCCTATTGTTATCACCTTACATGGATATGGTACATTTGTCACAACTAATGAACCAATACTAATACATTTTTATTAACTCAAGTTCATACTTTAGATTCCTCAGTGTTTACCTAATGCCCTCTCTCTGTCCCGGGATCCCGTTTAGGACACCTCATTACATTTAGTCGTCATGTTGCCTTAGGATGCTTCTGGCTGTGACAATTCCTCAGACTTTTCTGGTTTGGGGTGACCTTAACAGTTTTGAGGAGCATTGGTCAGGTATTTTGTAGAATGTCCCTCAACTGGAATTCGTGTGAAGCTTTTCCCACGATTAGACTGGGGCTCTGGGTTTTGGGGGAGACCACAGAGGTAAATACCCTCTCATCTCCTCCTACCAGGGTACTTGCTATGAGCACGGCCATCACTGATGCTATGAACACTGACCTCCTGGCTGGGCCAGCGCTTGCCGGTCTCCACAAGGCTCCTCTTCCTTCCCTTTCCCACAGTGTACCCTTCAGAGGGAAGTCCTTGCACACAGCCCACTTAGGGAATGGGGAGCTACGCCTCACATCCTTGACGGTGCAGCACCTTTACATTATTTGGAATTCTTCTGTTTGGGACGTTTGTCTGTTCTCTATTTATTTACTCAGTCATTTATTTACATTAGTATGGACTCATGAAAATTTATTTTATACTTTGGGTTATGTTCCAATACTATGTCGTTTATTTTGTTGCTCAAACTGTCCCAGCTTTGGCCATTAGGAGCTCTGTTACTTAGCTCCTGTGTCCCTCTGACATACCCACACTTTCATAATAATAATAATAATAATGATGATGATGCATTTTTAACCCCCTTTCTTTCAAGAAGTATTGCACATAATCATCGGCACTGGACAATGAGGACGTTAGGGTTCAGTACACTCTTCTCCCAACCTCTGATCATATAAAAATCCTTCCATAATAAAAAGTACTGCATGTTGGTTATCTCAGATGTGAGACTTCATGTTCTATCTGCTATACCGGAGCTGATGGGACAAAGAGGGTGACAGGGCCCTGGGACTTCAGCTAGCAAACTCAGAGCAGGTTCAGTGCCACAGCTCTCTCCAGGGGAAGGCTAGGTGGACCCTCAGGCTGCAGAGGCTCTGCTCCCAGGTGTGCTGGCCAATGCCTCGCAGGACAGCGGTGAGCGCCCTGCAAGAAACATCTCTGTGCAGGGGATGACGATGGTGACGGCGAAACGAGGACCTGGGCGATGGACGCTTTGCTGGCCTCCACCCTTCGAGGACCTCCCCTCTCAGGAGCAGTGGCTGCCAAGAGCCTAGATACCAAGGTGGTCGGTGAATGTGTTGGAATGTGAAGGGTGATTCAGCCCATGCAGAGCAAAGGCTCTGGCTCACCTTCCCTTCACCAACAGCCTCCATCCGGCCTCTCTGCCAGCTGGCAGGGAGCCCATGCCCAGGCTCTTGTAGGGACGAAGGAGAGCCTACCAGGAGCTTGAGAAGCGATGGCCTAGGCCTGCTCCTTGTCACTGCCCTATGCCAGCCCTCTCCCACTGAGGACCCCAACCTCTGAACTCCTCTGACAACCAGAGCCCTGATATGTACTTTTGTGCCATGTGCAAGAACTGGGTCTCTATCTACTCTAAGCTTCTTGAAGGCAGGGCTCTGGCTTCGTTAGCTGCCCTGAATCTCCCCAGTGCCTGGCAGAGTGCTGGGCTAATACCTGCCTGTGGGTTGCACTCACGCAGATGCTGACTGACCTAAAAGTGCAGAGGTGAATGCACACTGGGGAGCTGAAGTCCACTGGCACACACACACCTCTTTGTGGGGTACCTGGGATAGGCCAGCCTAGCAGTACAGCAACAAGCACAAAGGCCACTCCTGGCCTCATGGGAGCTCCCAGCTGAAATGCCTGCCAATGTGTTCGTGGCAGCAGTCTGCAGGAGAGGGGGCCCTGGACGTGTTTCCTGGATGGGAAACAGCCAGGCTGTTTGAACCAGAGTTCCCCTGCATGAGGTCTTCTGCTAGCCTTGCAGTAGGTACATGCTGTGGACGTGACATTCCTCTCAGCTGGCTGGCCTTGCTGTGGCCTTTGGCCTAAAGCCACTGGCTGCTGTCCTTTAGCCCCAGATCTGCCCCTGCCACCTCCAAGCTGTTGATGGCACCAGGAGATATGGAACAACAAAGCTCTCAAGCGTGTGTGTAGTAGCCACACAGCCAGCTGGACTCCTCTGCTGCTGATGAGTGACAGGGTTATGGGTGGCAGCTCTACATGCCACTTTGGTTATTTCCTTTTTTAAAAATCAAAAGTATATACATATTTTACATTCAGTATTATCTTGTATTAATTTCAGGTGTACAGCATAGTGGTTAGAAAATCATACTTTACAAAGTGTTCCGCCCATATTACCCACTGGCACCATACATAGTTACTATTGACTATATTCCCTGTGCTGTACTTCACAGGGAATATATCCCCAAGACTACTCTGTAACTGCTGATCTGTACTTCTCAATCCCTTCACCTTTTCACCCAGTCCCCTAACCCTGGCCTGCTCTGGCAACCCTCAGTCTGTTCTCTGTATCTATGAGTGTTTCTGTTTTGTTTGTTTATATTGTTCTTTAGATTCCGCATGTAAGTGAAATCACATTGGTTGTTTCTTGAACAGACTTCTGTGGCTCACTGGTCCTTGCAGGGCTGGCCTGTGGCGTGGGTACCTCCACTACAGGCCTGCCACAGTCGCCGCCAGGCTTCTGTTTTTCTTGGAGGGAGGCTCAAACCTTGACCATGTTCAGCACTCGAGTGGAAGGTTCTGGCACCAATTGAACATTGGGTCCTTGATTCCTCTGTTGTTTAAAATTAATAGCAGAGACCATAGCTGGATAATTTTGCCCAGAGAAGGCTGTGGGTGTACGAGGGCCCCACCCCTGCAATGGACACCAGAGGAAAACAACCCTAAATGGGGCCTGGCAGTCAGAACAGGCCTGCTGGTGCAGCTGGCATCCAGCACATTTCGCAGGAGGGAACCTGCTTGGCTGGTTGTGAGTTGTCCAGGGCCACCTGTTTGGCTCTCTTCTAGACACGCCCATCCTACTGGGTGTCACAAGGCACACACACATCAGCCAGGTGAGCATGTGTACCGCTCATCAGACCATAGAGCCAACAGGGTAGTCTGTCCCCACCTTACCCCAGAAAGTCTAAGTAACGAGTGTTCAACCCTGTCTTAACCAGGCCCTGGTGGGAACCACTGGGCATGCACAAGATGGGCTTGCAGCATCTCTGTGCCTAGCATGGTGCAGACCACCAGGACTGCGGAAATATGAACTGAAACCAGGAGGGAGAGCAGTGCAAAGTAATGGTTAATGGTTCCGATCCAGCCAGCAAGGGTGTATTTCACTTTCAAAGTCCAGATTTTTTTCAGATTCGAGGTCTTTCATGAGTTCCTTCAGAAATCAAGCAAAGCCTAATGGTTAACACCCTTTGGTATTCAACATTTATTTACTTTCCCTTTAAGGATTTCAATGCACTGAAAGATGGAGTTTATTCACTACATATTTCAACATAACTCAAACAGAAATGGTTGCACTGCCTGGGACCTATGAGGGCAGGGAGATCTAAGAATTGTTAATATTTGAGTACTTGTTAAGGGCCAAGCACAGCTCAAGGGCTTTCACACTTAGGCCTATGCCTTTGTGCTATTGTTGTCCTCAGGTTACATCTCAGGAAACCAGGGCAATGCCACTTAGAGCAAATTCAGACAGGTGGGCTCAGAGCCTGTGACCTAAACCCCTCAGGCACTGGTTCTGAAGCTCCTTGCCCCACCCTGACCACAACAGGCAACACAAGCAAGGACAACACTGGCAAAGCCGGGTGATGATGGCTTGCTGGGAGAGCTTCAAAAACGAGTGGGGGCCTGCCTGATGTCATCACTCTAGTCCTGCACAGGTAAGCCTGCTTATTCAAACTGGGCCAGGGATGGGGTATTTGGCCAATTTGGTTTTATAGCTGAGGAATTCACTATAAACAATTTTTGTTTATCTCCTTCCCAGGGAAAGTCTGGGGCTGTATTAGTTAGCCCATCCTAAGTAAACCCCAGACACTGAAGGACATTGTCTTTGCACATTCACAGCCCAGCAGTGCTTCTGAAGGGTCCTTTTCTCCCATGGTTTTCCCACTGCACATTCAGTGCAGAGGCTGGGAAACTCCCACTCCCTACCTGGGTTTCCTCCACAGGCTAGAAAAACTGTTTTGAACAACAAAAAAGGCTCTGGTTTCAGGTTATTGGAGGCTCTGCAGAATGGAGCCTGGGGAACAGGCCTGAGAGATAGCTTTGCTCTGGCTGGCTTATACACCTGCCTGGTGGCCAGAGGACAGTCAGTGGATGGTATAAAAATGGGTGTTGCACCATAACATCACCCTCTTTCGGGAGCAGTGGGCTTTAAAAGCGGGTGCTGGGCGGCCATTGGTCAGCTGAGTGTTCGAGTTCCACAGGGAGAAGGGAAACTGTTAAGGCAGCCCTATCAAATGGACTGTTTGACAAGTCCCTCCTTCCCCTTCCCTCACCTCTCTCCACATGCAGCCTTAAAGAGCCTGGCTTCAGCTACACTTTGCTAATTTGGCTCATCTGTGTCTCACTTTCCTCAACAGCTTCCTTTTGTTCCCTGGGCTATTTTACTTTTGGGAGTCAGACCTGAGTGCACAAGAACTACCTGGGAGAGCTTGTTAAACTGAGTCTGACTGTTGGGCCTAAGTATGCTTTCGGTCAGGGGAGTGTGAGCCCAGGAATCCTTTCAATAAGCACCCCTGGGCCTGGCCCAAGGACCCCACTTGAGTAACAACACCATGGGGGCTTCTGAGAGATTCTTCCTGGGCAGAAGGTCCAATATCACAAGTTTAGAGATGCCATTGAATGGCAGGGGGAGGGAATGGCAGAGCATGGCTTGGGATGACACCAGATCCGACTCAGGCAGCCATGAGGGCCTCTCTGGTTTTGAAGAGTGCATCAGTCCAGTCTTGGGGTTCCCTTGCTGTCTCTCTAGTCACTCTTCCTTGGAAGAAGAGGGCACATCTCAGGGGCGGGAAGCACTTGGGAAACACCGAGAAACCCACCCTCATACACTGCAGAGGGCTGCAGGAGCTGGAGTTTTCCATCCTGCAGAGTTAGCCCTGGTCACGTGCTTTATCGTAGATAATAATAGCTGGCATCTACCCAAGTGCTCGCTTAATCCCCACCCAGATCAAGCGCATTATAAGCATACTTCACTTCATCCCCACAACCACTTTAAGAGGTCAGTACCATCGTCGTCCTCATTGTATAGATGAGGACACCAAGGCCAAGAGGAGTGGCCTGCCTGAGACTTCCCAGCTACGGATAGAGCCAGGATTTTGAACTCAGGCAGTCTGACTTCAGAGGCCACGCACAAAACACTACTCTCTATTCTATCATCTGCTCAGTCTTGTTTTTTACACCTTTCCCAGCTAAGACAGTTCTGTGAGCTAACGCAATTCTCTGCTGACGCTGTAGCTCCTCTACATATGGGATGAGCATGCCAAGAATTTAAAAAGCTGGGCCATTTAAAATACCCTTTTACTTGAGGCAACTGCAAAGGTAGGAAAACACCAAGCTCACCACTGCGGAAGAAAAAGAGGTGGCTTTTCACAGGACCCTCGGTGAGGCCACCCGCTGTAGTAACCAAGTGAGTCATGGACTCTCTGGCTTTGCAGGGGACTTCCCAGAGAGCAGCGCTGAGAACAAACCAGAGAATAACCAGGTCTCTTACCTTGTTTTCCTGTCCAGGCAGCTGCTCCTGGTAGCACCACCTTCCCCCACAGCTTGCTAGTTTGCTCAGCAAGTCAGTCAAGTGCTTCTGATTTCCCAGGTGAATCAGCTATCCATTGTGGCTCTTTTCTTCCAACTGGTTTATTGAAATTTTGAGAAGCCTAAAACTTAACTGCTTGTCCAGCCAACATACTGAAGCCAGGAACTGGTTCTCAGGGACGTTGCTTATCCCCGTGCAGGCTCCCTGCCTACGGGGGCCCAGCTTCACACTCCTTCCATCTCATCCCCTAGCTTAGAACCTGCAGCTCGGTTTGAATGCCCACCCTGACGAAGCCAGCTGTGTGTGATTTGGGGTTTATAATTAAGGCCAGACATACAAAGAGATATAGTAAAAAGCAATGAAAAAGAGGAGGAAAGCATGCCTACGTTGAGAAATTAAGGAATCACCTGACTTCTCATTCCAATGTTTCTTATGCCTTTTCTTTTTGTCTTGAAATGGAGTGCCTTTAATAAATGGGATGTGCTCACCAACATCCTTGTTTCCCTACAGCAGTCATGGTTGGGGGTGGGGGAGTCGACCATGCTACAAACTGCCTCTTGTAGAAACATGCCTACTCCCATTAACCAAGAAGAGATACTATGGATCTCACATCCTACTGATAGGGGTCCCAGCACTACCAGTCTAAAGAAAGTGACAAAGCAAAGAACTGATTTGACTTCACTCTCTTGTATCCTGCCAGCCAGACAGGAAAATCAAAGCTGAGCTGTGTTCTGGCCATCAATCCTCTTCTTTTTAACGTCAAACAAGTGTGGGCTGGTGCTGGTCCCTAGCTTGATGCTGTTGAAGCCTCCTTTACTTCTAGCCCTTGCCAGCTCTCTGCCTCCTCTAACAATGCTGGAACTCTCTAGAAACTAAAAGGTCCTAGAGAACACCAGTCGCCTTTGAACTGGGCATTCATTACCAGGAGAAACCCAAACCCACAGCTCTGGGCTACCAATTCCCTAAGGATTATTTATTTAACAAGAACTGGATCTAGAAATGTTGCCCTGGATAACCCCATCCCTGTTGGAACTTTAAAAGCTTCTATCCGATGAGCAAAGTCATCACCGCCAGTTTATCCACCCCTGCCCTGCCAGACTAAGCTGAGCCTTTAGAACAAAAAGGGAACTGCTCTGGCTCTGGGTGCTCTCAGCTCTGCAAGGCCATCTAAGCGACCTCTGCTCCTCTCTCAAGTTTCCACACAGGCCCAGTGGCCTCCACAGGGCTCTTGTCTTAACAGTCTTGGCCTTTGCAAGGGCAAGAAGACACCACCACCAAGAAGGATAAAATAAGTTTTTATTTATAGTCTTATAGTAAAGGGGAGCCTTAACTTGCAAGACAATTCTTCGGCAGTATGTACAACATACTTTTTATTTCCATGGAATGGAATCAAACACGGACTGAGACTACAGAGTATACACTAGAAATCAGCAAATGCCAGGGACGGAGTAGGAAAAAGACAAAGAAATGAGGCCTAAACACACAAAACCCTTCACTGGGATCTGCTGACTGCAGCCAGAACCAGGGCTGGATCACACAGTGGGGCAGGTTCCAGAACAGTCGGAAAGGGAGTGGGCGAGGGTGGGAGGGGCCGCACTGGGGTGCGGGTTTAGTACCAGGTAAATTGCTCTTGGTATTTACATACAAAATCAGTTGGCTCTATTTCTTAGAAATACACACGGAAAGAAAGGAAGATTTGATCATTACTTTATGAATCTGTCGCTTTGCAATACCGACATCATCAGAAATAGGGACAATTCACTCAGATTCAAATTTCAGTAGCAGGAAATAAATATCAAAACATCATCACTGGCCCTCAATACAAAACCTCTACCCCACCCAATCCTCCCTCCTTGCCCCACCCCTAGCACCCTCTGGCGCCTACCACTTCACTGCTGATGTCCCCCACACATACCACATGAGTGTCACGCGGCCCTCCCCTAAGGCTGGCTGAGAAGCAGGAGTGAAACAGGCCAAAGACTCTGCGCTGCAAATCTGTCCCCATTTCCTTTCACACCACAAACTTCTTCAACGATCTGGTCTTTCAACAGGAGCGATAAATAGCTTTTTAATTCTGATTACTTCTTAAACCAGTCATCTTCTTAAAGTAGAGCAGTCCACAGATTCACAAAGTCTATCAAACAGAGGTGAGGGTGGCCCGGGAGGAGAGGCCTAGGAGGGGCAGGAGTCCTCCGGGCCTGTGCCCGGCAGGGCTGGAGGAGCTGGTGGGTGGTCAGGACACCGTGTGCTCAGAGGTCCGGCCGGCCGTCTGTCCTCCACAGAAAAAGCTGCCAAGTTGGGGTGTTTTGGTTTAAAAATTCCTGGTGGGGACAGGGAATCCCTGAAGGGAAACATTAAAAAAAAAAGTGGAAATGGGGAAGGAGAACGAGAGCTGTTGTCCAAGAGCTTCTACGTAAAAATAAAATTTAAAAAAAAGAGAGAAAAGAAAAAAAATACAGTCTCTTAAATGGTTCTGAGGGTTCTAAAGATGAACTGAAAGGAGGATGAGACGACGGAGGAGACAGACAGTTTTTATTGCTGGCCTGCCCCGCGGAGCTTAGCTGGCCTCCATCCGGAGTTTCTTCCTGCTTTGGGGCTCTTCGGGCTCCGACTCTGAGCTGGAGTCCGAGCCCCCATCGAAGGCAGAGATGGTGCTGCCCTTGGCGTTGGTGTAGAGGCTGTTGTCTGAGGAGGGGTAGTTGGTCTGCAGTTGGGCACTCGACCTCGCCTTCTCCAGTGCACGGACTGAAAAGCAACCAAGCGAGCGGGTTACAGCCTTCTGGAGACTAGAGGAGTAACTGAGTCTCAGGTCAGGGTCCAGCCTGTTCTTCCGAAGGGCTTGCTGGCCCGAGGCTCAGGGTGGCTCACAAATAATTCCCTTCTGGTGGCTGTTCCACCAGCACACTTCATTTCCCTCCTCCTTTCCCAGCCAGTCCTGAGCTCAGTGTACATGGCCAGCTAATCTGCAATGCCACTCAACCCTAAAGAGAAGGCTTGTGATGTCATCATCCTGCGTTGGAAGCCCAGTGTAGACAGGAGCATGAGCTCCCTGTGGAACCCAACAGCGCAGTGACAGAGGAGAAGCTGGCCTGGCAATGCTAGGATCCATAAGGGTGTGAAGGCCACACAACAGCAGGAAAGGATGACATAAGATGTATTAGCCAAAGATAAGTTCTGGCTTAGCTCTCATGTACAAGATCCACTTGGAAAGACAAGCTGGACACTTGGAAGCAAGTCACCAATACACACAGAATACCTGGGCCTTTTGACACATAGCCCCTACATGCAGGCTGCTCGGCCCGGGAACCAACCCACTGCTGCCTCCCTCTACCCATCCCTTGGTTCAGCTCATCTTGAGCCTGCAAGGTGAACCCATTTATATTAGTTTATTTTATTTGAAGTGTTCTAACCCAGATGGTTACTTGCATTTCTTTTTACTTGCATCTTCCATGAGGGAGGAAGAGAAGTGAATTCCCCAGGAACAAAGAACTTGATCAGCTCTCGCTTTCCCCTGTGGTTGTAGGAAAAGGCGGATGTGAGCATTGGAGAACAGCATGGGCCTGGCCCATAGGCTGCCCTGAATGGACTACCATTGACAATGGGAGAGCTCACTGTCCCTGAACACCTGGATTTCTGGTACTTACACAGCACACTCCAATCCAAGGACCTTAGCTCTTTTGAGACACCTGATGCCAGGTGTGACTCTTACTACAGGCAGAGCACCTAACCCCAAGAAGGGGAGAGATCAGCTCAGAAAAAAGTATCCAGATGTCCAAGCCCTAGACTCCACTGTTCCCTCACTGGCGGCTCAGGTCCTTCCTCAGGACGGCTCTACCACTCAGCTACTCAGAAGCAGGGCCGCAGCTGCTTATGAGCACACACTCCGTAACTGGTTCTGATTCTGCAGGCCCAGGTGCAAAGCCCTGACATGGCCAGAGCACAGCAGGGCCAGCTGCCCCACAGGCTCAGGTGCTCACCTTGCTGCTCCAGAAGAGCATTCTGCCGCTTGAGGTCATCAATATCCTGCTGGTGTGTGTGGTTTTTCCTTCGCATATACTGGATATACTCTGTGGCTTTGTCTAGGATTTGGGCCCGGGATGCCTGTTGCAATACGAGAAAAAGCAAAGGGGACAAAATAAAGACCTAGTTCAAGCAGTGACGAAACTGTATCTTTCCGCAACAGCAGCCTGGGGGAAGGGAAGCAAGAGGGTGAGGTGGGACAAGGCTGAGGAAACAAAGTAATTGCTACTGAGAGTCTTCTTTGTGCCAGTCAAGGTGCTAAGTGCTTTAAATAGCTTACCTCACCAGCACTCAGGTAGCTCCACAGGAACCCGAGGCTCAGAGAAGTTTACTGGTTTATTCAAAATCACCAGCTAGACAGTGGTAGAGCCTGGATTTAAACTCAGGTCCGTCTGACTCCTGAACTTGTACTCCACTCCTCCCATCCCCTTTGGTTCTTTACGTTGCTTTCAAGTCTTCAGCCTGGCTATGTCTGAAAACATGAAAATACTACTTAACTGAGAGCTTATGCCACTCACTCTCTGCTAGGGCCTGACTACAGGCAGCCGCTCCAGAAAGATAAGAGCAAGATTTCGGCTGGAGCTGGCTCAGGATGGGACTGGGTACAAAGTTTTTCATTAAGGTCCTAGGTTTTAGCCAAACCCTCAGACCGTTGTTAACTATTTCCAACTAAGTCACTCTGCTGTGTCACTATTTCAGCCTTCCTGGCTAAACAGACTATGGTGAAAGTTGTCAGAGCTTGATGTCAACACAGGAAGGGCATGAGATTGGGCCCCTTCAGGAAGCAACCACACCTATACCATGGCCATGGGTAGCCTAGGCACTGCCTGTCAGAGGAGTAAGTCAACAAACCAATAAAATGGATGTGAGATTACTCTCTCCCTGGAGGTCACATTTGCCTGGAAGATCCCCTCCAGTTGCAAACATGGCCAGGCAGCCAACTAGCTGAATTGGTAGAATGGTACAAAGCCAAGGGAAATGAAGCCAAAGACAGGGTAGTCTAGTAGTAGAAGTGTGGCATTCAGGCCACCCAAGGTGCTGAGAAGTAGCAAGGCATCTTACTCAGGGTAGGGCAATACCTGATCAAGTCTGTATTATAACCCCAGTGGGTCCTAAGTAACCAGAATGCAGCCCCTTTGGGAAAGGGGCAAAGAAAACATGCCCACTCAGCCTAGCAAAACTAAATCCACTTGTATTAAATCCTGACAATCTCAGGTTGGGCTGGGTATCAGAGAGGTTTGCAAGGCCTGGGTTTATTCACCAGTCCCCACAGGTACTAGAATTTCCAGGCTTTCCTCTTATAGCACCCATAAGGCAACTTCCTCAAAAGGAAAATGTTCCTATTCGACCATTTTTATCTGGTGTGAATTATGTGCAAGGTACTGAGCAGACACTGGGGAAACCAAATATATTAGTCACGGCTTCTTTTGCCCACATGCTTGCTTACTATCTAGTTGAGGAGATAAATATATCTATACACAGACAAATCACAGGGCAGTACCAACTGTAACTTGAGTAGTACAGATTAGGTATTAAGCAGATTAGGAAGGCCACAGGAAAGGTGGCTTCTCACTAGGGTGATTACCTACTGTGTGCCAGGCATTGGCTTTGGCTCTGCATGGACACACACACATATGCGCACATACCTCTGATGCAGGAAGGAGAGCACCTAGCAATGGGAGCTCGCAACTCTGGCTGCAAGCCACTTCAGAGGCTGCTTCCCATTTCTGCCAAAGGGCACTTATTAGGGTCTAATTATTAGGTGAATAAGTGAGAGAAAAAAGGGCACATAATTAGAAAGGACTAATTAAAATACCCTGCCTCTCTGGATGCTAGATATGGGATTAAAAATAAGTATTGTAGGATAGGTGGCAGGGCGGCAAGGAAGAGTTTAGGAATCCAGGAGACAGTGCAGCCTAGGCTCTGGCATTAATGGGCTTCGTGATGGCAAGCACAGTATTTCTCTCTGTAGCAATTCCTTATCTGACTAGAATTTCTCTCAGACACCATCCAGCCCTCAAAATTCTATGCACTTCATCACTGATCTAATTGCTATGCCTACTTACATTGCAGACTCTCTTTAAATTTGCCTATTTTTTTCAATTGACAGTTCCCAGAAAGCGACATTAGCTTTTATTTAACTACTCATTTGAATCTAGGACAAAGGGAAAAAAAGCAAAAATCTCTGAACGATAGAACACTTGCAAATGTTCGGGGTGATAACTTTTAATGAATGACACAGAATGCCTTGGGAACAAAAGGTCCCCCCAAAAGGGTGGATTAGATAAACCCAGCACAAGGCCTTCAGAATGCTAAGCACAGCCCATCTTCCATTCCCTGCCCAAAGAAGAACCTAAGGCCACTTGAGGTGCGCCTGATTCCTTAGCAAGTCCAAAAGAATGAATGGTTCGATTAACTTTATTTTGCTCTCCCCGGAGTATTCAACAAGAAGTAAAATCCAACAACAACAAAAATTTAACGCATAAAATATAGAACTCCTGAAAATTTACATGTACATCTATTCCAAGAAAGAAAAAGAAAAGGCTGAAGCCAGAAAATGCTAGACTCATCCAAAATTCCCTCCTCCCAGTGTTCTGAACCATATAAGATCTTGTGACCAGCCACAGGATTAAGGTGTAGGCAGGCCCTTCCTTGCTTTTATGACTTTATACTATGTGAACAGTGTACTATGAGGCCAGCAAGAGCGCTGGGCTTTATGGCATGGACTATGGAGTGGCCCCGGGCTTTCAGTTTCTGTTTTCTGTAACAGAATCAGTTAGCTGAGTCAGCAATCTTCGTGAGTGTGACTAAGGAGACAGTACATGGTAAGTCAACATGTCCACAGATTGACTCTTATCCCTGGATAACTAGTAAGGACCTGAATAATTTTTTTCATGCTAGTTTTTAAAATTAGAAGGCACTAATTCTTATTCTGCCTTTCTGAGCAGAAACATATCTCTTCAAAGGCTTGGACACAACCCTGAGACAGGGAGAACTGTGGCTGAGGGGACTCAAGAGGTCCTGGACCTCCTACGTAGCCATGTGAATTAATGCAAAGTGGCTCCTCAGGCTTCTCTTTCACCTCTGGGAGCCATGCAAAAGGACACTGGACAGCCTTGCCATATCTTGTTCCAAAGCCATGGTTGCACATGAGATACAAATGATGATAATGATAATGACAATGGCTAATACTTACTGAGTACTTACTAACTGCCAGGCATCCTCACCCAACCTGCTGATGTATTATTTCCTCTCTTATATAAATGAGGAAACCAAGGTAGAGAGCTATAACTTACCTAATGTTACATAACTACTAGATAGTAGAGACAGAATTTGACCCAGGCCTCCAAAACATCCATATTTTGGGAACACAGAGGAGGCCTGGAACAAAAACAAAACATCAACAGACTTAGAGGGGCAGTACTGTTGTGAAGAGTTTGAGAAGGAAGAAAAGGGCTATAAAAGAATCGCCTGATTTGTCCACAAGGCTGTCAATGAAGACCCTGGTAAGGGTGGTTTTCTTGGAGGAGTAAGTTTAGGTAATTCATCTCTGCACAGATTATGGGTGCAGGAGTGAGTTGAAGCTGAAGCAAATACAAAGACTAGTTTTTGGACTTAGGTTGAAAAGACATGGAAAAAAAAAAAGTAGCTTGGAGTTATAGCAGCACTGAAGGAAGGCTCTTTGTTTTTCTTTTAAAGACATGTGAAAACCAAATAGGCTTCTAGCAGAGAAGGAGAAATGGAGAAGAGCCTGAGGATGTAAAACGGCTTGAGAACTGCCTGAACCTGGCCCTGGGGGAGGGGAAATGATAGTCCCCAACTGCTGTGGCTTCATACTCAAGAAGAGTAAAACCTAAATGGAGAAGACCCAGTCTGGCCAAGGGGCCCAACAGATTTCTGCCCTGTCTCCAGCTTGTGCTGCAGTTGCTTGCATGTCTCCATCCCTGCCCACAGCAACAAGGAGACAGAAAAGGGTCAATCCAGCCTCCAGATGCACCCACTTTGACAGACCTCTGCTTGGGAACAGAGTGAACCCACCTCACGTGTTGCAGCAAGAATCAACTACATATTTAACCAAAGGCCCCAAACCCAAGAGTTTCATTCTAATTAGTACCTTTTTAAGGCCCCAAATGATTTTTGAAGTGGTTAACACTGATGCTTAGGATGACATCCAAGGTTACCAAATCCCATTTAAGGCAGTGGTTCTCAAAACTTTTCATATAAGGCAGGAGCTCCACACATTTCTGGAGTTGTAAATCTTATCACAGTAGCCTGGATTTGTGAGGAACTTCAAGTTGCTTCAGAAAGCAGATTGGGAGAAGCAAGGAAGAGTGGTACTAGACTGTTAACATTAGGAACACTGCCGTTCCCTAGAGTCCTAATGCTAACTCGAGAAACAATGATCTTAGTTGTATTGACCACTTTTTCCTCTTCACTGTCAAAATCCGATCCTACTGTGTTGATGTTAACAACTGCCTTGTTGCCCCAATACTCAAAATGCCATATCCTGGAAAATGAAAAAAGAACTACTTCTGACTCACCAACTGACACCTGTTTTATTTTGCACTAGTCATTTTAAAGAAAATAAAATCATTATTTTATTTACACACACATTAAGGAAAAGGGAGGAAGTGTTAGATATGGGCCCTGAAGGTGGCGGGGGAAGACTGATTGGCAGGAAGAAACGCATGAAGGCACATAAGCAGGGAGCGTGCACAGGCTAGGGAGCCTGTGAGTGGGCCTCCTCACCACAAAACCCTGACGTCACCTGGGCGGCGAGGCTGAAGTTAGATATCGAGGAAAGGAAAGAACGCAGACAGAGTGAGAATGACATTCCTGGGGAAACAGAGGAGGGTGTGCACCCTCCCACAATAAGGGAAGGACGCAAAGCAGAAGGGCAAGTTGGGTGCCTTGCTTAGAGAACATGGAATGCGAGTTCTTACCTTGATGGGCACTGAAAAGCCCTTGGAGGTTTTCAGCAGCACATAAATACAGTTTACAAAGGATTCAATAAATCAGTACATTTACAGTTGCTGAGCCCAGAGCTTACGGGAGATTTGGGCAACTATGGACAATAATTTAAGATATAGAAGATGTAAGAAGAAAATAATTGCCCAACTTGGAGTCTGGCCAGGTAATAACCTTAATGAATAATGAGGTGAAATTGCTAGAGTTGTGGTTTACATTTCATTTAAGAGATAATCCCTCTAGCAGTCCATATATGATATAGACACTGTGCTGCTGAAGAAACTGCCTGCCTTAACAGGTGTCCACCAGAATGAGCCTCTCCCAGTGCAATGTGGCCAGGGTGGACGGGGGACTCCTCCCTTCAGTTAATAAACACTCACTCTGCATTCTACTGAGTCCCAGGCCCCGAGGGAAGAAATAGGGCCAACATCTACCTGTTAAGAAAACCAGGCTTTAATGGGGATAAAACAGATCAGAGTTCAGGGTTTTAACCTCTTATTTGATGCTCAGAATGTTATCTTATTATTGTTAATTGTTAGGAATAATCCTCTTTCCCAACAAGAGAGCAAGACCCTCAAGAGCAGACACCCTCTAACCATGTTGGCTGTTCGTTTTTGTTAAAGGACCAAGTAAGCCTGTTATTTCCTCTGGCGCTCATTCCAGTTACCTACTGGGAATTACCCACGTGCCAGGGTCTGTGATAGGAGCTGACAGAGGCAGTGTACTCATATTCTCACTCAAAATGAAGGAGTTCTGAACTTAATGCTTGCTTCCTGTTTTTCTTTATTTTCATTTTAAGTTGTGTTCCTTCTTTTTTTAAAAAATAATTTAAAAAAATATTTTTTAAAAAAATGGATTTTAGAGAGAGAGGGCGAGAAACATCGATGTGAGAGAAACATTGATCCGTTGCCTCCCACCTTCACCCCGGCAGGGGACTGAACCTGCAATCTGGGCATGTGCCCTAACCGGGAATTGAACCTCAACCTTTCCGTGCACAGGATGACACTCAACCAACCACCGGCCAGAGCTCCCCCTTTTTAACACAGCCCTATCCAGAAAGCAGAAATCCAGAGCAAAACTGCCTGACAGAGTAAATATAATAAACAGGCATTTAGCAAGGGACTTAAAAGATGAGAAATTTCTATAAACCGCTATACAGCTACAAATGGCAATATTGAAACAACCTTCTCTCACTAAAGTCAACTGTGCTAAGGAGACAGTGTTACTGGATGTAATCACTCTGGTTCAGGTGCTGGGGCTAACTTATGGAGTGGTACACATAATTATATCCCCATGTAAAGGCAAACTGATGGGCTGGCTACCAGGTCTTGCCCCCCACACAAACAGGATGAGCTCTGTGTCAGCAAGCCTTTGGGCAACTCTCCCTAGTACCCCACCTAGGACCCTAAAAACAAAGAATTCTCTTCAAGAAAAGTAATGTCTTCCTATAAAAAATGGAGCCACAGTTGTTCTCGCTCTTACTCCCCTTACTCTGACTGGCTAATAGTTCTTATTTCATCCCATCTATCCCAGTGGAACGTCCAGCTGAAAAACTACATGGGAAATAAGACTAAAACAACAGAGTTCAAGAGTCTACTTGCTAACACTGGAGACTATGGGAAAACCCAAATGGGCTGCCAACTTTAACAGTCGAATTCTCAGGGAAGCTATGTAGACTCAAAAAAATTTATAAACTTTAAATGATCCCCAACTCTCTGCACTTCAGTGTTACCTACAGATGCCAATTCAGAGGAGAGTATTTTAGTAGCAGCCTCAGTATGACATACTGCCAAGATTACTGGCTTTATCTAGGGGAAGCTCCCAATATAAAAACAAGATATAAATACTTAAGTAAAATTTCTTTAAAATACAGTCCCCGACTTAACGATAGTTTGACTTACGATTTTTCAACTAAGCAATGATGTGAAAATGATACACAGTGATCTTTTCTGGGCTAGTGATATGCAGAATGATACTCTCTCATGACACTGCTGGGCAGTGGCAGCAAGCCATAGCTCCCAGTCAGGGACATGATCACAAGGGTAAATAATGGATACTCTACAGTGCACTGTGTTGCCAGCATTTTTGGGATACTGTGTTCTGAGCACATTTACGGTAGGCTAGGCTAACCTATGACATTTGGCAGGTTAAGTGTATTAAATACATTTTTGACTTATGAAAAATTACGATGGGTTTCTCAGGAAGAAACCCTATGATAAGCTGAGACGCACATGGGTTCTTAAATTGTTTTCCCCTATGATATGGCAAAAAGATAAACCTTAACAATCAGCAGTCCTGAGTTCTAGTCTCTGTCCATGATCTATTTCTAGTCCCCTAGAATAATGATCTTGGGCCAGTTGCCTTACCTCTGATACAGTAATAATGGCAGAGGCAAGTAGCAGTAGCAATTGTGCAATTATAATAGTAGTAAAATACTCACCTCATAGAATTGCTGAGCTGATTTAACTACACTGCAATACAGATGTTAGTCATCACTGATTTTTTTCACTTAAGCAAAAGGTAACCAACCATTCTTTATAATGTTTATGTTATAGTAGAAATACAGGATACAAAGGGTAAATGGAGTTTGTGTCTCATGCGTAAAACTTTTTTTTAATACAAGTATCCCCCAAGGATCCAATTCAATAAGTATTGGTTTCTTTTTAAAAAACAAAAGGCTTAGCCTGGCCAGTGTGGCTCAGGGGTTGAGCATCGACCTATGATCCGGGAGATAGCAGTTTGATTCCCTAGGGAAGGGCACATGCCTGGGCTGCTGGCTCGATCCTCAGTAGGGGGTGTGCAGGAGGCAGCCGATCAATGAATCAATGACTGTCTCATCATTGATATTTCTATCTCTATCTCCCCCCTCCCTTCCTCTCTCTGAAATCAATAAAGATATATTTAAAAAAATAAAAATTTTAAAAAGTTTAGGACACATATGACGACAGCTAGTTCAAATACTAAATGAGAAGTCACAAAGGAGACCAGAGACTTTTCTTTCAAGAACCTAAGATCCCTAAAACAGGGTAAAATAATCATCTCATGATTATTCACATAATGTCATAACCTTAATTACTGCAATCCAAATAAAGAATTAGCCAATTTCCTTTGGGTAAAATACCACATTTAAAAAAAATTGCAACATTTAGTGAGAACTCGGAAGTCGAGAAACCAAAGTATTCTGTAAGACTCCCTGTAGATCTGTGAAACAGTGCTGGCAGACAAGGAGATTAATGAAGATTGTGGAATTTAGATGGAAAGGGGTTGGGGTTTAACCAGAGCTAACAGCCAGTTCCTTTATTCACGCTCAGTGTGAAATATATGAATCGAAACACAGGGCAGGATTCTGAAATCAGAGAGGCACCTATAAATTTCCATGCTGGGGCTTTGTTGATGGGCTCTACGAAACTTGGCCCCTCAGCCACTCCCCTCCCTTAGTCTACTTCTCTGGCCTCATCTCCTGCCACTGCCCCTTTCCTTATTCCACTCTAGCCACTCTGGCCTCTGTTCTCTCTGCTGGGCCCAGGAATGCTCCCAGATTCTGGCCTCTGGGCTATTATAGTCGCCTTCCCTCTGCCTGTGATGCATCACCAGGTAGATGCATGATTCCCTTCCTTCTAATTTTTGCTCAAGTGTTGCCTTGGCAGTGAGTTTTCTTGTCTGCCCTAACGAAAACTTCGACCCTTTCTTCCCTGTTCAACTTTCTCCATAGCACTTATCTGACATACTATATATTTTTAAAATTATAGTTCATTTTCTATCTTTTCCTCACCAGAATAAGAGCTTCTACTTTTGCCTCTTATGTTCACTGCTGTATTCTAGAACAGTGCCTGGCATGTAGCAGACCCTTAATATTTGCTGAATGGAGGGAGTGAACAAATGAATAAATAGGGTACAATGGATGACAAACTATTCAGTGTGTAAGGCTACCAAATTCAAACTGTCAACTTCCTTGAAGAAAGGAGACAACAGGATTTGGGATAATGTGATTTTAAGGACTTAAGGAAGAATGTCATGGCAATGTAAAACAGGCTGGATAAAGAAAAAAAAGCATAGTTGAGCTCTTATGGCCTGCTTCTCCCAAAGTGTTCTCAAACTTAAGAATGCCTAAGAATCACCTGACTGCCTGCTATAATTAGAGATCCCCAGGCCTGCCTCCAGAGAGGCAGATTTAGTAGTGATTCTGATGTGGGTGGTCCACAGGCCATGTCTTGGGAAACACTGCCTTGGCACCACTCCTGGTTAGATGTGAGACTTAAAGGAGAAGGCAGTTCTTGTCCATTTAGTTCATCAAAGCCATTTTAAGTGATACCATGGCGTATGAATAAGTATTATCTGTCAACAGTTCAGATGTGCACAGAAGATAATCCTTTGTACGTGAGTACTTTGTTTTTTGTTTTTGTTTTTTTTAATATATCTTTATTGATTTCAGAGAGAGGTAGGGAGAGGGAGAGAGATAGAAACATCTATGATGAGACAGTTGTCATTGATCGGCTACCTCCTGCACAACCCCAACTGGGGATCGAACCCACAACCTGGGCATGTGCCCTGACCAGGAATCGAACCTCAGTCTCCTGGATCCTAGGTTGATGCTCAACCACTGAGCCAACGCCCGGCCAGGCTGCACGTGAGTACTTTGACTGACAGGGTGAGTCTCTGTCCCCATCAGAAAGATTTCCTGTGGTGCTTTAGACAGTGTTATGCCCAGGAATGTTGTTATTCCAGGTAAGAATCTTGGTCCAAGACCATTAAACCATGTCAATACTAACTAGGCCTAACCCGTGGCAAATTCTGGTTTTGCAATAACTAGGTATTCACATGGCCTGTTTTATTGTTTTCATAAAGGTCAGACCTACCCAATGCTTCAGCCACATAGAGAGCCACACCTCAGATAAGGAAGGTATAAAGTATATGCCTTACCAGAGTGGCAGTATACACAAAATGAAACCATAATGGTTCCTAATTTGATTGGATAACCAAACCAACCCAGGACCCCCCCCCCCCCCCCAGAGTTAAATCAGGAGACTCATTCAAAGCACACCTGACAGCAATGTTTTTTCTAACGACTGCTTCTTTAAACATTGGATCACTGAACAAAAAAAACACAGGTCCTCTTCCCTGTTTGCCACTTATACCACTGAACTGCAGCAGAGAGTGGCCAGCTACATTCTGTGTCAAGGATGGAACTAACTGCAAATGGATGTTTCCTCCAAATCCCAAGGAGTGACCCTAACCCTAGGCTTTTTACTCAAAGCTTCCAACTTTTCCAAATGTAGAAACAGGTGGTGTCTCCCTCTCCAGAGAAAACATTAGTCTCTGAAAGGCCACCAGTGGGGGGAAGGAAGGAGGGAAAGAAAATCAGTATTTTTTTTCTTCCGTTTAATATGAACATAGCTCTTTACCTAAGTTTTTTGTCTTACAGCTTAAAATGCTTTTTATAAGCCTTTGAAATAACAGCTGTTGGAACAGAGAGATCACTGGTGTCCAGGATTGTTCACATACATTCCTGGGAGGTTTCATGTAAGATAAGTATTAACTTTGAGCCATATGAAAGAAATTCTCATGGAGGTCTAGGGAATCACTGACCTCAGGAATCCTTAGTGTTATCCCAAACTACTATGGGCTTACTCTCTATACGATAGCGTATTATTCTAATAATTTCTTGAATGAGTAATTTATTACAAATAATACTAAGTTAAAAGACAATTCCTACTGGTGTCTTATCAGCAACTCACATTGTTTCCTAAGGATAAACTATGGTAGGTAAGGTGTGTGATGATCCTCAGAGAATAAAAAATTAAGGAAACCGTATCACCTGAATATTCCTAACTCCATTTCTTTCCAGATAGGTGAAATGTGCTTTTAAGCCCCACACCACAGCAAGTTCCAAGCTAGTGATGGCCCACCAGCTTTCTCAATAAACTCACCTTCTCTCCTTGGAGTGATGGGACCGAGTCCCGCAAACTGTGAAAGCTGTCTTTGATGTGGTCCCTACGCTTTCGTTCCAGTGCATTATGATGAGCCCGTTTGTCAGCCTAGAAGAAAGAGCACATTGGCAAAGTCATTCCTTTTGCTTGGAACAGGTGGGTGGGGTGTAGCCTGGAAGTATATGCTGTCAGCGCAGTCCCTGGTGAATGGGCTGGGAAGGATTTGTCGAGGTGGGCAGTTAGGTCTCCAGAATTAGGCTCTGCTAAAGGGGGAAAAAGGGGTGAGCAAGCCTGTGACAGGAACATCCAAAGTAGTTCGATGCATCCAGCTCATGCATAAGTAAAATAAAAGTTATTCAGGGGGACAAAGTGTGACTCTCCTACATCAGTGTTTCCCCACAATTTACTTATGTGACAGAAAAGGCACCAGTCCATGGTTGGGAGGTTCACCTGGGAAAAGCTCCAGTGGGCCTCTTCATAAGGTGTGATCACCCCCACTGTAAGTCAGTGATTCCCCATGGCAGGTGCCCAGGACAGGAGTTAGGGCATTGGTGCTGTGCTTCTTTCCACGTGAAGCCCATGACCATGATTGTGCTCTGGTCTCCAGCTCGCTAAAACTAAAACCTCTGGAAAACCCAGATGCACGAATCTGAGATCATTCTGACAAAGCTGATACAGATGCCAACTGCATTCTGAGATCCTATCTTTTTAAAGTGGATCCAAGGTGCCATCCTGCCAAGGGATTCCCCTCACACAGGCTGTGACTGAAAGGTAGTTCTTAGATGGCAACTCTTGACGTGCACAGGCTCTGAATAAACATCCTTAGGCACCTGTGGCAGGTCATGCTTATTCCACAGTGTCTAAAATACCCAGGAACCAAAGTCTTTATCCTGTCTTGCTTAGCGTCACAAAGAACAAGAACAATCAGCTGGAGAGGGGTGGAGACTGCCGACAAATCAGATACGGCAAAATATACCGGCTTCAGGAGGACAAGACAGCGCTGGAGAGCACTGCAAGAGTGTGTCAGCAGGTCCCCGTTAAAGGGGCATTCCCTCCAAATGGAGCACAAATGTTACTCAAGCTAAGCAAGAACATTACATCTACACCTTGGGAATTGTGGAAAATAATACACTGAGAATTTATACTCAATACGAGAGGGTGCACTGAGCTAACCTAAGGACCGAGTCCGTATATGGGAAGTTCAGGTAGCTTCAATCAACCCAGACAGAGAGCCAGGAATTTTAAAAATGAAGCAACAAGGGAAAATAACTTGACTTAGCACAACCAAGCCTCAAATGAATCCTTGTATTAGACAAGACGCACAGACAAAAATCTATAAAAACAAGGGTTGTGAGAATGAAAGGACTTGAAATTCTACTATCTAATCCTAAAAGTCTGAGTCATTACAGAGGAAGAGGAGGCTGGGAGCAGCTGTGGTCATTTTAGTCACTTTCTGGTCTCTCAAGCACAACACCTCACCTATAGCTCTGCCAAATTGGAAAAATGGTTCCCATCACAGCCTTGGTTCTCTAGAACACAGCGCTCATTTTCAGGGCAGATGCCTAGAGCACTTATAAAGCCCTCCTAATTTTCTGAAGTCTAAATTCACTGTAAAATGAGTGTTTGGTGAACTTCAGTGATACAGGAAATTTATGGGGAACTGAGGAACGATCAAGCTTAAAGAGGTAACCTGAGGCTAGCGGTAGTACACTGTATCACACAACATTAGAACAAGAAAATTGTAGATACCTCTAATAGCAGTATGAAATAGCTTGAGGGAATTAGACACATTTAAGTACCTAGCCCTTTTCTAATTTACTGTTCTCTCTAATCACAGGTAAGTTCTAACCTGAACTATACCTATAGAGCTTAGAAGGCTGAGAGATGGCATTTGGCATCTATCTGCCTCTCCAGTGTTTGCTACATACTCCCTAAGCTGGCTTATTTACATGCAAATTAATCGCCCAGCTTTGGTCTCCAGCAGCAGCCCAAGATACTCTGGTCTACTAAATCACCCTGATTCCTGGCCCTCCTCCCAGCTTAAGAGCTTTGCACAGAAGCAGTGACACCAGAGTTACCCACAATCCCTCTTGTTGATACAAATAAAATTCTAATTGTCTGTTTTCTTTTTGGGAGAGCCCTGCAGATCTCAAAAGGCTAGACTCAAGTGAACTTGGTTTCGCTCAGGCCTACACCAGAGGGGTGGAGCTGAGTATAATCTAATACCAAATTCATCCCCACAATACACTACTCCCTTCCCATTCACTGAGCCCTGAAAGGACTCAAATGGACAAGTCTTTCGGTTAGAGGATTGTAAGTGAACTTGGCTGAGGACCATCAGCAGAAATCTTGGCTTCTCATCTGGGGAACCAGCCAAGTTTGAGAAGTTGGCTCAACAAGGAAAGGCAGCAGTCCACTGCCTGGTAGAAAGCCTGAGCTGGGGACTGTTGTTCTCAAAGTAGTGGATGGAATTTCTGTGGTGGTTCCAGGTCCAATTTAACTAACAGAAGAGCGGAATCTTAGCCCAATCCCTGCTGCCATATCCATCCCCAAGCTGCTACACTTAACCAGAATCAAGTTTAAAGGTCTCAGGGACAATGGCAATGATATATTTTTCTCTCCCCGCCAGCCTCAATTGAAAGAGCAAGTTAAAAATATGCAGAACTGGTGCTTGCAGCTGGGTAGCTCAGTTGGTTA
Organism: Miniopterus natalensis; assembly: GCF_054644295.1. Lineage (NCBI taxonomy): Eukaryota > Metazoa > Chordata > Mammalia > Chiroptera > Miniopteridae > Miniopterus > Miniopterus natalensis. The sequence goes on along the minus strand of NC_142081.1, from coordinate 27,518,032 downwards.
GTGTCGTTCTGATACACCAAAGTTGTGGGTCCGATCCTCGGTCAAGGCACATTCAAGAATCGACCAATGAGCGCATAAGTAAGTGGAACCACAAATCGATGTCTCTCTCTCTCAAATCAAGCAAAATATATATATATATATATATATATATATATATATATATATTTTTTTTTAAAGCAAAACTAACACGCCTAATTCTAGGTAACTCTGAACTAAGTGACACCTCTAGTGGCTTAAAAGAACATATGAAAAACCCTTACACAAGGTAGAGAATTCTGTTTGGGAAACATTTCCAAACTACAGATCCTTCTGGCCAGATAACACTGCTACCCCTGACACCCCCAACCAATTCATCCAAGTGGAGGGCCAGTTGCCAGGCTTATCACTGCTTTGTTAACTGTCTTCAGAGTTGAGAATCAAAAACTGGGTGAAGAATCCCAGTGTAAGGAATCTGAAATGCTCCCACAAACTTAAAACTAGTTTGTTTGTTTTTTAAACTAAAAAAGAGGGCCAAACAATTGTGTCTTGAACAAATAAAGCTCAACTCTGATAAGCCAGCTTTCTCTCACCTGTACTGAGAAAGATACCCCATTATGAAAATGGGTCGTACCAAACAAATTCTAGGAGACACCAGAGGTATTCTCGGGCTGTACAGCAGGCCCCAAACAGGTACCTCTCTTCTATATCCTACAGGAGCAATGGCTGGATGCTGCTGCTCTTTGGGTACACTGGATTTGTGGTTTCTGCCAGAAAATCCTTCCTTCAGGGCATCCCAAGGTAACAGGAATACTAAAAGGCTGAGCGATACTGAAGAGTGGCCCACAGATGCTCAACAGGAACTCTAGCACCAAATCGCTTCCAGCTTTGACATCTCTGCCAATGTTTTTATTCAGCCTCTCAGCTTTATTTCCACCAAACTTTCCATACTGGCAGCCAGAATAAAAATCTTCACCTACAATTTGTCCATCTCTGACACTAACAAGCACGCGTATCTTATGTGTTGTTAAATGTTGAAAGCAAACATTATTTTGTTAGCCAAGAAGTTGCTAAACTGGCAGAAGGTAGGTCATTCAAGCTAAGGAGGTCTGTTCAAAATTGAGGGGAATCGCTTTAAGTTATTTCCTTCCAACTTATTGCATGGAGAATGCATCTTCATCCAAGGCATTACATCAGTCAGCAGCTTTATTTTCTGCAAGTTCTAGTAGGCAAATAACACGGGAAAATAAATACTCCATTATTGAAGAATGCACAGGTTCTCCAGAACAATGACATTTCTTGTAGGCTACCTCACACCTAACCCAGTCTATAAGAGGAGTATTCTTCATTCTAATATCAAGAATTCTCAGCATATAGGGAATTAGAGTTGCCCACTAAACATTTACTAATTTTAAGAAATTTAAGGTTGCTTTTAGAGGGAAGATAGTGTTGCTTATGATTATTAATAAGCTATTCTTATTAAACAGTAACACTGAAAATACACAGGCTCAAAATTCTCATCAGAAAAAAAATCTATTACTTCTGATAGATGATGGAAAAGACGGTAGAATAAATAAAACTGAATTTCTAAGCAACTCATTTTAATCAACATGAAAAATGGAACATGAAGTAATGGGCAGCTAGAATGAGAAACTCACTAAGGTCCTTAATAGGAAGCTATAAATTTCAACTTCCCAACACCTCTCCTGCTTGAAGCCTGTTATACATTTCTAACATCCAATAAACATATGTGCTTTCAAAATTTTTTTAAAACAATCATTTGGTGCCTAAAACAACTTAAGAACACTATTATCCAAATATGCCATTGTACTATAGCCACTTAAGAGAGTAAGAATGCCTTGATAAGGAAATTTTTGAAATAACTGAAAACCAAGTTGGATTCCTTGATCAACTATTTCACCATTATTGGCATCTTGGAAACAGACAAATGTTAAGAACACCCTTTATTCTAACAAACAGGCATATTTATGAAACAAGCCTGGCATTTCTGTATCACTGTCAACACTCTAAGGAGAAACAAAGTATATGCATCGTACAGCACTTTACCAAGCAACTAATTCCAGATAAAACAGATAGTAGTAGTTTCCTGAGTAAATTCCAGTCTCAAAAGCAACCAAGCTCATTCCCTTCTGAATACATTGCAATTCCTAAAGAAGCAAAGAGCTCTGAGAAGTTAACAATATTTCATACCAGAAAGGTCCAGAAGTGAAATCACACAAATCTGTTTTTATTCCCCCCTGGTATACTGTAACTGCAACATGGTCAGCTGGAGAATAAGAAGTAGAAAAAGGCCTTGGGTTTTCTGACCAACATACTAACCCCACACTTTTAGTATACTTTTGTTCTTTCCAAAAGAAATTTCCCAAACAGAAGTAAAATTAAAAGATCACTCTGCATGAAATATACCAGAAAATTATCTTTAAAATGCAAAAAAATAAAAATAACATCAATGGGATTCTGAGATGTATTTAATTTAGTAATAAAAATATTGTTTAGGGTTACTTCCTTTAACACAGCTTATTGGTCACTGGAGAAGCTGTTTTCCGTTTGCACTGAAGCAACAGAAAAAAAATATTCGTCAAATCAGTTTCACTTTCTGTTAGTTAGCTTCACTTCCTAACTTTTCTGGTGAAGTATACTACATTTCTCATGCAATAAGGCCGTAGCTACTGTAGTGACGTTACAAAACATGAATGTTTCTTTTCATATGAGGAGCCAGCAGAACCTTTTCCAAATAACTTTTTAAAAGTTCTTTTTTAGTCCTAAATATGTGGTTATTCAGTTAGCATCCTCTTCTGAGCTAGGCATTTATTATGTATACTAAATGTCAGGAACTAAACATGTATTCAGAGAAAAATACTGAAATCCTTTTTACCCTACATGATTACTGTCTGATGTAAAATTTGTCTACTGCTTCTTCTCTCTATGCTCTTGTGATAATCCCGTGCCAGATAATATTTAAGTCTCAGCAAGTAGATGTGTCAAATTAAAAAAAAAAGTCAAACCCTCTGCCCACCCACCAAAATCAAAGAGAAAAACCCTAGGCACCTTAACACCAAACTAAAAATATCTAGACAAAACAATGAGATTAGCATTCTGGGGAGAGTGGAAACATTTTAATAATTTAATAAAGCATCAACACCCATGTGGATGAATATTTTGAAAAGCAGAAAGCTTTTCAAATTCAAGCCAAAATTTCACAAAGAAAACTTTTCTCTCACTGGAAAGCCAATGTAATTCCAATTCAAATAATGATTCTGCAAAGGATGCCTAACCAATCCCTATTCTCCAACCCTGATCAAGCTCTGGGGCAGACTTTAGAACTGAAGACTTGGAAAAAGAAATGTTTTAAACAGATTGGGTCCCAAACATGAAACTACACATTCACATTATTAAGGTTAATAGTTCCTGGAAAAAAGAAAAGGGAATGGAATTTTCAAATATATGTATAAACATTAAGTATCTGACAACACTTCAAGGAGAAATAAAACAAATTCATTTTTAGTGAATATTAGCCAGGGATAATTTTTAAGGCCCCTGGAATAACTGCATCTTGAGATTTTATGGAAATATTAGTTCTCAATAAATAAAATTTTTCTTAATGCCTATTTGCTTGTACAAACGGAATCTTTGCTTGCTCTAATGCAGGTATAACTAAGAGGGCTTGCTTTTACCCTGTGGTAATTAAATTCTTTGACCAGAGGTATCAAAGGGACATACTACAAATTCTAACGAGCCCCCAAAACAAATGGATTGTCCCCTACACACATGATTTTAAAAATCAGAAAAATAACATTAAAAAAAAAGATTTTTAATCTTTCTTTAAAAATAGGAAAAGCCGGCAACACTGAGCCCTCCTTCCCACATAACAACCCAATGAGTTTAGCGGCTGACTTTTAGCAGAGGCATTTGTTCTCTAGTACCCCAGTCCTCACCTCTGCTCTCTACTTTGTACCTGACTATTTTATTGCCTGGGGCCCCCAGAGGCATCTATAGTTTTGACCCCCATTCTATACACTTCTGCTGTTTCCAGCTGTCAAATATTAGGCAGTGATATACTTATTTCTATCCCCCTCTCTGATTCTGATTTGTCTGTTTTTCTCCTCTATTCATGGAATACCCACAGTACTGTCCCAGTCTCCAAAGACATGAGATTAGTATGTATCTATACCCATATCTACATTCATATCTATTTCCATAAAACCATCTCCTGAGAACATAAATATCAAAACCCTGAGAAATTACTGATAACACTATACAGTCTCAACCATCAGCCTTTTGCAAAACTATCTCTGCAATTCCACTTTTCTTCAACAATTTTTCTTTTTCTTTAATACTGCTCCTTCAACTCCAATATAGTCAAGACCACAATAAGCTGTGTGTGACACTTTCATATTCAACCTTTGGCTCCTCTACATTTCCAATTTCTGCATTAGAATAATACCATGTACATTCTACAGGTCTACAGCAGTCACATGACTTTTGGTTAAAGGTGATCCCTGCATATGGCTTCAGTTTTACACAACTATGCAGATATGCTTTAGAACCTACTTGTGCCAAAGTAAATCTTTTGATCACTGCCCTGAAACAATACTACAACTTACTTCATAATGATGCATTTCTCATTTCCAACATATATAGTGACAGCTAGATTCCCCCATCTGAAAACTACAGAATGATTCATTTCTTGGCATACAGCTCCTCTCACCTAGAGCCACTGGAACTTATCACCTGAGAATCTAGAATTATGAGATTTGCAACACCCCCTCCAACCTAGAACCCCAGAACAAGGTCCCACCTCACCTTAGCGGTTAACAGGAAAGTTTACTACAATATTAAAAGTAATAGAATGATCTTTTTTCTCTCTGACCCCAAAAAGGACTAGAACTGAACAGAAATGAAAATGAAATGGAGAGTAGGAGACGTACCGCAGATTGAAACCTCGGTTGCTCTTCCTGGAATAAGAGAGAAAAAAAAAATAGAAAATATAGAAGTTATTTTTATACTTCACATTCAATAATAAGAAAGAAAATGCCGGCGGCGGAGGAAGCGGCGGGTGGGGAGTAAGCCCGACCCCCCCCCACCTCTTTCCCCTACACCCCCAAATCCCCAGCGGGATCCGGTGGCGGGACAGGGGGGTCCTGAGCGCCGCCCCGCCTTCCAGGATCCGACCCAGGCCGGAGGGGGCCAGAGCACTGTCTCCTGCCCTCGGACCCAGCTGGGACATCAGGGCACTCCCAACCCCTCTCCGTCCACCCTCACCCCCCAGGATTCACGGGTCAAGGGAGGAAGGGATCTCGGACCGACCGGGCAGGTCCTGAGCGCCGTCCCTTTCCCCAGAATCGGACAATGGTATCCTGGGCGCACCCTCTCCTTGTCCCCAGTATCCTGAGCGGGATAGGGTGGGAGCGGGAGGCCGCGGCACCCTCCTCCACAGGGGAGGTGGGGATCCCAGAGGCCGCAGGTCTCCTCCCCACCTCCAGTCTCTGAAGGCCGCTCGGCTAGGAGCCCGGAGGGGAGCAAGCCAGGAGGGCGATGGAGGCGGTCCCAGCCGGAGGGTGGGAGGAAGGAGGCGGCGGCCGCCGCCCGGCCCCCTGCGGTGGTGGCCCTGCCGAGAGCCTGGGCCGCTGTCCCCGCCTGACAACCCACAAGGGAAGGAAGACGCCCCGGGACTCACGTCGCTCTCCACCTCGATGTCATCGTTATCGCTCATTTCCTACGGCCCAGGGAGCGGCCACTGCAGCAGCGGCAGGGAAGGGGTAAGGGTGGAGGGGAGGGGGAAGTCACCGACAACAAGCAAGTCCCCCACACACTCACTCACTCACTCACTCACTCGCTCTCTCACTCACTCACACACACACACAACACGGGCGAGAAGCACCTCCTCACTGCAACACCGGATCAACGGCGGCACGCACGCCCGGCGGCCCCCCTGACACGTGACCGGGCTCATCACGCTGGGGCCACCGAGAGTTGTAGTTCTTGTTCTTTTGACTGACGGCCCAGCTAACGCCAGAAAAACTACGAATCCCATAAGGGACTGCATCTAGCCGACGCTAGTCCAGTTCGCTGAGGCAGCCCAGAGCGCCTGCGTATCCTTTGGTTGGGGGCGGAGAGAGAGAAGCGCGCAGTGCCTGCTGGGAGTCGTAGTCCGTAGACCGCGAGTTGTCAGGAGGTATCCTCCCTCAGGCAGCAGTGGAGGCTGCTGGGAAGACAGGACACGTGGAGGAAACTCGGGCTCCTGAAGCCGGGCACCGTATGTGTGTTGGGCGCTGGGCCCAGGGCCCAGGGTGGAGACTCTGGGGGAGTAGCCGGCTGCCTAAATAACGCTGCCTCTCCTCGGGACTACTGGTTTTACTTTGTTTATTTGATGCCCTGAGTCGCTCTGCATTGCTCCCTGGGGTGTAACCGCCAGCTGGGGGTGGGGTGGGATCCTTCTGCGGGGGACTTGGGGGCGCGGCTTGGGGTGCACACGAGGACCCTTGGGATTTGGCTGTGGGGAGATGTCAATGGCAGGTGTTAAGTGGCATTACAAGACAGGCAGGATGACCCGCCTCGCTGAGGGACAGTTCCCAGGCGTGAGAATCTTGTATTTATTAACCGGGACTGATGATCTTGCTCCTCGCACGAGGCTCTACAGACATCCGTTCCCCCTGCCCCCGCCCCAACCCCAACCCCTGTTGATGTGGAAGTAAAAGCCTCTCGAGTTTGTTGTGGACAGGCAGTTTAAGGAGTGCCCAGTTCGGAATACCATAATTAAGAATTGCAGAAAGTATTAAAACAGTGGCCAGGTTAGAAATGTCCAAACCGATAGAGAATTTGTCTAAGAGTCTATTTGAGCCAAACTGACAACACATGCCTCTGGGGATGAGAACCGGGCAGCAGTATTTTTCTTTTCAAAGGTATGTTAACTTAGGCGCACAGAAGCCATGGACAGGGCTTGCTTAAGGGAAAGCAGGCCTTTTACCAAACAAGTTCTATGCCTGGGGAATAACTACCCACTATGACCTGCTTGCCCAGCTGGGAATTTTTGGTCAGATTGCCCTGTGAGGTTACTTTCTATAGAAGCCCTTCTTCCAATCCACAACAGGAAACTGATGCAGCTCCCTAGCCAGTTAAAATCATATTTAAATACTGTGGCATAAGGTGTGATCATATCCATTCCACCAATATTTATTGAACACCTAACATGTGCCAGCAAGGGGATGCGATAATGTATAAAACTGGAACAGTCGCAGCCTTCATGCTGCTCACAGCTGTGGAAACAAAAATTAAACTGCCCTATCACCATTTTTAAGAGTGAACATCAAGTCCCACAGGAAGGAAAAACAATAACAGGACACTTTCAGCCCTGACATAAACAAAGCAGCAGAACTACTTTTACATCTGGTCTCCAAAATGAATGAAGTCTTGAGCTTTTCCTAAAATTACTGATTCCCTAATGAAAATTACTGATCCCTGACTTTTGAATACAGAAATTTGGAATATGTCACATTTAGATTTCTCCTGTATTCTGTTACATTTCTTTTGTATTCTGTTGTATTATTCAGTGATCCAGTTCTACAGAAGTTTCCCTGTCTTTACAAGTAATCGTCTTTTCTAAATGCTTTTGTCTCTTAGTTGTCTTTCACACTAAGTGGGGGAGATAGACATAAGCAGAACATTATAAGAACTGATGCTCTATAAGGGAAACAGGGAAGGTAGCTCTTGAGTAAGTTAATTAGCTGGATATTAGAAGTTAGGGCTAATTCATGATTACAACCAACAATTATTGGGTGCCAGTTATGTGCAAAGCACTATAGGGCAACCCTGGCTACAAGTTAAAATCGCTCCAGGGCTATTAAAAATTTCAAAGCCCTGGCTGTACCCCAAAACAATTAAGTCAGAACCTCTGGGGATGAGAACCGGGCAGCAGTATTTTTTTAAAGCTCTGCAGGTGATTCCAATATGCAACCAAGATGGAGAACCACTGCTACAAAGGATCCAAGGTAAACAAGACAGTCTTCCACTGAATCGTATACTTTACAAGAGTGAATTTTATGGTTTGTCAATAATTATATTTCAATAAAGCAGTTATATAAAAATAGGATAATCTTTGCCCACCCAGAATCTGAAACCTGTTAGGGTAGTAAATTATGAATACAAATAACTGCAATGAAGACAGACTGTTAAATTGGCTACACAGGCAGTGAATGCTGTAAGAACTCAGAGGAGAGAGAAATATTTCCAGGTCCGAAGTGAGGTGCGGAGGTGTTGGCAATGAGGTACGTCTTCTTAGGATGTCAGGTCCATCGGGAGCAAGGACGGGGTCTGCAGAGACCGGGTCAGACTTTGGTGAACATGAATCCCCAGTTGTTGGATGGGCAAGTAGGCAGAAGTGAGGAGGAAAGGCTTTCCAGGTAGAAAGCCTGGAAGTTTTAACACATTTTTTTGTAGTGATTGATAGAATATGAAGACCTATCAACCCAGGTAATAAATTTGAACTAATATACGTAAAATGCATCACTCAACAATTGTAGAATATGTTCTTTTCAAGCTCTCATGGAATATTGGTACAAATTGATCATGTTCTGAACCATAAAGCAAGCATTAACAAATTTCAAAGGACTGTGATCTTAGCAAGTTCTTGCACCTAATGCAATTAAAGTAGAAATAATAACTAAAAGATAACTAGAAAACCCTTATAAGTTTGGAACTTAAGAAACACTTTCAAGTGACTCAAATGGAGGGACTGGGTCTTGACACTGGGCTGCCCAATCTAGCCCCTTGCTACTCTAAATTAGGTCTGGTGGTATCCACATCACCAGGGAGCTTGTTAAAATAAAGGCCCAACCAAGACCTACTAAAACAGATCTGCATTGTAACAATCTGCCCAAGTAATTCATATGTGCATTAGTGTTTGAGAGGCTCTGATGAGAGAGGAGGGGGGACTAGAAGCGGGGAGGGCAGGCAGACTGCTTCCATTTTCTCCTCAGCTCTTTCACAAGTTGGCTTCCATTCTACTACTTGACTGAAATCACTCTTACCCTGGCCACCAGCTACCTCTTTATTGCTAAATCCAATGCCCTTATTTGATTTGACAGTGGCCTTCTGCATTGTTGACCATTCCTGTTTCTTGAAGGCCATGGACTCTTCTTCTTTCCTTCTACCCACATGGCTGCTCCTTCTCTGCCTCTTCTGGTTCCTCTTGCCCTTCCAGTGTTGGAGTTCCAGGGATTCTGGTGGCCCTTTCTCTTCCCCTCCCAGGCTCACCTGGTGGGCTTCTCTGCCTCCTGAGACTTTGGTGACCATCTCTCTGATGGCGACTCCAAGACTGTATCTCTCTCTCCTGAAGTCTAGATTGCTATATTCAGTTTATTTCTGTATACATCTACGTGGATTAATCCATAGGCCACTCAAAACTTGAGGCTTATGGGTGAGTGAGGAAAAGTAGGTTTGATGTAGCATTTGGAGTATGATTCATCCATATAAAGCTGAACATATCTGTTCGAGTATATACATGTAGAGAAGTGAGTAGAAGGATATTCAGCAAAAATGTTAATAGCATTTGTCTCTGGGAGGTAGAATTTCCAATGATTTTTCTTTTTCTTTTCAAGTGAGCAGCATCATTCTCAACAAAACAGTAGAGCTATTAAAAGACAACCACTATCTCAGTAAGTCCGTTATCTTTCCTAAGCAGCAAACTTCTCAAGCCATAATCCTTAGGAAGACAGTCCCTGCTTTCCCCACGCCACTTATGCTTCCTTTTTTACTTTTTGCGGGGAGAGGGTATAACCTGAAGGGTCCCAGAAGGAACCAGCTGGCACCGTATTAATAACGAGGTTGTTTACAAATATTTGAGTAGGGTGTAAAGAAACTATAAGGGATTATGCAGTACCACTGGGACTCTGTGCCCATCCCTAGGCCTGTAGGGTAGAGGGAATGAGTGGTTTTGGAGCTGGGCCTGGCCTGTTGGAAAGGGCCCTCTGACCTGGAGCCTAGGGCAATTGGATCTCAGACCTGGAGCCCAGGGCAATTGGATCTAGAGGGCCAAAAGGAAGCTCTCCAAGGCACAGCAAAGGAAACTTTCCTCTTCTTTTCACATTTTCAGAGAGGCCTGGGAACTGCCAACCCTCATGCCTGTTTCCACCCTGCAGCCAGAATGATCTATCAGGAATGAAATATCTTCACTCTCTTGATTAAACCTTTCCATCTGTCTCAATATTCTTAGGATAAAGCCCCGCTCCAGAGTTTATAGCACATAAGACCCTTCATGATCTGCTTCTTTGGCAAGTCTCATCTTTCAGCTCCTGCTCTCTCATGCTCTACACTCTAGCCAAACAAAATTTCTTCCCTTTCACCTAAAGGACCATGTTTTCTTTTGCTTCCAAGAATTTCCACATGCTGTTCTCTCTGCCATGAGTGGTATCTCCCTCAAACTACTCTCACTTACCTCCCTTCTCATTCTTTTTGGCATAGCCATCACCTCCTCCAAGAAGTCCTCCTGGATTCTCCCAAGACTGGATTAGAGAGAATGTGCTGAGCCACATGCAACCTGTTTCTCCTCTCAGATTGGCCAAGCTGGTGAGTCAGTCTTCCTCCAAGGGGGATAGAGGAAGGGGGGCAGAGATGTCAGAGTATCCCTCCCATATTTTTCCCTCCCTGAAGACATCAAACTGTCCAGTCCCTTGAACTTTCAGCCTCCAAAACTGAGCAATAGATTTCTGTTGCTATAAACCACTCAACTAAAAACAGATGCTCATTGGCAGCACAAATGGACTAAGCCAATCAGCATCTGTTTTTATTTGGTATTTGTTAACTTATTTATGGACAACCACCCCACTAGCACAGAAGTCCTGTGAGGCCAAGGGCTGTGCCCATTTTGCTTCTAGTCATATTCCTGGCACCCAGCACAGTAGCTGGTATGTGGTTGGTACGCAATAAATACTGCGATACTGAACCTCGCCGTTGTTTATCTCAATCTCACTATACTTTGGTCTGCATTGATAAATGTTAATTCACTCCTGGAAGTACCAGGAAAAAAAATCATAAAAATAGTTTTACCTTTGCCAGGGAGCTGAGCAGAGCTTCCCTACCTGACACAAATATCCCAGGGTTAATGGGAAACAGAGAGACTATTTGGTCCAGCTCTGTACAGTGTGCTTGGCAGGATTGTCCCTGCTAATAATGCCCAGCTCTGAATTCATCTCAAAATCTGTTTCAACAATTCTGAGGATTTAGGGGTCAGGGTGGAGAGGAGGAGATTATGTCAAGGGCCAATCTGTGTTCAGCCCATACTTTACTTATAGTCCTTGAATTAATTTGACTCCTTTGTCAGAAAACCAAAGGCATTCATTCATAGCTTTCGTAAGAAAGAGCCAGCAGGGGATGTTTTGTTCATTAGCGCCGGGGTTAGTTTCCTTATAGACATTGGAAGTTTGTTGATGGAAATTGTTTTGCTGACCACTTTGACTACTGTTAGTGATATACAATAGATTTTATATTATGTAGGAGAAATGTCAAAGAAATGGAATAAGATTGAATATGTTATATGTTCCATCATATAGTCAAAGCTCAATTTACAAAGAGAAGACAAACAAAAATCACAGCTCTTTAATGGAGATGTTTGAGGTTTAATAAGGTAATAACTGTTATTTAAAGCAATAAGAATTCAATCAGTTTTCATTGCTATGCTCTCCAAAAGGCAAAACATACTCCAAGGGCAGTTTTGAAGTCACTGCTGGGAAGCATGATAGATGCTGCACTTTTGATCTGGCTTCTTGCTGACCATAGCAAGAATATTTTGCCTACAAACCCCAAGTTCCTCTTACACTAGAGGAACAAGTGCCAGGGCACATGGTTCCTCCAAAGAGGTGTCGTTTATCTCCTCCCTATGACAAAACTAGGGGCTTTGGAAGGAATATTGCTCTTCGAAGCTTGTGGAATTCAGATACCTATCACCACACTTTTAATCAACAAATTAATTGATTAACTATTGGTGTTATTTAAACTGATGGCTTCAAACTTTATGCATTCTTTAAAAAACTATATATTTTAAAAATTGATTTTAGAGAGGAAAAGAGAGAGAAACATTGATGCGTGAGAGAAACATCAATGAGTTGCCTCCTGTATGTGCCCTGACTGGGGATTGAACCCGTAACCTAGGTATGTGCCCTGACTTGGAATTGAACTGGCAACCTTTTGGTGTATGGGATGATGCTCCTACTAACTGAGCCACTGGGCCAGGGCCTGACCTATTTTCTATATTCGTAATTATACCCGTTCCAGAATGTCACAGAAGTGGCAGCATACAGCATGTAGCCTTTTGGGTCTGGCTTCTTTGTCTTTGCATTTGGGATTTGTCCAAGTTGTTGTACATGTAATGTCAGCAGTCCACTGTTTTAATTGCTAGGTAGTATTGTACTGATGGACTTACTAGTTGTTTATCCATTCACTATCTGAAGGGCATTTGGGTCGTTTCCAGTTTTTGACGATTGTAAATAGAGCTGCTGCAAACATTTGTATACAGGTTTTTGTGTGAATGTAAGTTTTCATTTCTCTTGGAATAAGTACCTCAGAGTGGGATTGCTGGGTCATATGGTTGGTGTGTGTTTAACTTTATTAGAAACTGTTAAACTGTTTTCCAAAGTGGCTGTGCCATTTTTGCATCTCCACCAGCTATGTATGAGTGATGTGACAATATTTTGGAAAATAAAAATTTCTACACATCACTTATACAGGTAGGTAGAAAACAATTTTCCCAGGATTGGGAACAGCAACTTAGAGACAATTTAATTTGTCCAGCTAGCCAACTGACGCCACAGAAATCAGCTGAGAATGTTTACTGAATCTTGGGAGCAATGATGCAAAAAATAGTTTATTTAGAATCAAGGTTAATACTGGCAAACATTTACTGAGCACTTACCATGCCCTAGGCACTGGGCTTCATGTTTTACATGGATCTCCACAATGACCCTTCTTATTACCCCACCTTACAGGTGAGAACATGAGGCCCAGAGAGGGTAAATCACATGCCAAAGGCAACTCAGCTTATAAGAGACCTGTTAGGGAATAAAATTCAGGTGTGTTGGATTCCAGACAGTGTACCCTCATAACTGGTCTCTTATGCTTGACCTTGTAGCTACAATTACTAGTTATTAGCACTCTTCACATTATACGTCCTGCCTTTCTTTGCACACAAAAACCAGGCCAAGAACATTGGGCAGACATCAAGTTTTCTGCCAAGTAACCCTGAGCCTTTCTGCTGCTGCTCTTTCAGTTCAAACCCATTAGGGCTCAGCTCTGAACTCAGCCTTACTGGCTTCCTCCAAATTATGATGGAAGTCACACATTGTGTCTTTGGAGAATTTTCTGGGAAGAGGGTCTCTTCCAGATCTAACTGAATGTGGGAGAGTCCGATGGAATAACCACTCTCTTCCTGTTTGAGAAGGTCAGGCTGAGAGTCTGCTGCCAAGAGATGGATCTGGTTCTCCCTCTCCAGCTCTTGCTTTGATGTGAGTCCATTCCCACCGCCACATGGAAGCACAAAGAGGCAGAGTTTTAGGGGGAATCATCTTGTACTTCAAATGTTGGGTCCCTCAGAGCGCCTTGGAATCCTAAGATCATAGAGTAGTGATTTAGAGTTTACAAACACTCTGGGGCCCACACATTCTGACCTGTAGGGCCCACTGAATTAAATCGCTGCTGCAATTTAGACTCTGCCACTTTCTGGCTGTGTAACCTTGGGCAAGGTGATTAACCTCTCTGTGAGTAAATTTCTGTGCCCATAAAATAGGGTTGTGATACTTACACACAGGGTGTTTCAAGGACTGAATGAGCAATGATTAGAGCACAGTGCCAGGCAAATCGTAAGTGCTCAATAAATGGTAGCTTAACATTAATACAACCCAGAGTCCTTAAGTGACACTTCTAACACCACTGTTTTTCAGAGCAGAGTTAGAGTTAGGCAGCGTGATGCCTCAAATGGGATGCTTGACTGGGACACAGGAGAAATTGACGGTTAAGGACAGATTGACATTAATTAGCTTTGCGATCTTGAGCAATCACATAATCTGCCCTCTAGCTTTTCTTTAATAATTAGCTCTGAGAACTGTTCCTTATGGTAACCAGTGAAAAAATAAAAAGGACTGTCTGACCAGTCCTCCCCTCCAGTGTCACACCCTCCTTTGTTCTAGTCAGTAAGTTTTAGAAGGAAAGATCCTTGTCTCTAGAGAAACTTTCTGTTTTTACAGAAAGGTAAATGTCTTATTAGCAGTAATAATGATAGCCACGGTACTGAGCATTTTGCTGTGCCAGGGGCTGTGCTCAGCCGTGCATCACATTACAGAAGCCTCCCAATAGCCCAGCTAAGATGGAGAAACAGAAGTAGGGGGAGGTCAAGTAACTTGCCCGACATCACTTAGCTGGTAGGTGGCAGAACCAGAACCTGAGCCCAAGTCTCTGTGACACCGAAATGTGTGCTTTTTACCATGGCACCGCTGCCTCGATTAGGAACATAATAGAGAACTTTAGAATGGAAAGCAACCTTGGAAATGGCCTAGTCACATGACACCAAGCTACTCCTTTTGATGAACCTCAGCATAGTTGCTGCTCTATCAAGTGACACAAGCTCCCTGCCTCCTCCAGTTGGTAGAACAGTGAGTTGGGGAACCCCGGCTTGTGGGTTCCTTATGTGAATTGAGACCGTTATGTAGTGAGTGCAGTCTAAGGTTGCCATGCACTGGACGGAGACAGGAGTTCAAGGGGCACCGGGGTAGTGAAGGGCAGAAGTCCTGGTGCTGGTTTCCTGAGGCTGCAAAGTGGACAGTTAGGTGTCTAGAGCACTCAGACGCTCTTTCTAAGGGCAAGCGTGGAAAACACTGCTGAAGTTGTCATTTAACTTTCCCAAATCCAGCCGTCTCTTCAGTTGGCAATGCTGAACCCCAGACTTCTGGCAGGCCCCTCTGGGCGTGGTAGGGATGGCAGTACCTGGCACAGCCTGTCTGCTGGCTGAAGACAATACAGCAATCTCACCCCCTTCCTTCCTGTCATTGCCAGGGGCTTGTGAGTCCTTGAACATGTCTCTCAAGGATCAGTTGAACTGTTTAAGCTCTAAGCATATGAATTAAAATAAATAGGACTGATAAAGTGCAAACAGTTGGTCTGCATTTATAGGAAGATTTTCTTCTGGTGACACTCCCCTCTCCCCCCACCTCTGTAGTACAATTACAGGCCAAATGCTGTGGCAATTCAAGGAGAATGAGAGGAAATTTGCTTTGAAATAGGAGGCGAAACTGACCTGGCTGGTTTGGTAACAGGTCCAAAGAACACAGTGTCCTCTGGACGCTGACAGCTGCTGGAATAAGTCTGTTCTTCTTGTCGGTCAGGCGACCCTCTCTAGCCAATTGACTCGTGGCAAGTGGAGAAGGTCAACAGCATTTATGGAAAGCCCACTCCATCCTTTACAGCAAGATGCACTGACGTGGGAGATAGAGAGGTTTTCATGTACTGATAAACAATGGGAAGATGTCCATAATGAAAAGACACAATGAAGCAGGTTATAAAACAATACATAACAAAGTGTTGTAAGGTAATATAGTTCCCTTATACCTTTCACCCAGATTTTCCTAATGTTAACATTTTACATAATCATAATACAGTTATAAAAACCAGGAAATTAATATTGATATGATGTTATTAATTAATTCATAGATCTTACTCAAATGTCACCATTTTCCCTTTTCTGGTCCAGGATTCCACACTGTATTTAGCTGTCATGTCTCCTTAGTCTCTTTTATTCTAGAAACAAGATCCTCAGTCTTCCTCTTTAATATTTACATTAATTAGTTAATTTTTAATTTTTAAAAATCCTCACCCAAGGACATGCTTAGAGAGGAGAAGGGAGGGAGAGAAATATCGATGTGAGAGAGAACCATCAATTGGCTGCCCTCCATAGGTACCCCGACTGGCCCCGACTGGGGTTGTCACCCACAACCCAGGCATGTGCCCTGACCGGGAATCGAACCAGCAACCCTTCAGTGCACAGGATGACTTTCAACCAACTGAGCCACTCTGACCGGGCTACATTAATTTTTTAAAATTAAAATTAATCAGCATTGTTGTCTGTTTGTGTCCATGGATTTTGCATGAAAGCCTGGAGAGCAGGCTGGAGTGGGGCGGAGGAGGTAAATGAGGGGGGAGGGGAACATCTGTAATACTTTCAGCAATAAAGATTTAAAAAACAAACAAAAAACAGTTACTATGAAAAAAATTAATCAGGGAAAATTTTCCTCTCTCACTTCTTTCCTTCCTTCTGAAAAAGTTAGTGTAAAACCGTTAGCATGGGCCAAAGAATGCATCATTGGGGGCTGGGAAGTGGGAGTTTCAGTCGCTTGTTACAGATATAGGAACCTAAATGGGGTGAGGCAGCACCTATGAATGGAGGGTGGTGATGGCCCAACTGGTTGTCAGGGTCGGGGTTGAGTGGGGGGCCTTTATGACAGTGTAGGGGCTGAGGGTGAGCCCAGAGTAGGTGAGATGATAAGGGCATCTATGCTATAGTACCCATGGCAGCAAGAGAAGATTCGTCACACACAGGGCCCTTGATCAAATAAATATCTTGAGAATAATGAAAGACAGATGTCTCCTTATCAGAGAGAGAAGTTATGATATGGAGAGGAAGATTATTAGAATTAATGAATCCCATGGTGTTGGATTAAAATGGAAGGTAACCATGTAAATGCATGGTTTTCACATACATAAATAGATACAGAAATATCGCTCTTCCCAGCTCGATCCTCTGAGAGGCTCTGGGAGGAGGAACACACCATTAGCAATAAATACACTTGGAATCCAGGTCTTGGCTTTTTTTTTTTTTTAAATCCTCACTTGAGGATATGTTTTGGGTTTTTTTCTAATTGAGTTTTAGAGAGAGAGGAAGGGAGAGAGAGAGAGAGAGAGAGAAACATCGATGTGAGAAACATTGATTGGTTGCCTCCCATACGCACCCCAACTGGGGATCAAACCTGCAACCTAGCTCTGTGCCCTTGACCAGGAATTGAACCTGTGACCCTTCGGTGCCAGGGCTGATGCTCTAAGCACTGTACCACACCAGCCAGGGCCCTCTTTCCATTTTCATTCCTCCTTCCCCACTGTCCAGGAGCCTACAGGTAAAATGCACCCCTATTCACTCCAGGGAAAGCATGGGTAAAACTCTCTTAATAGAGCTGAAAGAGTTAACATGAACAAAAGTTATTTTATGAAAAACTAAGGGAAAGTATAAAGAGAATAATACATGATAATATAAGAAATTAAGCCACCCATGTCTAGATTTCTTATTTTAAAAAATTCTGTGAAAATGCCTAAGATCTATACATATTCCTAAGTTTCCCTACTCTTCTTAAAGACCTAGCCTAACTTTGCAGGCATCCGGTGTGGCTTGCCACCTGCCCAGGTCCTCTGCCTGCTTCTCAGCTATGTGGCCTCTGGGTGCCGTCTTGTCTCCTGGTCCAGGGAAGCTGGCCCGATGAATAGATCTTGCTCCATGTAAGGACAAACTCCAGCTCCATTAAAACTCAACCTTTTAGAACGTTTAGAAGCCTCTCATTTTCTACTGGTCCAAGTTAGTATAAGGGCACACCTAATTCACAGCAGAGCTGCCAGGTAACAGTGATGGACATTTTTAGGCCCTTCCTACATAGGCCTTTGGCTCTGTCTGTTTTAGAAACATTCTGGGATGACTCGTGCAAATGAGTCCCTGCACACAAGGAAGGGTCTTGTAAAAATGTGTGTAGTATAGTCTCAGAACATGACAATAACCGCATAGTAAGCATTCTGGTTCACACAGGTGAATTAGTACATTTACAGTATTGAGGAAGGTCATCCCCTTTGACTGAGGTGGTAAAATCTTGCCTGCAGGGTACATGTTGAATATGCTTGGGAGTAGCTTTGTCTGTAAGCAAGTGAGAGCTTGACATACTCTTTCAGGTTCTTTCAGCTAGTTGGTTTAAAGATTTAAAAAAACAGCCTGGCCTGGCTCAGTGGTTGAGCATCGACCTGTGAACCAGGAGGTCACAGTTTGATTCTCAATTAGGGCACATGCCCGGGTTGCTGGCTCGATCCCCAGTAAGGGGCGTGCAAGAGGCAGCCGATCAATGTTTCTCTCCCATGGATGTTTCTACTTTTCTCTCCCTCTCCCTTCCACTCTCTGAAACCAATAGAAATGCACACACATATTTAAAGATTTAAGAAACAATTGTGTGACTATCAGCTTAACAAATAATCAAAAAAATAAAACACAGTTGTGCCAGTGTCCAATTCAACATAGGGATATCCATAAAACAACTCAACAATGTAAGTAATTTAAACTCCTTTGGTTAAAATAATTACTGTTTATAAAATAATTTCTGGGGGTAATTCAATTTGTACTGGGCTCAAGGGTGATTTTTGTGTAGATTTCTCTAAGATAAGGGTCTGTATCAGTTGCAGTCCCACCTCTGTGACTTTGCTCAGCTCTGTGATTTTGAAATTATAAGTCTTTGAGCTTCTGTTATGGGAGACCCTTAGGAAATCCCCTATGGGCCCTGAGACCCCCTAACAATACCAAGAAATGATTTTATCTTCTTGTGGGAGACATATGAGATGAATAGACTTGTAATTATATATTTATTTTACAAACTGTATTATAGTGCTTACTATATGTTTGGTATTGTGCGAGTAATTCATGTAAGACTTCTAACAGCCCTCTGAGGTGGGACAATAATCAGTCCACCTATAGCTGAGGCACAGAGAGGTTGAGGGACATACCTACAATCTCACAGTTAATATGCGGCAGAGCCAGGATTTGAACCCAGTCAGTCCAGTCAGGCTTCAGAGACTGTGCTCTTTAAACATCATGTTATGGCGCTTATCTGTCGTAGATACGGTGCATGGAACTCCATGATCTGAGGCCCCTTCACAGAAGATAGGCTGATAGTTGCCATAAAGGAAGAGAACAATGTCTACAAATTTCCTGTTAAAGTAGCTCTTTGTGTAAAAATCATGCATGCTTTAAAAAACTTTTTATTTTTAAAAATTTATGTTCTTTTTTATTAATTTTAGAGACGAAGGGAGAGGGAGAGAAAGAAGGAGAGAGACATTGATATGAGAGAAACATTGATCAGCTGCCTCCTGCACAGCTCCTACTGGGGACTGAGCCCCAACCTGGGCATGGGCCCTGACTGGGAATCGAACCAGCAATCTTTTGGTGCATTGAACTATGCTTAATCAACTGAGCCACATCAGCCAGGGCCTTTTAAAAAATTTTAGAATGGGGGTACACATCCTCTCAGGTCCCACGTGGTATGAGAGTTGTGACGGGGTGTCACCATGGGAGGACAATTTCTACTTTGGGGGAATTAGTAAATGAAGGCAGACCATCTCCCCTCGTTGACAGAGACCCTGCTAAGTCATGGACTGTCCCCCCTGTCCTTAATCCCAATCCCAGTGAATCGTCCAGCTTTGGGGCCATGGACTATTCAGATCATGGAAGCACCTCACCCTTGGGCCAGGGATAGGAACAGTGTGAATATTGCTTGGTGCTGCATTTAATAGGAAATAAAGACAAAGTAAAATTCCTTTGGTCAGTCTTATTTTATTTTTATTTTATTTATTGTTTTAAATATGTTTTTATTGATTTCAGAGAGAGGAAGAGAGAGGGAGAGAGAGATAGAAACATCAATGATGAGAGAGAGTCATTGATCGGCTGCCTCCTGCACGTCCCCTGCTGGGGATCAAGCCTGAAACCCCACATGTGTCCTGACTGGGAATCGAACTGTGACCTGATTGACAATGCTCAACCACTGAGATATGCCGGCCAGGTGAGACACTGTTTTGAACATAGAATCATAGCTTTTGCCCTCCCATCACATCTTGCTATAGAAATGGCATTTATGTATTAAATATGGTTATTGATAATGCCTTTTTTATAAAGGGTTTTCGTGGATGCACAATTACCTTCACCTGTTATCCTTGCCACTGTTTGGAGGACAGTTTTTAGAGTAGGTGAATTGGATTTTATTTGAGGGACTGAATTCGAGTTTTAAATGGCACTTGATGAAGATGAAAGTAGAAGAAAGAGCTCTGAGAAGTTTTGCTTAACTACTAGGAGAATCAGGTGCACGCATAGGGGTCTCTGTTCATTTTATTTCCACTGTGCAGTCATCCACACCCGTCGTGCCATAATAATAGAAGCCATGTTCTCCTGGCATCAGCAGAGTTGGCTGAAGCTGCAGCTCCTAGATGCTTGTGACCCACACCCTGAGTTCCTTAGGAAGATATGTGTTCAGAAGGGGCTTCGGATTAGAGGCCAAGGGTTTTTGGAGCCTGTTTTGAGGACAACTAGAAAAAAGGAAAGATTTTCTTAGTAACTATGGCTGAAAAGGTGAAGATGGGGGTCAAATTCTCCATGTCGTAGAATGACACTTGGCCACCTTTGTAGTTAATAGTCAGATCTTCCTGGGTCTATCTTTTACGATGTGAGAGCAGAGGTAGGTGAGAGTCTGATAGCGACTTTGGTAGAGCCCTGTAGCCCAGGTGACTTTCAGTTTAAGCCACTCTTTCCTGTGCACAGATTCTCTGACCATGCTGAGCCCCCAGCAGCCACCTCCACATCCCAGTAGCATCTGCCTGACGAGACCCCAGGGCCCAGCACGCAGCGGGAGGGGAGAGCCTCTTTGGACCGGGAGGCATAGGCAGTTTTACTCTGTGTTTATTCTGCTCAGTTACCTATTACTTGGAGGTAGGCACTGGCAGTTTCTGGGTCCAGAATCTCATTGTGAAGAGGAGAGGAGAGGAGAGGAGGGGAGGGGAGGGGAGGGGAGGGGAGGGGAGGGGAGGGGAGGGGAGGGGAGGGGAGGGGAGAGGAGAGGAGAGGAGAGGAGAGGAGGGGAGGGGAGGGGAGGGGAGGGGAGGGGAGGGGAGGGGAGGGGAGAGGAGGGGAGGAGAGGAGAGGAGAAAGAAGAGAAGAGAAAGAAGAGAAGAGAAGAGAAAGAAGAGAAGAGAAGAGAAGAGAAGAGAAGAGAAGAGAAGAGAAGAGAAGAGAAGAGAAGAGAAGAGAAGAGAAGAGAAGAGAAGAAGAGAGTGTTGGGAGGGCAGCTGAGGGCAGGGATGAGGTCATTTTGGGAAAGTGGCCTTGAGTCCTGGCAAGGCTGTGGCTGGCTGGGTGGCCCTCTCCAACTCTCCCAGAGAAAGGGAGTCAGGCCTGCTCCAGGCTCAGGGTGAACTGTTGGCCGTTAGAGAAACACTTCTAACTGGCCTTTTCCTCTTAAGACAGGGGAGTCCTGGGAAACCCAGGGGTGGCTCTGTTGCTAGTGAGGATGTAGTCAGCATAGGACCCTCAGAACTACCTGCTGGCCCAGTAGGGCCAGGATTAGGGTGGGCTAGTGAGGTGCCTCAGGCATTGAGTTTAAGGAGGTGCTCCCTTTTAGGGTCCCGCAAGTGCCTCATTCCTGGAGTGCTGGTCCCTCTTCCAAGACAGGGCTGAGCAGTCAGGAAAACCTTTCCCTGTCTTAAGCTTTACTGCCATCCTGAGGCCACTGGCCAAGCTCAGCCTGACAGCTCATGCAGACCCGCCACTCCCCCCTTCCTCCCTGGCCCAATTCCCTTTCACCTTCCTTTTCTACCACAAGTGGCAACAACCTTAGCTAGGTGTTTTCCTTAAGAGTTTTGAGACACTTTAGGATGACAGGGACTGTGAGAGGGAGCCCTGCCTGGCGTCCTCTCTGTGGCCTCATGGCAGCAGATGGCTGTCAGACCTGTCTCCAGATCTCCTGGGCTTGTCAGACCTTTTATCCCCTCTCCTTTCCAGAAGTAACACTGCTGGTGCCCATTTAGATTGCCTCACCGGGCTTGTTATTCTGAGCAATTTACCTCCCGTTTCCTCCAGGGCAGTTAGCAGGTTCTCCAGGGACAGAAAAAAGAAAATGCTTTGAGCTCCCAGCCAACAGGTGCTTTCCACATGTATCTTCTTTTCGAGCTAAAAAAGAAACAAAACAAAAAAAAAGTCAGGGCTGCTTCCCAGCTGCAGGGAGCAGCCTGGCCTCCCACCTCTGTTTCTAGATCAACAGAGATCTCCCCAAGAGCAAGCAAGACTTTGCATTACCTTTGAACTCACACAGGATGTGATTGAGTTGTTTACCCCTACCCCTGGAGAAAACGTGGGTTCTCTTGACCAGTTCCGTTAACTTGGGGACTAACGGTTTAGCTTTAATATTTTCACCCCTTGGAAAAGACACAGGTTTTTGCAAATCAAAGATGAGTTGATTTACTTCTAAGATATAAGAGAGAAGAGCAAACTGAACACTCTGCTCCCCAGAAGTGGCACATGGAGGAGAGGGATGCAGCCTAGGAACTAGCCCAGCCCTCACATTTGCAAATAGAGGTGAGAGAGCCTGGGGCGAGAGAGCAAATGGAGTCTGGTACATCATGTGCCTACATCTTTAAAAGTTACACATCAAGCCAGCAAACTGCTTCACAGAATAAGCTGAATCTTCCTACCTTGACACGTGTACTTTCATAACTCAGAAGGTCAGGTTCAGATGGAAAGTTCTTGAACTTCTCAGGACTCTGCACAGGCACATAGCAGCCCGGGGAGTGCCTTCCCAGCCCTCACCCACCCCCTTTTCTTCCGGTCCTGGCTCTACTCTGCATCATGAGGGTCTTTGCACAGGAGTGTAGACACTCCAGCTCTCATGTCCAAGCTCCATCCATATGTTGTCACTTGGCCACCCTTTGGGTTTTAAGAACAGTTACTTATGCTTAGGAGGACAGATCCAGAGAAGGGGACAATGCAGGCCCTGGAAGTGGGCTCAGGGCTCTTTGAACAGAAAATTCTAGGGATGTTATCTAGAAGAGGGGGCTGGGACTTGGGTATGTGGTGAGCATATCACTTGGGCCCTGAGAGAGGGCAGCGGCCAGTGGAAGGCCAGAGAAGGGACCGTTAGTGCATGGGGCCTAGAGCAGTAGTGCCTCTTGCCCAGGTGTAAGGTCAGTACTCCAGGAATAAACAGCTCCCCTTCCCGGACCTTCCTCTTCTATGAAGATACAGTCTTCTCCAAGTCCTTGTCCTCACATGTGCTCTGTCCACCAGGGAAGAGGCCAGTAGGGAGCCACTGGGACAGAGTTTAATGCTACATGGACACAAGTCTACAAGGAAGTCTGTAAACCAACTTCATATCAGCAACCAGGCCTCCAGTAATTGGTAATGACCAGTGCACTGGACTGGAGCCACTACCCCAATGGAAACATGGCCATTCCCAGCCAAATACCTTGTATGGGACCCCGCCAAATGCCTTGTATGGAACGGAGGCTGAGGGAATGTTGTTAATCATGTCTGGGCCTGGCAGGCTCATTGTTCATCTTCAGACCCTTTCACTCTCTCCTTGGGAAGGAAGCAAAATCAAGACATCATGATGACAACACTGTCCTTTCCCCTTGGCCCATCTCCCCTCACACATCTGTTTAAGATGCTCTTACTAGTCTGTAAAGAAAACAAAGAGGGCTCAGGTACTTTTTGAATGCCAACTCCAGCCCTGTCCTACATGAGCCCTCCTGACTTTTCCTAGGTAATCCTCAGCTTCCTTCACAAAGCAGACCGGCATTCATCCAGCACCTTTGTTTTATAGGCTGTTTTATGACTGGAAATAACTTGCTTATCGTAAATCTCTCCTGTGGGATTTACAGAGGTGTCGTCTGTTCCACTTTTCTGGCTCTTTCACACATTTATTTAACTTTATTCATTACTCAGTAAGAACATGTTGAATTCTAAGTCGTAATTATGTAAGAAAGAAATATGCCCCACAGACACAGCCCTTACTGTACTGATTAAGGTTTTCTCAATTTAAAGGTGGGATTTCTTCCCCTTGGTAGATCTCCAGCTTTTTAAATATGCTTTCTCTATGAAGCCCTAGAATTGCTTCATAAGAGTGGTGTGTTTGCACCTGTGGGCTTCCAAGGTGCAAAATGCTTTCTTCAAGCAATAAACTGAAGTTTATTATTGCTCCAGAGTTTTACACACTATCTTCTGTACACGGGAGGGACAAAAGTACATTCTAATTTTTCTCAGTTGCTAACACTTAGGTTGGTCCCTGACTTTCATATCTGCCTTTGATCCCAGAGAGTTGAAGGGCCCTTTCAACCTTTCTCTTGGCATTTGTTGTATATGTGAGTGTGACATATAACTTAGCATTTTAAGCTTCTTCTTTTTTCTTTTTTTTAAATTCTCACCCAAGGATATGTTTCCATTGATTTTAGAGAGAGAGGAAAGGAGAGAGAGAAACATGGATGTGAGAGACAAATATTGATCGGTTGCCTCCCATATGTGCCTTAACTGGGGATCGAACCCATAACCTAGGTATGTGCCCTGATCAGCAACTTTTTGTTGTACGGGACAATGCTGCAACCAGCTGAGCTACCCAGCCAGGGCACCATTTTAAGCATGGTGTACAATTCAGTGGCCTTAAATACCTTCACAGTGTTGTGTAACCATCACCACTATTTCTAGCACTTTTTCCTCCATCAGAAACCCTGTCCCCATCAGGTAACAATTTCCTGTCTCCAACGCGTGTTGATCCTTAGCTTGTGCAGTGTTTCAGTGAATGCTCTTTAGAGCCAAGGAACCTGAGTTGGAATATTCGCTCTCCCCTTTCCTCGCTCTGGGATGTTGAATAGTTTGCCTGATCTCTTTAAGTCTCAGTTTACTCATCTGCAAAATGGAGCTAATAATAACCAGAATAACAACCTCCATAGAGCTGTTACGTGCATATAACACCACATGCAAAGGAATAGCATCAGCTCTCAGTGAGCACTTTGTCTCCTTGTTGTCAGTGTTTCATTGCATCAGGGGTCTGTGCTCTCACCTCCCAAACCCACAGATCTTCACTGTCACCTGGGCTAGACCTGGCTCCCTCTCCAGCCCTTTAGCTGGGGCTAGGAGGGGTTTGGGCATTTCTTAATCTTCACAATAATAACGAACCTTTTCAAGTGCTTGCAGAAGAAGAAAGCGAACACAGAGATAGATGCTAAGTAATATGAAGAAGGTCTGCCAGCTTGCAGGTGAAAGACAGGATTGAATGCAGCCTGGCATCAGGCCCAAGTTCTCAACCACTAAACCACAAGACCTTGATATGCTAATAAGCATCTGGCAATGCTGATGGTTGAAGTAGAGCTTGGAGAGGGAAATGTAAGCTAACCTAGCAAGTCAGTAGCACCACCAACGCAATAGTCTGTGTCTTTTGACTGGCCACCCAATGCTCCAGCCGCTGGCTCTGGCTGTGCTGCAGTGTAATTATTCTGAGTAATCAAGGGGTCAGATAATCAACTTCCCTTTCCTTAGAGTGAGGTCTGAGGTCTTTAGGGAGCTTTTAGACGTGAACAATACTAATAGCTTCCCTCCTGGAGTATTACTTTGATTGCTTTTCTCATATATCTTCCCACAGATCAGCCAACCCACATACTTAGAGTTGCCTAAAGACAAGTGTCACCACCCACCCACTGCCACCACCGCCATCCCGATTCTCAGTCCCCCTAACATCCACCTTTAAGACTTTACTGACTGAGTGTGGGTGGTTGAGGAAAGACCTCATTTTCATTTACAGCTATATTCATGTTTTCATGTTGGTTTCTTAAAATGGTTTCATCAGCGTCCCTCCTTTGAAACAGACAGCTTGGTTGCTTGTCCTCCAGGAATTGATGGAGCATCTCAAACTCACAGGTGACTTTCTGTCATTTGATTCTGTTGGTTTTTAAAATTGGTAGAGGTGAGTGGTCACATGAACACTAAAGCAGTCGCATGCATCTTCCTTTTCATCGTTGCCCACAGATGCTGCCTTGTAATTCCCTCTTTCTTTGATTGTATTCCCATCACATATCCACTTGAAGGGAATTTAAAAAGAGAGACAAAACATAAACACACTTAAGACTTTAAAGTGTAAGTCATGCAGTGTGGTTTCAAAATGAGTTTTTGCAACTCTGAGGATATGTCCAGCTATCTTAGTGATAATCTTAATTCTGAACATCTCAGCAAATTAATTTAAATTCATTGTAGTTCAAAAAATAGATGCGCTCATGTGTTTCTAAGAGGAGAATGAGACATGTCATGAAGTCAAGAACATGTGTCTGTGGGTATAATTATGAAAAGACTGGGAATGAGTGAGTTACTCTGTAAAGCACGTGGGTGTCTGCTTTGTGGTTCAGGTCCTGGGCTCTGGGGTTGAGCTGTAGGGGAGTAGATGTGTCTTAAAATGTACAAATGGAAAGAGTTCAAAGAACATGACTAGCACTGCTGTGCCCAGACTCTATTCCTGACAGATAACAGAATTCCTGACTCCAGCATGGAGAATGGAGAGGGAAGATACAAGGCAGAGGGCAGGCATCTCAGAGAGTTAACGTGCTTGAACCACAAGGGTGTGAGCTGAGAAGGGTAGCAGACGTGAGATAATTACTTCCCACCGAGAGCTGAAGTACCAGGAGCTGAAGCCTTTTGAACCACAAGAGGTAATAAGGCCTTTTTAAAAATAGCCCAGATAGCCCGGCCGGGCGTGGCTCAGTGGTTAAGCATCGACCTAGGATCCAGGCGATTAGGGTTCGATTCCCGGTCAGGGCACATGCCTGGGTTGTGGGCCACAGCCGATCAATTACTCTCTCATCGTTGATGTTTCTCTCTCTCCCTCTCCTTTCCTCTCTCTGAAATCAATAAAGATATATTTAAAAAAAAAATAGCCCAAATAGGAAATGATCAGTTAGAAAAAATTCAGAATTGATAACCGTTAAGGTAGAGAAACCGTATCCAATTTGTCTTGTTCCAAGTAACTTTTCCTTGGTCAGCTTCTAAGCCCAGGATTGGCAAACCACCGCCTGCTGGACAGGAACCGCCCCGCTGCCTGTTTTTATTTGGCCCTTGAGCTAAGAATGGCTTTTAAATGGTTAAAGAAAATCAAAAGAAGAGTCTTGTAACATGTGAAAATGATAAGAAGTTCACATTTCAGTGCCCATAAGTAAGGTTTTATTGGCAGACTGCCATGCTTATTCATTTATGGGTTGTTGGTGGTTGCTTTCGAGCTACAAGAGCAGAGGTGAGTAGTTGCACAGAGACCCTATGGTCCTCAAAGCCTAAAATATGTACAGAAAAAGTTTGCTGGCTCTAAGGCAATTCTTAGAGCAGGCAATTAATAGTTAGTAACTGGGTAGTTAGTAGCTGCTCCCTGGAAAATGGATTTCATTGACATGTAAATTCGGAAATGCTATTTTAAATAAAATCAGCTAATGCAACATGGAAATCTAGAAAAAAGAGTGGGGGAGGAGGGAAGTAGAGTTTTTGGTGTTTCCCAAACTTATTGGCTATGGAATCTTTTTCTATCTCTCATTTTGAATGGGCCCTTTTGTGGGACTGATGTTCCATAGCTTGTTGATAAATACTGCTGGAAAATGATTGGTGATTTATATAAACACAATGGGGGAAGGGGAAACCTGCTACTTAAAAAACTAGTAGTAG
The DNA here is from genome assembly GCF_054644295.1 of Miniopterus natalensis. NCBI lineage: Eukaryota > Metazoa > Chordata > Mammalia > Chiroptera > Miniopteridae > Miniopterus > Miniopterus natalensis. Next base: position 27,490,530 of record NC_142081.1, on the reverse strand, counting down.
AATTTGTCTCAGAGGGAAACCTGTTTTTTGTTTCACAAAACGTGTTAGTAGGTAATTTGGTCATGAAAAGTTAGGTTCCAGGAACTCGATCTGGAAGACGGAAAATGAAAACAGAGTGTTAAATAATTCTGCGTGTACAGTGAGGGCACTTTGGAATTTGGGGCTAGTTTAGAAGGACGGATTGAGGGGTGAACAGGACAGGAAAAGAGGGAGATGAGAAGGGTACACGGGAGCTAGAGAAGACTCAAAGAAGCTTGGTGGGTGAGAGGCTCCCTAGGGCAGAGAGGGCCGCACAGCGTCAGAACCACGGCCAAGACTCGCTAGACAATTTGTGGCGCTGCTGCGAAACGAAAATGAAAATGTTCAGAATGCAGCGAAAGGTGCTGCTACAGGTACTAAGATATGAAGGTTTCACTTTAACTGCAGTCTCTCTCTCCATCGGTCATGCTGTTTTTAATTTACTATTTAATGTGGTGCTTCCTGGGGCATACGGAATCCAGGAGCACAGACCCTTCTAGGCACCGGGGTTCCTCACTGTGACTCGGCGCCTGTGGGTGCTGCAGGCTGCCCCTCGCACCAGCCTCTGCACCAAGATGCCCTCCTCAAGCTGGGGTGGGCATCTCCCCTTCCCTTGTGGCCACCACCACAAACCATGGTGGATTGAGGAGAGGCAGGGGCTGGAGGGTAGATCATTCGGTGAGGGTAGGGAGGGGCCTGGGACACAAGGCAGAGGTGGGAGGTAGGTGGATGGGAGTGGGAGGTCTACCCCAGAACCTGGCCCAGGAAGGCAGAGTTGGTGGGAGGCAGGCCCTAGTGTGAGTAGAGGCTCTGAGCCCCTGGCACTTGCACCACTGACTCGACAGACTTCACTTACAAACACAAATTCAAAGATAAAATTATTAAGCATTTCAAGATGACCACAGAGCATGAAGCCGCAAATTCTGGACCTTTCTGAGCACAGGGCCTCGCGAGTCTGCGTTCCTTGCATACCCATGAAGCCAGCTCTAGTGATGTGTGATCACTTTGGCTTTTTTAAAAGAAATTATCCCCACACCTTTATTTCCACACCCTTGGTTAAAAGCTGCTACATGAACAGCCCTGTGTTGGGCCAGCAGTTGCCTTGGCAAATTAAAAGCAAAAGGGACTGATTTCCCTGTTTGGGTCCATGCCAGCTGAGGAAACAAAACAGTAGTAAGCAGGCAAGGCTAGGAGACTCATATTTCAGCATAAACAAGAAATGGGACGAGAAGTGACCGTGAGAACACAGTCCCACTGGGAGCATGCCGACATTTTGGGTTTCCAACCACGCAAGTGACCAGAGCCAGCTGGAGGACTTGGAGACAGCCAGATGGCCAACACTTGGGTTTCTCATAGTATGACTTATGTTTATGGGGAACATGTTAAAACTATGTAAAAATCATCTGAGGTTATTTAGTAGTCTATTTTTACTGTGTGCATTTCTCTATGCTGGTAGTAAATTTAACTGTGGGCTTGTGCTCCTTTAATTTGTCACTGTTAATCACCAGTGGCAGAGATTGGCAGAGAGGGATGGTAATAAATTTTAGCTTAAGTTCTGGTTCCTACTTCGTGCCTTGACTTCCAGGTGACTTGAGGGGGAAGCTGGCCATATGCCAAGAGTCACCCTCACCAAATAAAGAATATATAATGCGTCTTTTACAGAAAGATTCTAAAACAAGGGGGAGTAGAATCACATCTGCACAACCAACATGGCTTTGATCAGAATAGATTGATGGAGAACCTGAGGAAAGAGGGACAATGACCATGTTTAGCTCACCTGTCGAGGCTGAAGATATTGAATAAATAAAAAATAAATGACTGATATAAACCACTATTTACTGAACACTTCCCAAGTGTCAGGCATTCTGCCAAGTCGTTCTCATGCATTATCTCACTTGATTGTACGAGGTGAATTGTCTCCTGTTTTACAGATGCGAAAATTGAAGCTCAAAGAAGTTATACTTGCTTATGGTCACACAGCCAGTAAGTGCCAGAACCCTGATCAAACCTGGGTCTGTCTGCTTGCAAAGTCCAACATCTTCAGTCACATCTAAGAAAATGAGCTTATACCAAGAGCTGAAACTTGGCTTTTGCCAAGGGCTGGAACTCTTCTTGCCCTTAAATATCCATATCCAGGAGGTCCTGAAGCTGCTTAAAAATTTTGCTAATAGTAGTAACCTAAGACAAATCACTTTTCCCAACACCAAACATAAAATAGAGTCAATGGAGGGGAGCCGTGGCATTGGTGTCTAATATTATTCCTTTGATTTGAAGTGTTTTACATGAAAGATTGAGGACTGAGATCATGTCCTCAGTGTCTTATACAGAGCAGTTATTCAATCATTGCTAAAGCATGTAATGCTTAGGGAAGAATCTTAGGATTGTTGTTCATCTTGAAACTTTTGGTAAATAACATGATATACAGCTGTTTTAGGGCTTAATAACTTATAAAGAAAAATTTGGTTATAATTTGTTATTGAGTTAATCTGTGATTTAAAATAAAATAGTATTACAATGAGATATCACCTCACACCTGTCAGAATGGCTATCATCAGTAAATCAACAAACAAGTATTGGCGAGGGTGTGGAGAAAGGGGAACCCTTTTGCACTGTTGATGGGAATGCAGACCGGTGCACCCACTATGGAAAACAGCATGGAGGTTCCTCAAAAAATTAAAAATGGAATTACCTTTTGACCCAGTGATCCCACTTCTCAGTATATAATCTGAAGAAATCCAAAACACTAATTTGAAAGAATATATGCACCCCTATGCTCATTGCAGCATTATTTACAGTAGCCAAGATATGGAAGCAACCTAAGTGCTCATCAACAGACGAGTAGATTAAAAAATGTTGTGGTACATACAATGGAATATTACTCGGCCATAAAAAAAAAATGAAATCTTACCATTTGCAACAGCACGGATGGACCTAGAGGATATTATGCGAAGTGAAATAGGACAGAGAAAAACAAATACCAAATGATTTCACTTATATGTGGAACCTAAAAAGCAAAATAAATAAAATAGAAACAGACTCATAGATACAGAAATCAGACTGATGGTTGCCAGAGGGGATGAGGGGTTGGAGGGTTGGGTGAAAAAGGTGAAGAGATTAATAAGTGCAAATTGGTAGTTAGGAAATAGTCACAGGGATGTAAAGTACAGCATAAGGAATATAGTCAATAATATTGTAATAACTATGTATGGTGCTAGGTGGGTGCTTGAAATATTGGGGTGACCACTTTGTAAAGTGTGTGGTTATCTAACCACTGTGCTATATACCTAAAACTAGTACAAAATGATATTTAAAAAACATTATAAAATAAATTGGTGTTTAAATAAAAGTGATTTGAAATGAAGGAATAAACATTTTAATAGATTTATTTATTTATTTGTTACTTATTTATTTATTCTCACCTGAAGATATGTTTATTGATTTGAGAGAGAGAGAGAGAAACATTGACGTGAAAGAGAAACATTGATTGGTTGTCTCCCATATGCGCCCCTACTGGGAATTGAACCCCAAACCTAGGTATGTGCCCTGACTGGGAATTGAACCAGAAACCTTTTTTGTACAGACAACGCTCCAACCAACAGAGCCACCTGGCCAGGGCGAAAGAGTAAACATTTAAAAAAATTATCCAGCTCACCCTCTTTATTGTACAGCAAGGTAATAGCTCTGGAGGGGACAAATGGTTGGTCCAAGTGTCCTACTCAAGTCTCAACAGGTGACTCACCTGCTACTTTATGGAGGTTACAGAAGCCATTCAAGTTCAGTTTAGATATTTGGAATTTGTCCCCTCCTTCAAGCTCCACATGTACCTGTCACCAGGCTCTATTACCTAAGTCTCGCTTGAACCCATCCCTTTCCTCCGTTTCCCACCGACACTGCTTATTTTCACATAGTCCAAATTTCTCATTTGGGCTATTGCATTAGTCCCCGTGCTCCAATGCACGCTGCACACTTGGGCGTGATACTTGTAAAATGAAAAAGTGCTGCCTCTCTCCTGCGTAAAATCCCCTGAGGCTCCTGAGAGCCTAGAGCAGCTTGCCCAAATGAACTTTCTGTGATAATAGCAATACCCAGTATGGCAGCCACTGGCCATGTGGCTATTGAGCACTTGAAATATGACTAGTGTGACTGTGGAATGGAGTTTTAAATTTTACCCACTTTTAATTAATTTAAATACCAGTATGTGGCTATTGACTACTGTATTGGACAGTCTGGAATGACATGCAAGTTACTTAGCACGGCCCATAGGGCCCTTCATTTTGCCCCATGCCCCCTTCTTACTCTCATTTTCTACAAGCTCATCCCTCCACACTCTGGGCTCCAACAGAACTGCTTGCTTTTTTCTAGATGCACACACTGCGTTCCTTCAGGTGTTTTTTCCTCCTGGAATACCCTATCCTGCTTTATTTGCCTGACAAAGTTCCTGCTCAGTTTTCAAGACTCAGCTGAAGTGCCTTTTCCTCGGCGAGGCCTTCCTGTTCTCCCTCAGGATGAATTCCTAACCCTCCTCTGGGCTCCCACCAGGGCCACTGCACAACTCCAGGGGGCACCATTTACACTGGAGTCCATGCGAATGACACCATGGTGGTCAAAGTCCAAACTTTTTTTTATATGTAGGTTTCTATTTTGATGTAACACTTTTGTTCAGTTTAGTCATTCATTCACGAGGCACTGGGCTTGGCTTGCATATAACTGTTGTCATTTGTTTCTGTGTCTTACTCCTGTGCTACTCTGTGCCAATGTAGGAAGTGACCTTGTATTCCTAAGGCCTGGCTTAGTGCCTGGCACATAGTAGAAACTCAAATTTCAGTTATCATGGTGTATTAAATGTGAGTAAAGGCATAATGTACAAACTTTGCTGCTAGCTCTTCAATCCACAAATCGCTCTGTAAATAATGGTTGGCATCATGATCAGTGAACAGTCATGTCACTTATTTTAAGCCTGTTGGTTATTGGTTACTGGGCATCTGTTATTCAGTTTATGCACAGACAGCAAAGCACCTAGTTATGTTGCCTCCTTGTCTCCCAGTGATAAACCCACACGACATTGTACAGAAATGGTTATTCAAGAGGGAATTGGCACCTGGCCGGTGTGGCTCAAGGGTTGAGCATCGCGGAGATTGAGGTTCGATTGCCAGTCAGGGCACATGCCCGGGTTGCAGGCTCGATCCCCAGTAGGGGGCGTGCAGGAGGCAGCCGATCAATGTTTCTCTCTCCCTTCCTCTGTTTCTAAAAATCAATGAAAACACATTTTAAAAAAAGAAATAGGAAAATAAAAGAGTCTGCTTTTGTCACAGTGGAGGTTGTGTTGGTAGAAGGACCAAGGCCAGCAGAGCAGGGTGAGGGTTCCCAGTGGGCCTGGCTGCTGACTTCCTAGATCAAGCTGTGTGCACTGAACACTAGGTGAAACCATTAGTACCCTGACGATGGCTGTTTTAAAATTTGGTTTTCTGGATCTTTGTTGTCCCAGGACTGGAGGTACATCTTCCATGAGGGCCAGCCTTGGGAAGCCAGGCTCTGTTAATTCAGATGCTCATCCACCTATTTATTATGTGCCAGGCACTGTGCTGAATGCTATATAAACACTACCTCTCTTAATCCTTACAACAACCCGAAGAGGTAGAACTCTCATCATTTTATAGATGAAGAGATGGAGGTTTAGAGAGGTTAAGATGTTTATCCAAGGTGGCTCATAGGGGAAAAGGCAGAGCATGGATTTGAATCTATATGACTAACTTCAGATCCCTGACTCTTAAGCTCTAGGCCACTTGAAAAAATTACTTTTTCTTGTAAAAATTTGATGATAACTTTGTGAACATGATGGGCAGCTGTCTGGTGGTTTATACTAGGGAGGTATTCCAATCCCCTAAAAGTAGGCATTGCCTGCCAGATTCCCTTCTCTCCCCTTCTCCTTTCCTCCCTTTTCCTTCCCCCTGTCTGCCTGTCTCCAGCTTAAACACCCTTTTCCATCCCTCTCCTCCAGACTGTTGCTGGCCAACGTGAATGGGAATCCTCATCAGTGCAGCTGGCCCAGGCAAAGCCCGCAGAGCAGGGGCCTCCTGTGTCATCCAGATGCAAGGACCCTGCCTCCTCCAGCTCAGGCAGCAGCCTGGTGACATCCAGCTGCCTGCTGGGTTTGAAGCTCTAGGCCTGTAGGCTCTGGTGGCCCGGGGGACAAGGGGGCAGAAGGGGCAAACGAGGCCCCCTCCCAGCAGCGGGAAAGGCAGGCCTGGCAGAAGCTGCGGCCGCACTCGGGGATTACCGGGTCTTGGAGCACTCGAGGCGGATGCAGCAGGTGACTTCCTCCTGAGGGCGGGGAGCAGGTCAGCAGCAGCTTTGGCTTTGGAGGCCAGAGGAACAAAAGGGCTGCTTGACACTCTCCTGGTCTCCACACCTTCTCCAGCATCTCCTCTGAGCGGGAAGTGCTGGCTATGGCCTCTCAGACCAGCCTCTACAAGTCATCTGAGTGTTTTGGCTTTTTGTTCGTTTCAGTTTCGCAGCCAGAAGCCGCTTCTCTCGTTTCTTGGCTTTCCCATCAGAAGTAACTGGGAAGGAAAGTGCGAGCGGGGAAGCTGCAGGGGTTTATCCCTCGTCACCATTTCATAGGCCCAAGGGGCTCCCCATTTGTCAGCTCAGGATCTTTGGAAAGGGCCCCACCTTAGCTGCTGCGCTGGCCCTGAAAGATGGGAGCCCGCGAGGGCTGTGATGGCCGTTTCTCAGCGTGGCTCTGCTGACTCCACAGAGCTCTGGCTGCTCCAGGGCTGGGGGAGGCACCGGAAGTCTGGTTTCCTGAGGGTTAGGAAGGACTCTATGAAGTTGGCAGGGTCACATTGTCTGAGTCACATCTCAAGAGAACTGGGAAGAAGTGCTTTTCTAAACTTTTCTTTATAGAAAATCACTTTGCATTCAATAGGGAGACAGGAGATCGTGGGGACAGTGTGCTTTTCCTGGGACAGACTCACTGACAGTGACACCTGACTGAGCCTTCTGGAGGAGAGAATCAGGGAGAAGGGATGAGTGGACATCCTGGGTTCTGGTGGTTGCTGCTGAAAGATGTAATTAAATTATCCTGATGATCTTGGGGCTGGGAGCTCCTGCCTCTACATTGACTTCTGCTCTGGAAGGGGAGGCTGTGTGCATGTTGGTGGGAAAGAGGTGAGGACCAGGAGGGTTCTTGTCCTGTTTTGAAGTAGGTTCTGCTGTCCTTAGGCACTGAGAGGTGAGCCTACAAAGAGGAGATCATAAAAAGTAATGTCTTTACCAAGAATTGAGCTGGAGATGGCCCAACACCTTTGTCTAGATGGAAGGCCTGATGAGGGGGTCCTGGTAAAGAGGTGGGAGAAGGCCTCAGGGTTGACCTCAGAAGCTCAGCTCAACCAGAGAGAAAAGTCCTGGCTGTGATCAATGGGTCTGAACTTTCAGTGAAAAGACACTTGGCAACAGGGTATGAGAGCAGTGAGAACCTTAATGGCTGGGCCCAGCCAGATTGCTGCAGCTTTGCTTGAGAGCAAAGTGTTGAGTGGCTAGCTTCATGAACCCCATATCTCTCATTACCATTTCCTGAGTACTTAGTATGCCCCAGGCAATATTCTGGAATTGCAAGCATTCTTTCACAAATTACCTATGGACATACATCTACTTTCTTCAAGCTCATGGGGGTAGAGGTACTTGCTTGAGGACAAACTTCCCTGGAAGCAGTGGAGCCCAATTCAAACATAGGTCAACTTGAGGTCAAAGCCCAGGTTTTTACCATAAACTAGTGATCCTGCACACACTGTGAGGGATTCTGAAGCAATGAGACAAGACCTGTTGCCCCGGTGGGGCTCAACATTCTCCTAGGAGATAGAAGCCACTGAGACTGTTTTCTTTCTTGCAGCAGCAGAGAGGACCTTCTTTGTTCTTTGCAGTTCTTTGTATCTGGAGAGAAGCAGTAGCAAGAAGCTGCTGGACTTGTACTAGGCATTTGAGGGGAGAGTGCTTGCCCTGGTTTTCACACATTCGAGCCTGAAACACCTGGACTGGAAATATTTAGCCACAAACTCTTCCAGTACATGCAGCCGCCAGAAGTGACATTTCAGACATGGCTTTTAGGATACCTTCTCCCAACAGTGCCCTTTAAGTCATGTGAGCCTCTGCTGCCCCTCCCAAGGGTTTGGAGACCCAAAGTTACCTCCTACTCCGAGTTGAACTGGAATATTGAAAATCGGGGAGGAAGACTCAGGCGGAGGGCCAGCTGCTATCACTATAGAGGAGAAGAGACTCACACAGTTCCTGACGGCCAGGAAACACCTGTTTCAGGGCTGAAGCAAGGGAAAAGCTTGGTAACCGGGATGGAGAGATGACATTTCGTCAGATACCAAGAGAAGCCAGTGGAATAAATTTGCACTTATGTTCTACATGGGCTCCTCTGGTGATTCATGAACCAGCCACAAAAAAAAAAAATGTGTGAGGTTTTTGAAAGGATTTTCTACAGCAAATTCAGTTGTGCACTGAACAGGGCCTGAGAATGAGCATTTTAACACTGTGGCTGTAGCAATATGTGCTTTGCCAAGTGAAAAGCTTCCGAATTCTAATTTTTAAACATGCATTTGTCAAATTAGGATAGGCAGACAAGGCGAATCATAAGGGCATATGGTCTTTCCAAAATGGCATGTAGAGTCAAAAGTTTGAAAGGCTCTGTCAGGAAGAACAGGATCTGTTGCAAGGTCTAATGTGGGTCTAGTTGGCCTTGTTTCAGGGTTTTTAGTGGGAGACTAACTCCACCCTTTTTCCCACTCAGGGAGGGAGAGGAATGCCAATGTCAGGCCTGTAGGCTGGTGAAGGGACAGACCGCTACCCTTGACTCGTAAGTATCTCATCCTTTCTTTTAACAAAATTTTATGTATATACACATAGGAAAAAGAGACCCTGGGGAAAACACTAACTGCATGGTGATTAACTCTGGGTGATTTTTTTTTTTAATACCCAAATGTATTTTTCAAAATTTCCACAAAGAATGCACGTTCCATTTATAAGGGGAAATGAAAACATTGTAAATACCTCTCTCAGCTAGAAAAATAACAAATATTTATATAATACTCTAATTTATAAAGTCCTTTTCACATCCATTCTAATTTAATCCTCTCAATAGCCATCTCGATAATTATTTCTGTTTAGGTTTCAGAACACACCTCAGGAGGTTTAGAAACTTTCTCAAGGACATACAACCCCAGGGAGCTGAGACAGAGTAGAACCCAGCCTTCTCACTGTAGCTTTCGCCGGGATACTAGAATCTTGGGATGAGTGGGCCGAGGCTGCAGAAAGAAATCTGAGGGCAGGTTGAGAGAGAAAGCCAGGGAAATGCTAACTCACGAGAGGTGGAGGTTTGGCAACCGCTCTTTGGATAACTGGGGTCATGATACCTCTGGTTTTGTTTGGTGGGCCCCAGAAAAATTTCTGGGCTGAGGAGAAAGTGCCCTCAGGAGATTGGTCCTCTGGGGCTCCTGGGAGCTGGGGTTGGCTCTGCCTGGCTCACCTCTCTAGTTGGAGACAATTGGAACCTGCTTCCCCAGTTCATGCAGTTACCAGAAAGGGACTGGGTTGGAGCGGATCTGCCTCGGGCCAGCCTGTGGTGTGTGGGTTCTTGACTTCGTGCAGGAAAGATTTCACAATGTGAGTCCAGGTGATTTTTGAGAGTACGTTTATTAAAGCTGGAAACAGTAAAACAAGGAAGAGCTTAGGACAGAAGGAGCAACAGGAGAGCCTCGGCAGAGCTGCTTTGGCTCACTGGGAAGTAAATATCATAGTGATGGAAGTGAGCCTGAGTGGGGCTGCTTTGGCTCAGTGGAGAGTCAGAGAAAAGGGGGCCTTGGAGACAGGCTCAGGGGGTTAGCCAGGGACAAGCTCCTGCTGCCCCATTGCTCCCCTGGTTGCAAGTCTCATGGAGTCCCTTAGAGTTTAGGAGATGCACACCTGTGGGGAAAGAAGAGGAAGGGAAAGGTGTGGGCTCCCAGGAGGGAGAGCTCACTGGGTCCTTTGTCTTGAGGGTTTTAACGCCTGGGAATTAGGGGAGGATCTTAATAGAATATTCATCAGCTTTAGGCTCATACACCAAAATGCAATTTATTCCCTTAACTTCATCTGTCCTTGGGTGTGGTTGGCAAATGGCATTAATTGGATTTCTTCCATCTATTGGGTGATTTAAGCTACTTACCCCTCTGGTTGGGGAGGAGAAGAGAAGATAGGATTTTGTGATTTACTAGATGGCTGTAAACTGCTTGGCCAGTTAACTATCTGTCTCAGTTTCCCTATTCCACTTGTCTTGGCTACTCACCCATCTCAATGCATGGCTCTGCACATTCCTCCTTTCCTGGGCGCAAGGCAGAGCCTTCTTCCTTATGTGTGTGACAAAGTGAGAGGCACAGGGTCCAGGGTTGGCCAGCTTCCTCACACCAGAAGATTCTGGGAATGCTCCAGGAGCCAGGAGGTGCCCTCTGCTGCAGTGGGGGCTTCCAGGCTGAGGCAGGCCTGTGAACCAAATCCATGGAGAAGGAGTTTGGAGATGAGGTGGAGTATGAAGGAGGTTCTCTTTAAGAGCTGGGTCATTATGTTCTGGGCATTCCCTCTTTCCACAGTTGGTTAGAAATGAAATGGAAAAAGAGAGGGAAGGAGGGAGGGGAAGTGAACCACTGGCTAGAGCCACCTGAGGATGCTGAGGAGACACTCCAGGTGATACTCCCCATTCTGTTTGGGGTCAGCCTTGCTGGGGTGAGGCTGATCTGTCCCTGTTGATGTACACCAGCTAGAATAATTCTGGAGTCCAGTCAGCTGGGAAGGAGGTATATATATTTTTTCTTGAGATAAAAGAAGTGGTATGGCCTCTTGCAATTCCCACCAGATTGCAAGAGGCCTATTGTTAAATTTTCAACAATTTTCATGAAATTATGAAGTGAATCATCATGTTAGTAGCTTGACATTGGTCATAATGGAAGTATTTACACCATGGAAAATGGTAAACACTACAAATCAGGGCTTCCTTCTGCCAGAGAGGTGGTTGTTAAACATTTACCTGCATACTCCTGGGCAGGAGTCCCATTTACCTCATGTTTGGGATTCACTGTGGTCTTTTTAGGGCAATGATGACAACAATATGAGGTTTGGACTCCTCTCTGTGGTGTCACAATGGGAAGTGGAGTCATCTTTGCCTGTGGCTTTCTCTATTTTACTTTTCCTATACCTAAATCACAAAGAGTGAGCTCATCTGGAAAGGGACTGCTCATGTCCTCCATTTCTACTCTCTCTGGACCATGTGGGAGCAAATGCAATGCCCAGGGGAAAGTAGGCACTCTAGGAACAGTTGTTTGAGCAGGCTGAGTAAATCAGTATCACCTGCTATTAGAGTTTCATAATTTTCCTGACTGTCGTCAGCAGAGGGCACTACAGGACTGATGGTTTGTGAATTATAGCTCCCTCTGGTACTCTCTCTTTAAAAGGAAAAAAAAAAAAATCATTAATTTGAATGAATTAGGTAGGGACCAAGCTGTATTGGTGAGTTTTGGGTAAAGCATCAGTTCTGAAAAAAAAAAAAAAAAAAAATAGTAGTAGGGTTCAGTGCTAATAGTGAGCAATGCTGTGTAGTACTTTACAATTTACAAAAAGCACTTGGCCTACATCATCTGTAATTCTCACAACCACCCTGCAAAACAGGAGGAGCATCACAGTACAGTAGGCACATATGTGGGCTCTGAGGTCAGTGTCTGGGCTTCAAATCTTGGCTCTGACAAATACTGACTCTTTGACTTGGACAGGTCGCAGAGCCTTCCTGTGCTTTGGGATACACTGGTATTTCACCTTGGGCTCGGTGTGAAATGAGAAGATGCACACATAGCACTTAACAGACTGCTTTGCAGGTAATAAGCACTCAGCAGATGTTAGCTCTTACTATTCTTGTTACAACACCAGGCACCTGATCTGAGTGTGAAGGAAACGCTGAAGGTCGCGCCGCTAGTAAGGGCAAAGGCAGGATGCGAGTCCCTCTGCCTCTGGCCACCACCCATCCCCCAGTTGTCACTGCTGATTAATCTCTCAGCCGTGCCAATAATGCACTTCTGTTGAAGTGCTTGTAAACTACTTCTTTAAAAATTCCTTCTTGAAATCCTATTTATGCTATTAATTTGCTTAGTAACTCAGTTTTCTTTATTTTATTTTAAAGATTAAAAAAAAAAATCTTTATTGATTTCAGGGAGAGGGGGAGAGAGAGAGAAACATCAATGATGAGAGAGTCATCGATTGGCTGCCTCCAGCACGGCCCCCGACTGGGGCTCGGGCCTGCAACCTGGGCCTGTGCCCTGACCGGGAATTGAACCTTGATCTCCTGGATCCTAGGTCAATGCTCAGCTGCCTAGTCACGCCTGGCTGGGCTAAAGATTTTTTTTACATTGATTTTTAGAGAGAGGCAGTTTGGAGGAGAGAAAGAGTAAAACATGCGTCAATCTGCTGCCTTCTGCACACCTCCTTCCGGGCACTGAGCCTGCAGCCTGGGCATGAGCCCTGACCGGGAACTGAACCAGCAACGTTTCGGTGCCCAGGATGATGCCTAACCGAGCAACACTGGCCAGGGCAATAACTCATTTTTCTTTAAGACCTCGTAGCTAACTTAAGCCAGTGATCTAAATGTGAGTGCTCAAAATCAAGTAGGTTTACTGTCCCGGGCAGTTTAAGCCTGGCGTCATGAACTCCAGTGACTTCAGTGCCAGCAGGTGTAATGAAATAGAAATTGTGGGGATTCCTGCCCTGTGAAGTAGTAAGTAGATATGTGGCTGGGTATGGTCAGATGTGCTGATTTTTCAAAAGAATCAAAGACTCCATATTTTTATGTGAAATATCCCAATTAATAGATCTTGTCAACTAATTTTTAAGTTTTATAAAACTTAACTGCGGGGACCAAATCAAACATGTTTGTAGGCCGCATCCACTCTGACTACCAGTTAGCAATCACTGGATAAGGCTTAACGTGGGGGTGGGGATGGGGATGGGGTGGGAGTGGGGTGGGGTTGGATGAGGGGGGTGGGATAGTCATGACACATGGCTGGTGTCCCCAGGGGTGACAAGAGTAATCCCACTTCAGGCAGGAGAGCCTTGTCTAAAGCCAGTATATTTTGCTCAGTTATCATTTTCTCCCTTTGGCTGAGTTAAGTAGCAGTATTTACTCCTTCTGTGAAGAATCAGTTCCTTGCCCAAGTAGTGCTGGAAGCTTCTGGAGGGAGAATTGAATGGCTGGAATCCACCTGCGACCCTGTGGTGTGACTCCAGGCAAGGTTCGCCCCTCCCACACTCTCTCACCAGCACAGCCATGCAACTGGGTTAAGCCAGCAGGGGCTGTCCCCGTCCCTCCCCCACCCCCATTCAGAAACTTGCTTAGCGAAGGAGGCTCCAGTTTCTAAGCGCCAGGCCAGGAGCCTCCTCATTGGTCTACATTTGATTCTCCTCACCCCCAAATTTTGGATTATTATTTTCATCGCTTCTCATTCCTTGACTTTGAAGAACCTCTAGAATCATACATATGCACTAAGTCAAGGCAGGTATAAGAAGGGTGTAGTTCATGCACTAAGTCAAGGCAGGTATAAGAAGGGTGTCATTTCGGGTCCCCTGAGAAAGATGCCAAGACAGGATTCAGTATGCAACAGATACACTGGGGAGAACACCCGGGAAGGGGAGGGGGGAGGGCGAGGGGGGAGGAGAGGAGAGCCTTCAGGCAGCAGGCAGCCTGACACCCAAGCAGGCAGGGCAGGAGGGAGGGTTGGGTAGAAAGAACCTCAGACTCCAGCACAGCTCCAAGAAAGTCTTTGCCAGGCCGCTGGGAAGCCCGAGAGCCAGTTTAAATACCCCCGCTGCCTCAGTGTGAACGCTGCAGGGATCCTGAAGCTGCTATGGCTGGAAGCTGTCAACTCACTACACCCCTTGCAGATCTGAGCAGTGCTCTCGCGCTCCTGCCACAATCAGCAAGATTCCCACGATTCCATAAATGTGTGGTGTTACTTATTTCTACACAAAAATGGGGAGCAGAGTGTGGGGGTTCAAAGTTAGTCCTAGGTTTGTGGATCCACAACTGTGCTGGCTGTGACCTTAGGTAAGGAGCTAACTTTTCTTATCTGTTCAATAAAAGTAGTAAAAGTAACTCTGCTTATGGAGTTGCTGTGAGAATTAGAGAATGTATGTCAAGTGCTTAGCACAGTGCCAGGTACCTCGCAAGTGCCGATTAAATATTTTTACCTTGGAATGTACTATGAGATGAAATATCCAGTAACCTTTTCTTTGATATTTAGAGGCCTTGTCTTCTAAAGTGACATTGTTAAGGTGAGTCTGGTGAGTAGGTCAAGTGAGGTCATGGACAGTGGCCATCCGCAGCACTCTCCTACCAACTCTCTGAAGCGGCTTCTATTAGTATGTCATCTTACAGATGGGCAAACTAAGGCCCAGGAGGGTCTTGGTGATTGATGGAGCAGTGACTCAGGTCTGACCAATCAGATCATTGCAGTGCATCCCCTTGGTTCAGGGATGGGCAGGAGACCATCAGAACCAAGGAGACATAATGAGACTGGCCGGAGTAGCTGCAAAGATCTTGGGCTCTTTTCCTAATGGGCTTGAGCCAGGAAGGGTGTGAGACTGGCGATGCTGCAACGGCCTTACCTCTTCATTCTTTGAGAATGAGGCAGAGGCAGAAATAGTTGGCAGGTTCATTCATTCAAACCCTTTCTCCCGTAACTGCCCTGGAGGAGGTTCCTCACTGTCGTGCGATACACCCCCACCCTTCATGTTAGAAACAGAACACCCCAAGTTTTAGCTAGACATGTGGGTACCCAAATGCTGCACTTCCCAGATCCCCTTGCAGCTAGCTGTGACTAGATTCTGGCCAATAGGATGTGAGCATCCTTAAGAAGAAGCTTCTTGCTCTTCTCTCCTACTTTCTCCCCTCCTGGCTAGGAAATGACAACATGGAGCAACCAGTCAGACCCTGTGATGCAGAGACAGAATCATCCCACAATCCTGGGGATAGCTTCTCTTGGACCATTATGTGAAGAAAATAAAACAGAAACAAAACCCGCCTCTGCTGTAGGGGCCATAAAAACCTAAAACGTGCTTTCCTAGCCTCCTCAGCGGTGAGGGGGCCATGTGCATGTGACACTGATGTGTCCAATCAGTTGGAAGCAGAGATCCGCTGGGGGCTTTGGGGAAGGATTTGCCTTTCTGGGTAAAAGACTCTGATGCAGTTACTTCTTTTTTCTGCCTTGAATACCTGGAGCTGGAGCTGTCCTCCTGTGACCCTAAGGGGGGAGGAGCAGAAATGAAGGAAGAGGCTGGGTTCTTGATAACATTACTGAGCTGCTGCGCAGTCATGTCATCTGTGCCCATTCTGGGCGACCTGTCATCTGAGGAAAATGTACCTCTCTCTGAATTTCTAAGGTGAGAATTACAATCTGCACTTCACTGAAGCCTCCATTAGCTGACTTTTATCTTATTGCAGCCAAAACACCAAAACATCAGTAGAACTCGGTGAGACAGAGTCCAGATGTGGGTGATGCCAGCTGGCCTCCTGAACACAGCTGGGCCCGAGACTGGCCATACCCCTTGACTTCAGTTATAAGAGACAGACAGTTCTCTTTCTGTTGTAACAGTTTAGGTTGGGTTTTCTGTTGCCAAAAAAGGGAAGACTCCTGATACAACTATTAACAAATAGCCAAGTAGACTGAGTTTTCACTTCCTCTCAGCCCCTCCTCCAAATTTTGAAAAAAGTGAGTAAAATTAAAGGGAGGAAGGAAAACAGAAAGGAAAAAAGAAAAGAAAAAAGAAAAAAGAACAAACACTAGTTAGACCAGATAAATTAACAGGAGCATTTTGTTTTTACAGCTCCTTGTTCGGAAACCTGGGTCCTAGTTTTCCTCTGACTCATGATGTGACATGACCCACGTTAGTTAATTTGTGAACCAACTCGATTGTTCTCCTGGGCTACCTTTAAGTCCATGGGCCATAAGCCTCTTGTGCTTACTGATCTCCAGGGTTTTCATCACTGCTGAGAACGGACCGTTTAGTCCAATCTTGGTGCAGACCAACGTGAATAGGCAATTGCCACAGGGAGATAATACAGGAAGAAAAATGGCTAAAAATACACAGTGAATCACGGAAAATTACATCTCTTAAAACCTACAGTGTATTCCTATCCCCATAGCAACCCCTGGCTAGTGAAGACAGAGCTGATTTATTGCAGGCTTCCTCCAGCACGCAGTTCTGCCAGAGGCTCGCCTGGCCTGGGGTGCCAGTCCCAGCGAGGGGAGGGACGGGGACATCACAGACCCAGTGTTTCTCTCCTCCAACCCTTCCGCTGGTATTCTGTGGTGAGGAAACTTGGGTTCTTCAGTACGACCGAGAAAGCCACTTTTCTGAGATGATTGCTTCTAACCTCTGACAAAATATCCTGCGTTCTTCCTGCACAAATGCCTGCAGCGGCAGAGGGGTCAGTGGGAATGAGGGACCCGAGGAGGCGGGGGGTGCCAGACCGGCCTGCATGCATGAGGAGAGGAGCTCCTCCTTCCTTCTTTCTTTTCCTTTCTTTTCCCTCTCTACCCCCTTCTCTCCTTCCCTCACTTCCCTGACTCTTTTTTCTCCCCTGCTGTGTCCTCAGTAGATCCCCCGTGAAATGGACTCGCCTTGTATCAGGACTAGGAGATGCATTTGGGGGGGTCAAGCCTTGATTTACCAAGTGAGTCCGCTCTATAGAAAGACAATGAAATGCATGCAAATACACATTTTGCTATTCCATTGGAACTCTAAAATTCATTGGCATGTAATGTGTGTCTTGTTATAATATTAAAAATGAGATCCTTTGTAACTTTCATGGTTTGGAGAAATATTCTGGACCAGAGCTTTCTGGAGCATCTTCTCTCAAAAATAGCCCTGCCTGAAAAATAAATGAATGAACTATATTAAACTAGAAAGCTGCTGCACAGCTAAAGAAACTGCCAGCAAAACAAAATGCAACCAACAGAATGGGAGAAGATAAATGCAAACAACAGTGCCGACAAGGGGTTAATAGCCAAAATATATAAAGAACTCATACAACTCAACACCAAACAAACAATCTAGTTATAAAATGGGCAGAGGACATGAACAAACACTTCTCCCAAGAAGACATACAAGTGGCAACAGATATATGAAACGATGCCCAACTTCACTAGCGGTTAGGGAAATACAAATCAAAACTTCAATGAGAGACCACCTCACATCTGTTAGAGTGGCTGTTATCAACAAGACAGGTAATAACAAGTGTTGGAGAGGGTGTGGAGAAAAAGGAACCCTCATTCACTGCCAGTGGGCATACAGACTGGTACAGCCACTGTGGAAAGCAGTATGGAGGTTCCTCGAAAATTTAAGAATAGAATTGCATATATGACCCAGCAACCCCTCTCCTGGATATCTACCCGAAACTTTTGAAAACATTTATTTGCAAAGATATATGCACCCTTATGTTCATTGCAACATTATTCATGGTGGCCAAGACATGGAGACAACCCTAGTGTCCTTCGATAGATGGTTGGATAAAGAAGATGTGAAATACACACACACACACACACACACACACACACACACACACACACACACACAGGAATACTACTCAGCCATAAAAAAGATGAAATACTGCCATTTGTGACAACATGGATGGATCTTGAGAATATTATGCTAAGTGAAATAAGCCAGAAAAAGTCAAGAACCGTATAATTTCACTTATATATGGGATACAAAACTGAAAGCAACAAATGAACAGGCCCTGGCCGGGTAGCTCAGTTGGTTAGAGTGTCGTCTCTCTATGCCAAGGTTGCGGGTTTGATCCCTGGTTGGGCACATACAAAAATCAACCAATGAATGCATAAATAAGTGGAACAACAAATTAACGTTTTTCTCTCTCTTTCTCTCTCCCTTCCTGTCTCTCTAAAATCAATAAATTAAAAACAGCAACAAATGAACAAACAAAACAAAAACTCATAGACACAGACAACAGTGTGGTGGTGACCAGAGGGAAAGGGAGTGGTGGGGTTAGTAAAGGGTAAAGGGAGTCAATTATATGGCGATGGAAGATTTGACTTTGGGTGGTGGGCACACAATGCAATACATAGATGTTGTATCATAGAAATGTACACTTGAAACTTATATAATTTTATTAACCAATGTCACCCCAATAAATTTAATTTAAAAGAAAACAAATTGAAGGTAAAAATAGTAATAGCCCTGCCTGGACATGTCAAGAGGATAAAGAAAGAAGACAACTGGAAGGAGCTCTCACTGGCCAAATAGGGGACAATCTGAACTTCAAAAAAGTAATGATAGTAGTGTTTTATAATCCACTGAATAAAATAAGAAATATAAGTTTATACTGATATTAACAAATAAATAAATGGAGGAAAAGAAAAAGCCCTTTCTTAGAGTAAAATTTCAACTAATGAAGAAGAAATTACAGAATTAGAAAATCATCGTTTGGCAACTTTCATAGTAATAATTGATTTGGGCAAAAATGATCAATGGAGATGTAAAACCAGTGGGTATAAAGTTTTGTGAGAAACAGTGTATTTATATAATCTTAAAGTATTTTCTCACAAAATGCTTATTGATTTCAAAGAGAAAAATAGTAATTCTGTAGTGGAGAGGCTCGACACAACCCACCTGACCCGGGTGATCAAAGTTATCGCAAGGGACAAATGGGACACATTAATATCATGCATCTCCTGAGGCGATGAGCTAAGAAGGACATAATAGCAGCTTTGTGGTATTCCTGCCAAAGATGCACAATCTGAATCTAATTGTGAGGAAACATCAGACAATCCCAAAATGAGGGGCAGTCTATTCAATAAATGGCTTATATTCTTCAAAAATGTCAGCGTCATGAAAGACAGAGACTGAAGAACTATTCTAGTTGAAGGAACCTAAAGAGACATGACAGTGTGTGATCTTGGACTGGATTCTGGTTCAAAAGAATTTTCTTCTCTTTTGTTATAAAGAACATTGTTAGGTAAACAGTTTGAAAATTGAAACAGATATGCAGTTTAGATAATAGTATTGTATCAATATTAATTTCCTGATTTTGATAATTTCTTGGTGTTGTGAAAGAGAATGTTCTTTTTAGGAAATACATGCTCAAATATTTAGAAATAAAAGGGCATTGTATCTGCAAGTTATTTTCAACCAGTTCAGGAAAAAATGTATGTTATACATATAGAGAGAGAGAAATTGATAAGCAAATGAGGTAAAGAGTGTGTAGGAATTCTTTGTACATTTTGTGTTTTCTGGAAAAAGTACTTTTCTGTAAGTCTGAAATGACTTCAAAATAAAGATTAAAAAATAGCCTCATCTGCAGACTCAAAGTCCTTTCGAGTGAATTTTCTTCCCACTATTTTCTTTCCCTCACACTGAAGCTTTAGCTCAGTGTTTCAGGTCCTCGCGGTTCCCTGCACAAAGCGGGAGAATCCTACCTTAACTGGGGAGTATGAGGAGGGGGTGCGTGTGTGTGTGTGCGTGTGCGTGTGCGTGTGTGTGTGTGTGTGCATGAGGAAGATGCAACTGCTCCCTCAGGGTGCCACAAAAGGCTACAAAGAAAGCCAGGATCAAGTCATTTGTGACAATGCCCAAATCAAAAGCCCCTCGGTGACTCCTCTCAGGTTTCTGAAGGAAGGGAGCTTGTGGCCTGAGCAGGATGTGCTGGCCCAGCTCAGGGAGAGCCAGGAGCCAGCCTGGGATGTGAGAAAGCCCAGGACTGTGCTCATGGGCTCGCCCCCTCCCCCTCCCCTCCCCCTCCCCTCCCCCTCCCCCTGCCCCTCTCCCTCCCTCCCTCCCTCCCTCCCTCCCTCCCTCCCTCTCTCTCTCTCTCTCTCACACACACACACACACACACACACACACACACGCACCCATCTCTTTCCTAGAATCTTTTTAAACACTGTGGTACTGGGTGAAGGGCCATTTCTATCAGGGACAGACCATTTCTCCACAGAATTGAAGCCCCATAGGTTGAAACCCGCTAACTTTGAGGCCCAGTGCCACCCCACCTGCCATCCCGCCACATGCAGTCTGGCCTGTCCAGAGCCTTGTGTCCAGGTCCAAGGCCCGATAGACAAGTCCTAAAGTGCTTTGCCCGATGCCTACACAATGGGCATGACACGGAAAGATTCCAAAGTTTGCCATATACTGCGTAAAACTCCCTCCCTTACTTTCTCTAACAGCCGTTTTATTGAATTCACTCATCTCAATATCATGAGCTGCAATGAAGCAGAAAGTGGTTCTGCTATTTATAAATGACCCAATGAAATAATGTCCTGATTCTTTATCAGTGGTCTAGGGACAATAAGGAGAGGCCTAAGGGATGGGGGGCCGAGCTCCGTCCCCCTGGGGAAGCAGGCACCTGTCCCGCCCCCAGCCTTTAGAATCCTGCCTCATGGCTGGAGAGAGGCATAGAAAAGGGGAAAAGGAGTCATTTTCAGTTCTGAAAAGATATGTCTCAATCTACCAACATCAGCTAGATATGAGTTGTACAAATGAAACAGGCACAAGGCTTCAGGCTGAGCTGTGAAAAATAAACCTGAAATATTTAAGAGCTGGTCAGCCCTGATCAGATCAGTTTAGAGTGAAAATAAAGACACTAAATCTAAGCCCTTTTTTTTTTAAACAGGCCGCAGTCTGTCTGTTTCTGTGGAGAAGGTGGACCTCTATGGCTGGGCCCAAGGTTATATATAGATTATACAGGATACAACGTTGTGCCCATTGTGTGGCCGATTTGCCCATATACAACCCCCGAATGGATTTGTTTCACAAGTATTATATACCAGGAAGATGCAACCAGATAGCAGCGTATTTATCAATCAAGTGGGAATCAGGCAATGAATGACTTTATTAAATTTAGGCCATAACTAGTACCTGGACAAGCCTGTAAGAAACAATAACACCAGCTTTCTGATGGGAGTGGGCGTGACTAAGAAATTCCCTGTGCCATCACAATAACTGTGATGGGAACAGCCAGGATCTTTCCATCTGGCTGATTTACCCAGCTTCCAGGGCCCAAGGACAGGAAAAGGATTTTAGTTTTATTCAAGGCCCCATGTAGAAAGATACTAACTCTTGCATGGGAAATTCATTATTTTCATGGGATACCCTATACCTTCTTTTCTTTTGCCAGTCTGAGGCAGTGTATCAATACTTTCCAGGACCAATATTTATAATTTCAGCAGAAAGATTCTCACAAAGATCTAAATAAATACTCATATAACCCAGGCTTGGGAAAGAATGACTGCATTTAAGGAGTGAGGAATCCGCAAAAGGAGAAGCAGGCACCTTGCCAGAGCCCAGGAGTGAGGTTCCACAGCAGAAGGAGGTGTTGGGTTGAGATGTCCCAAGTCCCAGAACCTGTCTCCAGCACTGTGGGTGGGACCTGCAGGTCAGGATGAGTCGCACTGTTGTCTACTGTCAGGGATTCCATTTCCCACATGCCACCCTGGTAATATTCTCTTCTGTTTATTGCTCTGAACTGGGTGGGGAAAATTCTTCTAGCTGGTTGAGCCCACACTTGGGACTTAGTGGTTTGCAACCCAATAATGTTCCATGTTTCTTGATTACAGAAGAACGCTATAACCCCTTTGTCTTCATCATATTTACTGCAGTAGGTTAAAGATGGCTGCAGATTCTTTGCCTCTTCTCATTCTTTGAATCTAGACTGATCCGGAGACTGGCTTTGATGCCCAGAATGCCCTGGAAGTAACACACTGTAACTTCTAAGGGCTGGGCCTTAAGATATCAGCATCTTCTAATTTTGTCCTGCGTGGAAGCAGTTGCCATGTCAGAAGTCTGGCTACCCTGAGACTTCCATACTGTAAGGAAGCCCAAGCTAGCCGTGTGGAGAGAGAAAGGCCATGTGGAGGAGCACTGAGGTGCCAGACATGCAAGTGACCTTTTAGACCTACCTGTTCAGCCACCAAGAACTTGAAGTGAAGTGACTAACCCCAGCCAGTGGCACACAGAGAATAATTTTCCAAACTGCTGACCCACAGAATTACAAGCAATTCAGGTGGTTGATTTAAGCCAGTAAGTTTTGGGGTAATTTATTATCTAGGTAGTTCACTGCAATGTATACAATTGAACCACATAGAATTAGTGACCCACCCATTACTACCACACAGAAACAACAGGGCCCAGCTGGATAAAAGCTTCTTTATGTCATTCAAATGGCAAAAACTCCACTGAGCTGGAAGCAGAGCCCAGAAAAACCCCAGGGTTCCAGCTGTAGTCTGCATGATGTCAGACAGAAATATTTTTCTGAGAGCAGCTCTTCTCTCTTATAGTCCCTTTTCTGTACTGTGCCCTGGATTCTGACCCTAGCTGTTTGGCCCTTATATCTCCCTACTGTAATCCCATTACCCAAGCTGAATTCTTTTTCTTTTAAATGTCCCAGTAAATGTCTCTAGAGAAAACCATAATAGTAACATTTGCAAACAGTCTAGCTGTTCAACAATAGACGACTGGGTAGGTAATTCACGGTACATCCATATAATAAAAAACCTTAAATCTATTAAAATTAATGCTATAGAAGGGTATCAGAGGTGTAGAGAGGTATCCCTGGTATATGTTATGAAATGATATGATCCTAGTTAAAAATTTTATGTACATATATACTTACAAAAGGTAATCATATATACCCAGAAAAGGTTGTGAGGATTAGCAACAAGGTTGAGTAGGCTATGGGGACTCTATGCTTTTATTAAAGTTGCCTGAAATACGTACAACAGGTCCTCAGGTAACATTATTTCCTTTAACGCCACTGCATTATAGTGTTGTTGAGATGCCATAGGAACTTAACTCTTATGTATATCGATCAGCCTATGGCAAAACTGGTTTTGTCATGTGTTCTTTTCCTTAAAATGCACAGAACCTATTGACAACACTAAGTGAGGGTTTCCTATATGCATATAGCTTTTCTAATATGATAAAACAGTAAGAGAAGTGTCCCTTAGGAGGTGGAAGCAGTGATGGGACAGCAGGAAGTCTGCCAGGCCCCTAAGGGAAGTGGAATTGGGTTGAAATAATGTTGTGACTTAGATAGAAATACGTGTGGTTTCTTGGGGCCCCACGTGGTATTTGCCCTCCTGTGCACAGAACCGCTTCAGGTAGCCAGTGGACATGACCTCTATGAATAGCAGCTGAAATCTGGGCTCCTGCGGACGCTCACGTGGGATAGGAAACAGAGTCTGAATTGTGGTTATTAAGTAAGAGAC
Organism: Miniopterus natalensis; assembly: GCF_054644295.1. NCBI lineage: Eukaryota > Metazoa > Chordata > Mammalia > Chiroptera > Miniopteridae > Miniopterus > Miniopterus natalensis. The sequence continues at coordinate 27,467,215 of NC_142081.1, read as the reverse complement.
CTTGTCAGAACTTCATCATCAGATGGCACTTACTAAACACTCTCTTGCTTTGATGAGTCAGGAAATAGGGTTCACTTTCCTTTTATCATTTACTGCTTGCTGTGTTTCTCGGCAAGAGTAGGGCTCCCTTCCTAAAATGGACCAGGACCTTCATTTTCCTGAAGCCACATGACTAGGCAGAGTTTTCCAGGGAAGGAAAGTGTTGATTCAACCACAGATCACCAAGCAAATGTCTGGTTGCTCTCTGGAACTTTATGTCTGGCTCTCATTTCACAAGCTGGCTCTGCCCGTCTGGCCTGGGCAAAGCCCACAGACGTTTCCATATGACACGTGTGATCTTCTGGCTTCCAATTTCCTGGCTCCTGCTGGCGCTCAGAAGCCCAGTGTGGCACTGTAGGGGGAACAGGGGGAGGAAGGGCCTGGCAGGAGCCAGCCCTGCCTGCAAACCCTCAGAAGGCTTCTCTGAGTGTCTCCTTCCACGTGGCCCCTGCTTCTTCTATCTCCACCTCACAGGGAAGTGAAACAGCTCATTGTCTATTTATTTTATAGAGTGCTGCCCTTGGTGTTCAAATCGCTCAGGGCACAGAGCACACAATTTAAAACAATTAAAAGATATAAAACAGAAGTGGTGATGACCAGCAGTTTTTTAAAAATCAGCAATAAAAAGCCAGTTTGAGGAGCCCTGGCTCACCCTGGGAGCCAGATCACCTGTGGGGGCTCTGTCCACAGGGCAGGGGGATGGGGCAGGGAATGATTCTTTTGCAGCCTCTGTCTGAGCTGTTTGCTTGCCAAGTCTGGGTGCTCCCATCACCTTCTTTCAGACTTTCCCATCTGAGTCTTGATGACTCAGCTCAGGCCAGATCAACTCGTTCATTTTCTTCCTGTGCTAGGCTGGGAGAGGCTCAGGAGGCCTGCAGGGACTGATGAGGGAAAGAGGGACAAATCTGCTCTAGGTGCCTGACATGGGAGACCAGCTTAGCTGTTAGAGTGTCACTGCCTGGGCCTAGCCAGTAGTTGGTGACCAAATAATAATATTGATAATGACAATATTAATAACAAGAGCTGAGCTTGACTTCGGCTTCTGCTCTGTGAAGGGAGGAATGCTGGCTTATTGCTAAGGCATCTTCAGCTTTGAAAGATGTCTGGTTAGAACCAGAGGGATGGAAACAAGGTAAAAGCAACCAGGTTGGAAAAGAACTTGGGAAAAGGGAAGAACCACGTTGAAGTCATCTTAGTTTGAATGAGGGTCAAGGTACAGCTGGGGCTCCTGCTGCGAGAAACAGAAACATGCTAATTGCAGGCAGGTTTGCCCAAAGAACAAGCAGTGAGCCCACACTCGGAGATCTGAGCTGTGATCCCCAGCTGCTTCAGTGTCTGCATGGCCTTGGGCAAGTCACTTCTATGGATGTTAGTTCCCACATGATAAAATGAAGGAACTGGCATAGTCCCCTTTTAATGCTGCGTTATAGGTTTCTGATTTTCAGCGCTCAAATAATCATTGGCAAGTATTTATAGACCACGTTCTACCTGCCAGGCACCTGTAGAGATCTCTCAAGAAAAGAAACATCTTTTAATCTCTCAGTATCACACAGGCTTCTCTCCAGTGGCTGCAGCCCAGCTGCCTCTTCAAGGTAGGAGAGGGGTACGGGGTGATGGGGGGCTGATGGGAAGTGGGGAGGAGAAGCGTCCTTCAGCTCAATTACACATTCATCGAGCACCTATCTTCCCCACCCTCCAAGTTGGTGGTTGACATTCAGTAGCTCTTCCAGTTGATCCCCATGCAGCCACGTTCTGAAATGCCCTGATCACCACTCCACCTGAAGAGCAGCCTCTGCCTCTCTCTGGGCAGTAAGGAGGTCTCCTTTCTAGTCCCACCCTGGCCTACTCCTCTCATCCTGCTGAGTGTCCCCCTGGCTGCATTCACTTCTCTCTACGCTCGGGCTTATTGAGCTCTGTAATCCTCTGTACCGCAGGCTATCTGTCACAGGAGGCTGTCACAGCCCAATTCGAATTCACTTTACCTTTCCCTCTGCCCTATTCGCTGAGCAAATGTGTGCATTTGACATTTCAGCCATGGAAATTCTCCGACCCCCTTTGCTCTTTCCTAAAATGGGAACCTCAGTGGCTTTGCAGAAAAATTGTACATTCTCTGCAACCTAGGCTCAACAGCTATTTGTTGAATACTTTTGATATGCTTAGTTTTGTCATGCTTTCAAGAGGCTTATAATGTGGTTGGTGAAATGAAACAGGCACATGTGAAACCATTTGAAAACAGCAAAGCACAGTGATGTTGTCAGTATTATCATTAGGTGCCAAGATGTGTGGTACTATCATCCCACCACTAACACTAGTAGTAGATGCTGACATGCTCCAGCACTTATGCACATTTCATTTCAACCTCAGACCAGGCCTATGAATTGGGTATTATTGTCCCCATTTTACATGTCAGCAAACTGAGCCACAGAGAATTTAATTGGCCTACAGTCTCGTGGATGGTAAGACAACTCAGCTCATTTCATCTCCAAAGTGTATGCATTTAAAACCCTAACTCTATGCTCCACTACTGCTCTCCATGAAGGTGGGGTCTAGGTGCTTTGCTCATGGCTGTTTCCCAGGGCCATTTTCCCGATGCTTACCATAATAAATGCTCAATTAAGGAAAACACGCACACACACACACACACACACACGCATTGCATGCTGCCCCTTTTATGAACAGAAAAGACAAAATGGCCTATTTCCTAGAGTCAGAGGTGGGAGGAAATGTCGAGGAGTTTGGATTGTGAAAATCAAGTCTGGACATCCCAGTAGCCTGGGGGATGAACTTGATGATAAAAGAGTGGGGGAATAGAAAACTAGAGAAAGTAAAAACAAAACCAAAAGCCCCAAAACACACAATTATACAGCACATACAACATTGGCCCTGTTCTTGAGGCCTTAAATCCAGCTCTTGACCCTGCCCTGTTCCCCGTGTGCTTGCAGCTCTATTCTTGTTTGTGTTACTTATGCCTGAGTCTCTCACAAAACCGTGGGCCTCAGGAGGGCAGGTGCTGGCTTCCCCCTACTTTGTATCCCACTGTGGGTTGGTCCTGCAGAGCAAATGTTTGTTGAAATGAATTGAAATTAAGAAGTGTCTCATCTCACTTAATCTATTTTTTTTTTTTTTTAGCTGTTTTTTACTGTTTTTTATGCGATGCTTTTTGGGAAGTAGCAATGATATAGGAAGAAAGAACCGTAGAGAAGCCCCTTGGTAGTTATACAGGGAAATGAATGTGGTGCCATCTTTTAAAAGCCCTGGGTCTTATCTGTCCCAGATGGAATTCCCTCCCTTTCTTAGGAGACAGAGGGAAAGAAATGAAGTTGCATCTCCCCATCTAGTCAGCCTGGAGGGTCTGCCTCAAAGAGGATTGAGGGGGAAATGTTCAATTTTATTGGTTTGTTCTGCTGGGTCTTTCTCTCCAGGACACTGTTTAGTGCACCGATTGCAGTGGAAAATGAAGAACAGGTGAGCAATCAGCTGTGAAAAGCTTTAATGGACCTGGCACCCCTTTGGGAATGAGACAAGGCTCTTGCTGGCTCTCAGGACCAACTCTCTTCCAGTTCAGTGGGCTTTGTTTTTGTAATGGGAATTTAACTCCCTCAGGTGGCCCCAAATGGAGGGATATTACAGCCTGCAGCAGCAGTGGGCTGCAGTGTCTTTAAAGAGAACGGAGGCCCCGGTCCTGGAAGGGGCCCCTGGCTCACTGGGGGCCTTTGCAAGTCTTACACTTCCCAGGTGGCCAGGAGAGCAGATCACAGGACCCTGTGAACAGTGATGATGTGATTAGCTAGGGCTTCCAAGTAATGGAGCTGCATGTTCTTGGAGTGGACGGGACTGTGGGTTGGTGTGGATCCTGACTCAGGGGGCTTGGGACCAACGCAGTTTCTCTGTGGAAGCAACAGGGTGGGCTTTTAAGCATTTAAACTCTCTGGAGTGGTAAGGAGCGAGGCCTTGGATTTGGGCTGGGAGGCTGGGAAAGGATGTCCGCCTAAAGTAATGAGCAGGAGTAAGAGCAGGCGCTGTTTCCTGTATGCCAGGCCCTGGGCTAAGTACCTTACTTATTAAAGTGTGAGAGCGATGCCTTCACTCCCTCACACTAACAAAAACTTAGTCTTTGTTAATTAGCTTCCTCTCTCGGGCCCTCTCAGGGCTTTCCTGGCTCCTGAGCTTTTAAACATATAGAGTCAGGGGAATGGGTTATACAGAGGAAGGATGGGAGAGGCAGGGGCAGGGAAAGGAAAAGATTCTACTTGCTGGGCCAGCTCTCAAGCTCTCCTTCATTGTGGGGAATGATGGTACTGGGCAAAGTGTACATGAGAATTTTAGAAATGAAGTGAGAGAAACTTACTTGGTGAGCCAAGTCAACCTACATAACAAATATGGGATGGAGAGGAATGAAAGAAGAAAAAAAAATTGTGGGTTGGGTGTTAGGTAGGGTTTCCAGATAAAATACAGGACACCAGTTGCATTTGAATTTCAGATAAACAACAAGTATGTACCAAATATTTCATGGGAAATATTTATGCTAAAAAAATGATTTGTCATGTATCTGAAAGTCAAATGTAACTGGGCATTCTTCCTGTTGTTTGCTTTGTTTTCTTTTGCTAAATCTGGCAAGTCTAGTGTTGGGGAGAGTTTTGTGAGATTTCTTGAGTTGAGATTCTGGAACACTGGGTGGGTGGAAGGTAGAGGAATTGGGCAGAAGAGATTTTTAAAATTGTTGTTGTGATTCATAAATGTTTTTCGAGTGATGCTAGTAAGATTAGAAAACTTTATAAATTACATTTGGTTTTAGAACAGCCTTCTTCAAATGTAACTCCATACAGAGACTGGGCGATATGAGATCCTGGCTTATGTCTGGGGCAACCTATACATGAGCTCAATAATCTTATAATTGTGCAAGGTGGGCAGCATTATACTTACTTTACAGATGAGAAATTTAAGGCTCAGAGAGGTCAAATAACTTGCTCAGGGTCACACAGTAAGTAGTGGAACTTGATTGCAAGCCTAAATTCATTTGATCTCCTGTGCTCAAAACCTGAAGCCTAACTAACCCATGGTCAAATTGAATCTCTACTTCCCAATTAAACGTTACTGGGATAGACTTGTACATAATGCTCGAATATAACATGCTATATGTTTGTAGAATAGACCCATGGATTTTAACATTCCTCTTTTAGTTGAAGAAGCAGTTATCTAGAGAAGATAAGGGCCACACAGGTAGTTATTGGAAGAGCCATGACTAGAACCTGGACCCACAGAGGGGACTTAGGGGTTGAGTGCTCCAGGGGATGGCTATAAAGAAGTAAAGCAAGTCAAATTGGCTGTCCCTTTATTGTTAGCCCCATCTGCCTCAAATGCACCCCACCACTCCCCTTCCCACATCCCTCCCTCTGCAAGCATCAAGCTGTGTCCCATTTCTCTGTATTCCCTCTCTGAGTCAGCTGTCATAATCCCTGCAAGGTGTTAGCTGATAAGAGCCTGTGGGAGGATCATAATGTTAGCCCAGTGGAGGAAATTAAAGGCTGTAGAAGTCTGAACACAGGTCTGTGCCAAGACATACTGCAGGAGATGCCAGAGGACCTGGCCACCAGGCAGACTTGCAAGGTGGCATTTACCTTGGGGCATTCACTACGGTCCAACATCTGGTCTCTTCTCGGCTTTGCTAGTCCAGGCACTCTGTAGACACTCTGTCTTCTCATGCCCCAAGTTTGACTGGATACAGCAATGGTGACTTATAGTAACAAAACTCAAAGAAAGAAGCACAAACAATAAAAGGCAACTCATTAACACACTGTAAGACATAAACCTGCTAAGCTCACTTTCACCTGACTAGTGCCTTCTTTCTCGTGGGGTGAGAAGCTACATGGGGAATCAGGTAGCAACCGGTTGTGCAGGACTCCTGGAAACAGTGCAGGGGGAGTTAGGTAGAGAAGACCAGAGTTTAATGGCATTGAGCCATAAGGTCTGGGGCTCCCACCTCCGCAATCGCAAGGCGCATGCACCCATGAAACTGGGCATACTCTCCTCTGGACATTGCTAGGATGTGGCAGGTATCAGACAAGGTCCAGGAAGGAAACAATCAACACACTCCAAGGGGATTGTGTTTGCAGAGAGTTTAAAGAAGGGATTCTTTTCAAATATGTTTCAAAACCAGCAAGGGATAATGGATCCCCCCCAGCTAGTTCCAATCTAGCAACTCTGTGGGTATTTACCATCTCCAGGGCAAAAGGAGGAAGCAGTTACCAGAATCTGGAGAGAGCTGTAGCTGTGGCTCAGAGGGAGGCATTTTCTCAGGATCCGTGGCCTCTGGTAGAGGTTATAGCCATCGTCAAAACAGTCTGGCTGGGAGGTGATCGGGGGAAGAAATACTCTGGCTTCTTTCTCCAATTGTCTTCTGATCCTGCTTGTGCCTCTTGTTGGGTGAACACAGCAGAAGCCAGAAGGCTTGATGCTGTTGGTAGAGGCCAGCCTCTCAGGCCACAGAGCAAGGCAGAGAAGGTGGAGAGAGCATCTGGACGGGCAGAGATCCCTGGCATGTGGGCCTGCAAGCACCGTGCCTCCTTTTTCCCATGCTTCCTTGCCAGACCACCCTGCTACTGCTTGAAACATTCCAGAATTATTATTCCTGTGATCTGGTTACACAGGGGTCTTCCTGCTCTGAGAGCCATTTTCTCTCCTTGAGATGACTCTGGGCATCTCTGTTCTGATCAGTTAAGTAATGAATTCATTAATGTAATCTTACAATCTTATTTTCCTTATTTTATCAAGGTTCTTAGGACCAGGGAGGGGGCACCTCACAGGGCCTCCATAATAAACCAACCTAAGTCAGCCTCACTGGATAGAAGACTTAAGGGCAGAGGGAACGCAAGAGCAGGCCAGGGCGCTCTCCAATACTCTTGGCAGCACCTTTTCCAGGGGTGTGTGCATTTTTAAAAGGATTCTTAAACATATGAAATTTAAGACTTGAAGGAATGTCTCTCAAATGGCAAAATTTCAGCTTAGTAATGGGGAGCTGTGGTGGGCTGAATAATGCCCCCCTACCCTCCAAAGATGTACCCATCCCAACCCCAGAACCTATTAAATGAGTAACCTTTTATGGAAAGAAAAAAAGAGATCTTGCAGATATGATTAAATGAAGGATCTTGAGATGTGGGGATTATCCTGGATTATCTGGGTAGGATTGATGTAACTGCCAGGGTCCTTATGAGAGGGAGGCAGGAAGGTCGGAAGCTGACAGACATGTGATGACAGAAGCAGAGGTTGGATTGATGCCCTATGAAGACCAAGGAGAAGGCGCCGGGAACCAAGGACTATAGGAGGCCTCTAGAAGCTAGAAAAGGCAGGGTTTTTCACCTAGAGCCTCCAGAAGGAACACAGCCTTTGGTTCTTAGCCCCATAAGTTCCATTTCAAACTTCTGACCTCCAGAACTGTAAGAGAATAAGTTTGTGGTGTTTTAAGCCACTACATTTGTAGTAATTTGTAACAGAAGCCACCGAAAACTAACACAAAGGATATTTTGGGGGTAGAGGCTCCTTTCCAACATCCTTCAATCACAGGTTACATGAAAACTTCTTAGGATGCCTTTTTTTTTTTGCTAACCAATTTTGGGTTTCTACACAGACACCAATGAACTGGAAATCCTGACCATAAAAATGATCGTGGTCCCATGACATGCACAACCGATGCTAAAGTGGGCTTCTGCCCTGATAGGCATGTTCCCAGAGTTTGTGCTTCACTGCTCACCAGGCCTGGCATGGTTGGGGCCGCCTCCTTCCGAGCTGAGAGCCCGAGATTCCCAGAAAGGCCAGTTAAGGAGGCAGGTGGCGCCCGACCAGTGTGGCTTAACGGTTGGGTGTTGACTGGTGTACAAAGGGGTTGCCTGTTGGCTTCCTGGTCAGGGGACATGCCCAGGTTGCTGTCTCAATCCCCAGTAGGGGACTTGCAGGAGGCAGCTGATCGATGTTTTTATCTTTCTCTCCCTCTCTCTCTAAAATCAATAAAAACATATTTAAACAACAATCAAAAAGAGGCAAGCAGAGGTGGTGGGGAGGACTCTCAAGGAAGGGATCCTTGGTGAAAAAAAATTAAGGAGTGATACAAAAGACACCTTTCCTCTTGGCACTCGATTGCAAAAGTAGCCCAAGGAAAGGGTTTTGAACCTGCTTTGAAATGGAACACTTAGGGGAAAATAATCCATGACCCGAAGTCCATGTCATTGAGCAGATCCCCTTAGTTCTATCCCCCCCCCCCCGTGGTGACCCCAACAGGCTCTAAGGGAGAGGTCCTTCTCTGTTAAGAAGCTGTTTTCTTTCTTCTACAAGTAAGTCTCACGCACTAAATGGAAACGAAGGGCACGCTGCTTAAACCATGTCTTTACAGCGAAATGAAATACGAAAAGGCCCCAATCCATTTTCGAGACAGCCCCTCCCGTCAGAAATCGATACAGCCCTGCTTCCACAGCGTGCCTGTTCAAACACTGAAAACGCTCCAGCTCTCCATTTAACATTTTCAAAGCTGATATTAAATTTCAAGATTTTATATCTGCTGTTGCCCATTTAGGACCAAGTTATAAATCTGAAGCCTCTCCTCAGCTTACGAGCCTGACAGTGCTCGATAAAAACTTTTATAATCAAGTTCGATAAAGAATCACAAATCTCCGTCTTGTGATTTTTAGCTTACAATGCTCTTCATAAATAACATCTTCTGCCTTGATGTTTGTCAATATTTGCTATTTTCAAAAAGGGATAAATTAGCAATGCTATGTAAACTCTTACCTCTTGGATGGAAATTACTGTTAAGAAAGGATTCAATGAATGAGATGTCCTCAGAGTGACATTTATAAAGAATGACGATGAAAAGTCAGAAGATGGGATCTTTAGTGACAACCATGGTCTGCTACTGATGGCATTCACAGGGAGACAGAAGACAGGCCCTCGTCTGGAAGTCTTAAAATACACCCGCTTTTGCACATTTGCATTTAATCCTGTCCTGAAAGGGGCAGCCATGCGGCATCCTTCTAAATGATCCCTGGGTAGAAATAGAGGCACCAGTGTCACCTCCAAGCCTGTTTGGGGTGCGCTCCTTTCTTCAGAATTAGAATATAGGTAGTTTTATTCAAGTGAGTTGGATTCTGAGTTCCCTGTGTTTTCCTCTCTGTAAAACGAGACTGGAAGCATTATATATACACATATAACCATACACACGTGTATGTACATACATATGCGCTATGTAACATGTACTAAAGTTGTGAAGCTAAGTGTGGGGGAGGAAACAACAGATTCAGGACAGCGGTCACCTCCGAGGAGCTGAGGGCGATGGGACCAGGAGGGTGCCCAGGCAGCGCAGGAACATTTGTAATGTTTTCTCTTCCCCAATGGCTGGTTCACAGATTCTCGGTGTCATTGTCCATGCCTTCTTCATCTGCGCATCTGCCATATTTTATAATTAAAGCAGATTTTAAAGAAAAGTATAGGTTTGTGTGATGGTTAGTTTTATGTGTCAACTTGACTGGCCTAAGGGATGCCCGGACAGCGGGTAAAGCGTTATTTCTGGGTGTTATCTGTGGGGAGGTTTCCAGAAGAAATTAGCATTTGAGTCAGTGGACTGAGTGAAGAGCCCCCCTTCACCAGTGTGGGAAGGTATCATCCAGTCCACAGGGTACCGAATGGAACAAAAAGGTCGGGCAAGGGTGAATATTCTCTCTGTTCTCGAGCTGGGACATCTCTCTTCTGCCCTTGAACACCGGAACTCCTGGTTCTCAGGCCTTCAGACTTGGACTGAATTATACCACGTGCTTTCCTGGTGCTCCAACCTGTAGAGGGCTGACTGTTGGACTTCTTGGCCCTCATAACCTGTGAGCCAATTCCTATAATAAATCTCTCTCTCCTCTCTCTAGATAGATAGATAGATAGATAGATAGATAGATAGATAGATAGATAGATAGAAATATATCCTATTGTTTCTGTTTCTCTGACTAATACAGGTTGGATCATCAGAGAGATGGGAAAATGAGGGAAGAGTCCAAATGCCATTCAAATTCAATGTGACTTTTTCACCCTGCCCAAGGTTGCTCTCCTGACTACACAGTGAAATGGGGACCAAGGCATGTTAGTGACAGGGTACAGTGGTCTGGTTCAGGAACTCTGCAAGCTGTTAATTAAATACCCATTATTAAATATTAAATTATATAATTTAATACTTAATTAAAAATCATATTGAAAATAAAGGTAATAAATACTTATAACTTATCACATCTTAGTTATTTCACTATATTTTACTATTTTCTGTGCTCTTGGAGTTTTTTACAGTTATTGTATCTGTATGGTAGAAATACTACATAATGCACATCTCTTCACAACTCTGCATTCAGTGACATCATGTTCAGAGCTTGAAATTGGCCATGGTAGGAGTATTTACACCCAGGAAATTGGCAGATGCTACTAATCAGGGCTCCCTGCCCACCCCTCCTCCCGCCCCACCTTGAGAGCCTGCTGTTAAACATTCACCAGCACACCACTGGGCAGACCCCCAATTTCCTCAACAACTTCTGTGCTCTAGATTCATTCTGAACATTCTGAATTCACAATCACTATGAAAAACTCATTCCTTCACTAGGTTTGCATGACTTCTACAAAACCAGCTGAGCAGATTCTTGAAGTATTGGGCAACTGGGGAGAATTTTCAGGAGTAAGACGGTTTGTACACCCCTCAGACCCCAAAGTATCAACTGTCAATGTCCATCATAGTGCCCTGTCAAGGGTGCATTTGTCTGTTGGGATATTCCAATCCTGGATGTCATGTTGTCAGCCAGAGGCCTCTCTGCTTGGCTATCTCTGTTGTAATTCTCTTTCCTTTTTCATTCCTGGCTTGTCTTCAACTGGTGACTCCCTGGAGGTCTGAGACCTTGATTTATGTGATATGAGGAACTTTCACTGCAGTGGGAAGCTGGCCCACAGAAACTCTGGGATGTAGGCTTGCACATATGCCTAATGGCCAAATTCCCTGCTAAGTTGAAAGTGTGCCTTTGGCTGGCAGCTCCTGGGCACCCAGAGTTTAGCCAGGGGCAAGCAGGAGCTGGTAGAAGAATTATTGCCCAGACCCACCCTCTAGTAATGCCTGGGCCTGGGGCTCCCAGCTCCCTGGACACCAGTTAAGGTCAAAGAACAGGATCAGTTCTAAATGGGTTGGAGGGAGGCTGGAGAGATGCTGCTAAGAACAGTAAAAAAGAAGTTACTTCTCGAAGTGGATCCTGATCTTTTTTCTCTCCCAGTTCTTCTCTACGTGATTTCAAAAATAAACTCCATGAAAGATGGAAAACAACCTAAATAACCATTAATAAAGAATAGATTAAATATATTTATCTTAAGAAGGAAAATTATGGATCAATGAAAAATTCTTTCTTTTTGAATATTGTATCATGTTCATATAATAGTTGTTAGAAACAAAACATTTAAAAACCCCACAAAACTGTAAATGGTTATGTTGTAGAGATCACAGGGCACATGAAACACCTTCCTTCTATTATTTAACACTGTATTTAAAAACAAATAAACACGAAGCTGTTTTAGGTAGAACTAACTGTTCCACTTGTGGTTTAGTATAAAATTTCCAGTGACAGCAAATAGATTCCAAACGTGCTGTAACTCAAACAATTGAGACAGAAGAGAAGGTAATGTACTCCAGGAAACTGTAAGATGACTCAAAAAGTGACTCTGGGGAAGACAGAGACACTAATATGCAAGAGACATGAGAAGAGCCCTGGCTGGGTAACAATTGGTTAGAGCACTGTCCCGATAAGCCAAGGTGGCGTGTTCGATGTCCAGTCAGGGCACATGCAAGAATGAACCAAGAGTACATAAATAACTGGAACAACAAATTGATGTCTCTCTCTCTAAAAGCAATTTAAAAAAAAAGGGACATGAGAAGAGTTTGAATAAATTATGTCATGAAATGTGAGAATGGAAAAAAGTCTTATTTCTACCTTAATATGTTATTTTATACAGCATGTGATTTTAAAGATGTACGTGCAACTAAAGCAATGTATAGTTTAAGCTAAAAATCATGTTTTAGAAGGCCAATGACACGGGGAAAAGGTCATGGCAGTGGTAAATCAATATAAAAATTTTTGGTCTATAAAAACTATTTAACTGTAAATATAAATACATACGAAAGAAAATTAAATGTATATCGATCTGGAAGGAAAGTCACTCCAAAGAATCAATGGTTATATTTGTACTTAAGATTACAGGTGACTTTTATTTTCTTCTCTATATATTTTTATAGTCTCCAAAGCTTACACAATGAATATTCATTACTTTTCTAACAAAAAATAACCTTATTTTAAAAACAATACAATAAGAATAAAATATCTGCCAGTAGTCCCTGCCTCCACTGTGGCGCGCTGTGGATTCCCCTAAGTACATTAGTGTGAAGTAAAATGAAAAAAATAGCTAACTTTTATTGACTGTGAATCATGTACCCAGCACTGTACCGAGCACTTTGCATGAATTATTTTAGGAAATTACCACCCCAGTCCTATGAAGATGGCATGAATACTCTGACTTTATAGGTGAGGAAACCAAAGATCAGAGTGGTTTAGTTTTTTTGTTTTTTTTTTTAAATATATCTTTATTGATTTCAGAGAGAGGAAAGGAGAGGGAGAGAGAGAGATAGAAACATCAATGTGAGAGAGTCAGTGATCAAGCCCGCAACCCGGGCATGTGCCCTGACTGGGAATCAAACCCCGATCGCCCGGATCCTAGGTCGACGCTCAACCGCTGAGCCACGCCCGGCCGGGCAAGAGTGGTTTAGTTTTTTTACTAAGTGACCCAGCTAGTGAGTGGGAGTGCTGGCAATTAAACCCAGGCAGACTGACTCCAGAGGGTCACACTCTCAGCCCTGCTTTTCTCTGTGTGGCCTCCCAGGACTCTAATACATGTCTGGCAGGATTTCAGAAGCTGTAACAGGCCAGCCCGTGGGAAAATTCCTACCCAAGTGTCCTGAGCAGCTCTGGTCAACTTCAAGGAGTTGGAAATTTTAATTGGGTGAAACAAGTTTCTTACCTGGGACTGTAATGTTTGCATGAGTAAGGGAATGAGAGGAGCTTGTTGAAAAACATGTTTTTACCTACTGCTTTAGGTAGAAAGACTTTTCAAGGAATGGGACAATTGGGTGTGCTGGTTTTAAACAGAGTCTGTGAGGATGTGTCTGGGGCTGCTTAAGTGGCCAGGAAGAGACCAAGATATGAGGACTGACCAGACCAAGGATGGAGCACCAAGTGAGGGGGCTTTAAGTAGTCAGGGGAGCAGAATCGGGGAAGCAAAAGGCAGCTGGGAGAGGGGCCAAAGACCAGCTTTGTCCAGCAAAGGAAGCGTGATTATCACTTATTCAGCATGTACTGTACGCCGGGTATGCATGTTTGCTCTTTCATTTCATCCAACAACCCTATTTGCTAGGTGTCATTATTTCCACTTGACAGTTGGAAAGGGGGGGGCTCAGAGAGATGAGCCTGCCTGAGCTCGCACAGCTATTGAGTGGTAAGGCCAAGATTCAAATTCTGAGCTTCCTGGCTCGAAAATGTTTGCAGTGGTGTCAGTCAGTGTTCCAGCAGGCAACACTCAAATGGAGTCATTGAGAAGCATTTAACAAAGGGGCTGATTACAAAGCTGGGGGAGGTGATGGCGTTTAGGACATGCTACCCCAAAATACAGCACCTTGGCATATGGAATATCTTAAGCTGAAGGAGTCTGAGAAAATGGCAGAAGTAGGAAGGGCACTCTGACCTCCCCCTTCCCCTCCCCCTTCTTCCTTGAAGCAGGTCCTAAACTCCCATGTGACAGGTATCCTCACTGTGCCTTCTAGAAGGAAGACATTCTTATTACTAGAGATGAGGACTTTGGGGCCGAGAAATCTGTATAAACAAACCTTGTACAAGAGAGTGAAGCAGGTGTCAGAACCTGGAAATAGTAGGGCCACCTGACTGGAGCTGTCATCTTTGCTAGAGGTACAGCTAACCTGTGACCCTGCTGGTGTCCTGATGGTGCCTCCTGTTGGCTTAGCTGAATTGGGAAACCAGAGGGAAAGGGAGCCTGATGTTGCTGTCCACGGAGGCCAGCCACTTAGAGACTGGAACAGAGCAGAAAAGAGTAGAGAGAGTGCCCTAGCCAGTGGTTAGAGTGTCAGCCCACTGACAGAAGGGTCTTGGGTTCGATTCTGACCAAGGGTGGTTGCAGGCTTGATCCCCAGCCCTGGTCTGGGTGTGTGCAGGAGGCAATCAATCGGTGTGTCTCTCTCACATAGATTTTTTTTTCTCTCTCTCTCCCACTCTCTCTGAAAAGCAATGGAAAAAATATCCTTGGATAAGCGTTAAAAAAAAAAAAAAGGTAGAGAGTGGATCTGGAGTGGGAAGACCAATAAAAATATCTTGCACCCTTTCCAGGCAGCAGTAATCTGCAAAGTTAATATTAAATCCTCAAAAGCCTCCCCACTGCATGCATCAAAGGACACTATCAAGGGAGTGAAAAGACAACCCCAAAATGGGAGGAAATATTTGCAAATCATATATGTGATAAGGGATTCATATCCAGAATATATAAAGAACTCCTACAATTCAACAACAAAACACAAGACTATTTAAAAAAGGACAAAGGACAGATATTTCTCCAAACTGAAATCACAATGTGTTACTACTTCACATTCATTAGGATATCTATTATCAAAAGAGTGGAAAATGAGGAATTGGAATCCTTGTGCTTTGCTTGTGGGAATGTAAACTCATGCTGCCACTGTGAAAAATAATTTGATGATTCCTCAGAATGTTAAACATAGAATTACCATATGATTCAGCAATTCCTCTCCAAAGTATATACCCAAAAGAACTGAAAGCAAGGACTCAAAAATATACTTGCACATCAGTGTTCATAGCAGAGTTATTCACAATAGCCGAAAGATGGAACAACCCAAGTTGTCCACCAACAGATGAATGCATAAACAAAATGTGGTATATACATGCAATGGAATATTATTCATCCATAAAAAGGAACAACGTGTATGCTAAATAAAAACATTATATTAAGTGAAATAAGCCAGACACAAAAGGATAAATATTATATTATTCTACTTATAAGGTCCCTGGCAACCCGAGTCCCTGGCAACTGGAGTCCGAAACTCCCATCTTGGTACGAGCAGTCACAGAAGCAGAAACTTGGGAACCCACATGGACGCGGGAACTTGGCAACCTACAAATCACAAAGTGACCACAAGCCCCTGCCAAACCACAAACGACCAGTGAGAGCACCTGTACCTGACTCCAGGAATGACAGAAAGAGCAAACAAAATTGATTCTTTACCCAACTCCCCCTCCCCGCTCCCTGTCCTGTCTGACTAAAACCTATAAAAAACAGTCTCTACCTCTTGGGGGAAGTGACTGCCCGTTGAACCTCACCCCACCTGCACCCAGGTGGTTTGCGATAAATCTGTTTTTAACTCTCAACAAGCCTCGTACTTCTCTCCCTAACACTACTCACATGAGATACCTAGAATAGACAAATTTGTAGAAACACAGAATAGAGGTTTCCAAGGCTAGAGGGATGGGGAATGGGGAATTATTGTTTAATGTGTACAGAATTTCAGTTTGGGGTGATGAAAAGTTCTGGAAATGGATAGCATAATGTATGAGTGTACTTAATGCCACTGAATTGGTTAAAATGGTTAAAATTTTGTGCATGTTTATTTTGCCTCCTTCCCCTTCCCCCAACACACAAGCCTTTCCACTGCCCAAGTCAGAACCCTCTCTAATAGGATGCAGATTATCAGACCTTGGATTTCACCATGGGGTTTAATAACTCTCTGAACTACTGCATCATTTTCTACTTTTTAAAAAATTAGCAGGCAAAATCCTTAGGCTGACTCAGAATTTTTCACTGGGGCTCTCTAAGCTTAGTGGCTTTTTGATAATACAATTTTGTGAATTGTGACGGCTTTAAGGAAGATGAGTCCTATTTTTCCCCCTTTTTTTGGTAATGAGACCCTCACCCAATGGCTGCTGGAAGCCTGCTGGCCCTGTTGCTGGTGGTGGAGAGATAAGTGGGTCTGAGTGCCTGCCTGGGGATAATTAAGGGTCTCAAGAGGTTCCCAAAGAAACAGCTGCTCTGAGGTTATTCATCTGATGGGAACAGGCTGTTGAGAGAAGGAAAGACATTTCTGGTAAGGTTTTGGCCTGAATCCTGCAAGGAGAATGGATTTTGACAGCTCTCAGTGCATGGCCAAGGGGATGAAAAGAGGTCATTAATAGACCAAAATTCTAATTCCATGGATTTCCACTCATCCCCCAGTGTGAGGATGGGGATGGGGGCAGGGCTGGATAGCCCCCCAGGCCTTGTGGGCTGAGTAGGCTTCCTGGACTTGCAATCTGAGCAGTTGCACAAGGTCCCAGGCCCAGAAAGGCCCCATGCTTGGTTTAATGCTCTGCTGTTGCCATCTTGAAATTCTCAATACTTTTTTAAACAAAGGGCCTTGCATTTTTATTTTGCACTGGGACCTGCAGATTGTGTAGCAGTGCTGCCTGTGGGGTATCAGAGAGAAATTTTGCCTGAATTCATTGGATTAACAGGCCAGGTGGTAGGGGAGAGGGACCTCCAAGTTCCAGGTCCAATGACAGCAAACAAAGCAGAGCAAGTGCCCTAGAGGTGGGATGGCAGTGTGGGGGAGGAAAAAATGTTCCTCTACCCTTCAAGGTTCTTTCAGTTGGTCTAATAATTAAATTGACACGAGACAGATTTACAAGAGAAAATAGCCAAATTTAACTACATACATACGCATGGCCATACATGAGTCAGAAAACCCACATGCATGAGAAGTTCAAGAACAGAAAGGGGAAATGATGCATCTATGACATTCTGAGCAAAGTATGAGGTAGAAAGTCACCTTGGGGATGCAGAGGGTAATTGCAGGAAGATAAGAAGAGCAGCTATTCAGCAATTAGTAGTTTGCCCTGCCCTATACATAGGCCAAAAAAACAAAAAAAAAAAGTTTATTTCTGGTGATAACTCTTACTATGGGCAAGCTTCCTAATATAAGTTCTTAAAGGGGAAGGTGAAAGTTTCTTGTGAACCTTCAGGGTTTTGTTGCCTTTGGCTCAAAATAATCTGCACATTACAAAGGCACATCCTGGGGTGACTTGTTATGAACCTTTATACCAGCTTTTCCATCAACCCCTTTTATGAGTAAGCTTTGAAGGTAAACCCCAGACTTGGGGCCAGGGAAGGATGGGGTGGCGAGTGCAGCTCCACTATCTGCCTGTCCAAGCCTACTTTGTTTTCTCTTTTGCTTTGTCCTTGGTTTCATTCCCAGCCTGGACCCATGCCCAGTATCCACTATTAGAGTTTTCATACTCAATATTTCTACTTGCTCTTTAAAGTTCTTGTTTCATGTTGCTTCTATCTTACCTCTTTAATTCTACGTGAGGCTTGTTTTAGATTTTTGTCTGTTTGTTCTTGTTCTAATCCTTTTGTTTCCGAGAACACAAGTGGCTTGTGTGGTTTGCTGTTTTTTTCCAAAGGAGTGACAGTGCCCCTGCTTGGAGTGCATAGTCCCCGGAGCACTGGCTGCTGCCTCTGGCATTGTGTACAGGAAAGTGCCCAAGGCTAGGCCCCTATTTGAGCCATCTCTCCAGAGGTTTCTCATGCCTTGTTGCTGTTGTTATTTTTGTTGTTGGTTCCAGGAATCCCTGTTTCCCTCTGTAGTTTCTCCAGCCTGGATTTGGGAAAGAGAGCCAGCTGCTCTGCTGGTCCGCTAACTTGGCAGACACCGGAAGTCTCTTTCTGGCTTACTTCTGTTTTTTGTGTTTCCTGTCCACACCACCTCGCTTGTAGGTGGGTGAAACCTATTTTATTGTAAGTTGCTAGGTATGGATATTTCTCTATAGCAATCAGCCCATTTCAATTTATTTACAAAGGGCCAATAAATAAATAAAAACCACAGAAAACAAAATAAATAAATAAAACAAATGGCCAATCAATCAACTGCAGCCGTCATTTAATTACAACCCCGATAGTGGAGGCTTACAAATAAGGTACGTGTAGGAGAATGTGATCATTTCTGAATTCTGATTAACTGAATTTTCTTGCAGTCTGATTGCTCAAAATGTTAGGCAATTATGTAGGAAAATGTTCTTACTTTTTGGAGTGTATTTAGGGATGAAAATGTCATGATGTCTATAATTTACTTTAAAATGCTTCAGCATTAAAAAAAAAGAAGAAAAAAAGAGTTTAGCCCTGGCCGGTGTGACCCAGTTGGTTGGGGCATTGTCCCATACACCAAAAGGTGGCTGGTTTGTTTCCTGGTCAGGGCACATACCCAGGTTGCTGGTTTGATCCCTGATTGGGGCTCATACTGGAGGAAAACAACTGATATTTCTCTCTCACATCGATTGATGTTTCTTCCTCTATCTCTCTCTCCCTTCTTCTCTCTAAAATCAATTTTATAAAAGTTTAAAAGTAAGAATTGTTAATTTATGGTATTATATTCACAAGATTATAGGTCGCAGGAATCATTCTTGTAGAGAAGTAATATTTCTAACTTATATTGCATATAATCTGCCTTATATTGTACATAAACATATTATTTATTCTATAAAAATGCTATGGTCCATCTGAATGTTTCTGTCTCTCCCGCACCTCAATACATATGTTGAAACCCTAACCCCCCAAAATTAAGGTTTGGGAGGTGGAGCCTTTAGGAGGTGGTTAGATCATGAGAGTAGAGCCCTTATGAATAGGATTAGGGCCTTATAAAAAAGGCTCCAGAGAGAGTCCTGGCTTCTTCCCCCATGTGAGGACACAACCTTCTGGCACCAACTATGAACCAGAAGCAGGCCCTCCCAGAATGTGGCCATGCTGGCACCCTGACCTTGGATTCCCAGCTTCCAGAACTGAGAGATAAATTTATGTTGTTTAAGCCACCTATTCTATACTAGTTCATTAAAGCAGCCCGAACAGGTAAAGATAGCAAATATTTGGCAATATCTATTTTGATGAATTCTGCAGAAGTAACGCTCATTTGGCAAATGAGAAAACTGAGGCCCGCTGGGGTCGTGACCTGCCTGGGGCTACATATAAGATAAGATCTAAGTTCTGTGAGGCACAGATCCAGGGCATTTTCCATCCCACTCCATCAGGAAGCATGGGTCTCTCTTGTGGCTCCTGCTCTCTTGGGATCCTGTAGCTTCGCCTCAGCCTCCCACAGAAGATCTCTAGCGCAGGTGTGCTCGAGGGTCTGTGGCTGGGTTCCCTGCCCTGGGACTGTTAAAGGCACACAGAGTGGCTCAGGAGGCGGCTGGGAGGGGCCACCACGGGAGCCTCCAAGGACAGAACTGCTCTCACACACTCCCCAAGTCCTTTATTGATTTCTCTTTCTTAAATTCCACAAGCTGCTGGAGCAAGACACCACGTGGGGGAAACCGAGATTATAGAGAAAGTGTGGTGTGTAGACCAAGCAAGTGGAACCAGGGAGGGGGATGACTCAGAACAGGATGTCAGCACGAGGAGCGTGTGTTTCCTGCCCGCCACAGCTGGGACTGCCCTCAGTCTGGAGCCTGGGTCCGTCTTCCACATTTGCTTTTCACATTGTCTCGGTACCTTTCTCTCTGGTGGTCAGATCCTAGCCCCAAAGATGGTGCACTATGCTTTTAATTGAAGAGTGAGGACCAATGTTTGCAAACAAAATTGTCTAGGCCTGAGCCCCAAGCCTACACCAACACAGTCTAAGGGTAAGGACAGGTGGCCTCCTTGACCACACACATGGCAGAATCCTAACCCTGGAACATTGTGAGCTTGGTGACATGACACTGGATATGGAGGTTGGTGTCCTGGGTTGTATAAATGACTTTGCCATTGACTGTTATTATTTCATTTTCCTGATCCTCAGACATCATCGTTTGTAAAGGTCAATTTAATAACTGCTTTTGGGGGAGGAAAAAGAAACATGCAGATGCACCATCAATTCAAACACCCATCCTGGTTCCAGGACGGTTAGCATGTAAAAAATACAGTGCATCTTAAGAACAAAATAAAAAAAGAAAGAACAGAATTTATAAAAATTTAAATAAAAGGAAGCTTTTTCTAATTCTGGGATTGAGGTATAAAACCAATACACACATTTTGGAATAACAGTAGTAATAGGCTTTTTACCACATCATTGGTATTTTTTTAGAGGAAAAGGACGTGAGTTGACCTGATAGACACTCACTTAAAAGGGTGGTAGATTAGTAATACTTCTACTCAGCAAGCCGTGCAGGGGTAAAATTGGTTACTAGATATTTGCATCTTTTAGCTACAGAGCCAAAATAAGAGAACTAAAGGATTTTTTAGTTTTAGAATAATAATAGCTAATGTTTATGGAGCACTTTTTATGTGTAGGTGCTGCTCTAGGTACTTCACGTGTATTAACTGGTTTAAGCCCATGGAAATCCTATGAGAAGGTGCTGTGACTACCTCAACCTTAGAAATGGAAGAGACTAAGCACTGTTCTCAAGGTCCCACAGGTAGGATGTGGACTTAAGCCCAGTGTGTGGCTCCAGGGCCCACTTTTAACTATACTGCACAGCCTCTCTTAATGCATAAGGGAGGGAAATAAGCCAAACAAAGCTGAACATTTCCAGTCATGTGAGCAGAAGGAAATGGTGGGTTGGCCCAAAAGTAGTAGCATGCTGATAAACTGCCCCTCCCTAGCAAAAGAAAAGAAAATAAAAAGCCCTGGTTTATGACATTTGCCAATTTCTTTGGTGTAAATACTTCCACCTTGGCTGATTTCAAGATATTTACTATCTGATAAAATTCTTGAGTGTTTAACAGTTGTCTTCTGGGAGTTGTTATGAGCTGGCTGAAAGTCTTTGTTCGAGAGGATCTGGGGCAGTTTGGCCAGTGTCAACGTAAGAATGTCCAAACCTGTAGAGAATTTTTATAAGAGTTTATTTGAGCCAAACTGATGATGTCTGCCAGGGAGCAAGGTCTCAAATGCTCAGGAGAATAACAGTTTGCAGTTTCTTTTATGCATTTGAAATTAAAGAGGGACCATAAAGAAGGTTATACAGAGGTAAAGAAAGCAAGGTGGGAATTGGATTACAGGATAGTTAACAAGATTTTATGCTCTCTTGAGGGTGGTTATGGTTTATTTCTAAGGTGTGTTAACCTAGATGCACAGAAACAATGTACAGGACTTGCTTAAGGCAAAGATAAATCTTTTACTAAAGAAGTTATATGCCTGGGTGTGACTACCAACCATGACCTGCCCAGTTAGGAATTTATGATCAGATCACCCTGTGAGGTTCCTTTCCACAGAACTCCTATTTTTCATCCACACCAGGAAGGTGTTCTGCATGAGGTTCAAGTAAGCCAACCATGGGTGGGACTTGGCATGTGTGTTCAGAGCTTTGAAATGGTTTCTCCCCCTCTGTCCCCCACCTGCCAACCTGGGACGCCAGCCCCTTGCCGGGAAGGTGAGTGTATGCTCTCCATGCCTTGCTGGCCTCCTTGAGTGTCACAGATGAAGCTGAAGGCCAAAGTTCCCACTCAAAGGAAGGTGTTCATCTGACTCATGCTCAAGAAGGAGCACTTAGCGCTGACCTAAGGGCCTCCTGGAAGCAGAGTGGCTGTGGTGATGTGATGGGAGGGAAGAAAAACATGAGGTTAAAAGAGGGCAGAGGGCCTCTGAGGTGGCGAAGCTGAGGGGTTAGGAGGAGGAGGTGAGCTGTGGTTAGTGAGAGTGGAGGAAGCGAGAGCAAGCCCTTAAAGCTGAGTAACTGGAACACTTCAGTCACTATCAGGACAGCTCTGGAAACAAAGCCAGGAAGTAGGAGTCAGAGGCTCAGATGCCTCCAGGTGCCAGGCAGATTAGTGGGCAAATTAGACAATATATGATAAAATAGAGGGCGGTAGGGACTGTGGCAAACTGTAAGCACATGCCAAAAGTCACTGAAGTGTTGTTTTTTAAAAATATGTTTTCATTGATTTTAGAGAAAGAAGAGAGGGGAGAGAAACATTGATCAGGTGCACAGGGATCAAGCCCACAACCCAGGCATGGGCCCAGACTGGGGCATAGAACTGCAAACTCTTGGCAACTGAGCTGTTTTGCTTTTTTTTTTTTTTAAACATTGTAAACCAAACAAAATAGGTCCCTGACTTGGATCCAGGCCTCTACTTTGTGGGTTCTGTCACCAAGCCTCTCCTTGCAAGGTTTTGAAAGCCAGATTCATCTGAGCAGTGGGGCACCAGAGATAGGGCAGGCAATGGAATCTGTCCATCTCAAGTACAGGCGGTAAGGGGGTGCATAATCTACAGCGAGTTTTAAAACAATAGCAAAACAAACTAAAGTTCAGTCTGCTTTGTATTATCAACCTGTATTGACAATCCTGAACAATGTCAGTGATAAAAATACCCTCCTTGAAAAAAATCTTTTATTGGTCTAAGTTCTAAAGAATTGCTATGGTTGTTGCTGAGTTTTAATAATACATAAGTAAGCTTCGAATGAACACATTTAAATAAATGATCTACTAATGAACATTGCATTCTGCATGCAAGTTAATTTGAAAATTAACCCCTGACTCAAGTGGATTCACCCACAAGCATTTCTTTCCTAAGAATGAATAAGTACCTAAGGATTTAGAACCCTTCAGCTCTGAGCCCCATGAAACCACATATTCCTGTTTGTAAACAATAGATGTAAAATAAACAACAATAGCACATGATTGTAAACACGACGAAGCAGAGTACGAGTCAGTGAGTTCCATTGTGTTGGCCCATGTGGTCATGCCAGAAGAACTCAAAAGGACAATGTTTAAAGACCTGGACTGGCCCGGCCGGTGTGGCTCAGCGGTTGAGCATCAATCTAGGATCCAGGAGATCATGGTTCGATTCCTTGTCAGGGCACTTGACTGGGCTGTGGGCTTGATCCCCAGTCGGGGGCGTGCAGGAGGCAGCCGATCAATGGCTCTCTCATCATTGACGTTTCTATCTTTCTATTTCTCTCTCTCCCTCTCCCTTCTTCTCTCTGAAATCAATAAAGACATGTTTGTTTGTTTTTTAAAAAGTACTGATATAATCAAAACATACCTACCCAGTACTTCTATTTTTTATATTTGAACATAGACTTATTTATTGTAGCTGGCATGATTATATATATGAAGCTCATCAAAAGAAAACTTCTACTGTCTGCATTCTCTTTCTGGCCACTATTGTCATTTGTTTCATTTCATGTTTACTGCTGAAAGTTGTTGCGTAGCCAAGAGGGACGTTAAAAATGACCATCCATGGGGCTGTGACATGCCAGGGCAGGCCTGCCTAGCCGCTGGGCTGCAGGCACTCCCAGGTCTCTTTAGGCGGGACCATGTGGGAGGGAGTTTTTCTCCAACTGCTCTTTTCATCCTTATCAGAGGACGTTTTTTCTGTTGCTTTTCAGAGAGGGAGAAAGAAAAACATCGATGTGAGAGAGACACATCGATAGGTTGCTTCCCACACATGCCCCAACCAGGGCTGGGGATCGAGCCTGCAGCCAAGGTACGTGCCCTTGGCCGGAATCGAACCCGGGACCCTTCAGTCCACAGGCTGATGCTCTAACCACTGAGCCAAACCGGCCAGGGCTTTATTGATTTTAGAGCAAGAGAAAGGGGGGGAGAGAGAAACATTGATCAGTTGCCTCCCATACTTGCCCCAAATGGGGATCGAACCTACAACCTTTTGGTGTATGGGTGATGTTCCAATCAACTGAGCCACCTGGCCAGGGCTCCAACATTTTATTTAAATGTTTTCCAGCCCTGGCCAGTTTGGCTCAGTGGCTAGAGCGTCAGCCCGCGGAATGATGGATCCCGAGTTCAGTTCCAGCCAAGGGCATGTACCTCGGTTGCAGGCTTGATCCCCAGCCCAGGTCAGGGCGTGCGCAGGAGGGAACCAATCAATATGTCTCTCTAACATCGAAGTTTCTCTCTCTCTCCCTCCCCCCCACTTCCACTCTATCTGAAAAGCAATGGGGGAAAAATATCCTAGGTTGAGGATTAAAAAAACCCCCACTTTTTCCAAACTAGAAGTAATTTTGAGACAACCTGATCCTGACCATTTAGCACCCTGACTGGAGAGTCCATCTTGGCAGCACAGAAAGGGCTTTGGAGCAACGAGGGAAATCCTGGTATTTAAAAATTAATCCCATAACTAATGAGTGGTAGGTCTTGTTCCCACTTGAGATGAAAATATTGTGGGGATCTTTCTAGCCACCTTCCCAAGCAGGTTACATGGGGGCTTTCACAGGCACGATGCCCTGACCCTGGGGAGAGGGGTAGAGGTGACTGTACTCCCGCTGGCCCCTGGCCTGCAGGCCCTAGCCAGGCTGCCTTGCTGACTCCATCACGGTTGCCCTTGCACAATGAGGAGGTGGACACTCACCAGCCTGATGGGGGGACAGAGTTAAGGTAGTGAGGATCACCCCTAAACTAACCCTGGCAGACAGGGTCAAGCTGAACCCTATTGCAGCCAGTTCTAGATGGATGGGCAGAGCTGGCAGCTTTCCCTGAGGAATAATTTGAAAGGTTACCCAATCAAGGTAAGACCCCCTGCCCTGGCTGGTGTGGCTCAGTGGGTTGGGCATTGTCCCATGCACCGAAAGGTTGACAGTTCATTTCCCGTCAGGGCACATGCCCAGGTTGCTGTCTCAATTCCGAGCAGGGGCTATGCAGAAGGCAGCCAATCAATGTTTCCCTCTCACACCGTTGTTTCCTTCTCTCTCCCTCTCTCCCTTCCTCTCTCTCTCTCTAAAAATCAATAAAATAAGAGTGCCCCTTACCCATCCCCATTCCCCTGCACCAAGCCTGAAATTCTCACCACTGCAATTATTCATCCAGGTATTCTATTACTACTGCTCCTATTACTACAACTGCAGTTTATCCCCTGCTTCCCGGATACTCTTGTGAATGCACAAAAGTGCCACCTGGAGGCACTACCACACTCACCTTCAAAATGACAAGGAGGACCAGCTCCTCTGTGCCCACCCTGGCCTGGTCACACAGAATCCTGGAGGTGAGGGGTGGGCTTACGGGGAGCCATGAATGCGGAGAGACCTGGGACAGTGGGACAGGAGAAAGAGAATGGTAGAAGGAGGGGACAGGCCTGGACTGCCAGGGCAGGGGGGAGGGCTGGTGCCCGGGCAGAGGTGCTAGTCCTCGTTTTGCATGTTTAATCCAGGAGTCTAAAAGTGCCATGTGCCAGGGAGAGCAGATGGTGGCGTAGAGACACTCGAAAGGCAACGGATTTCTTCTTGGAAGCTGTCAAGTTTATTGACTTAAGTTGTGACAAGCTCAAGGGCATTAAGAGATTCTCTCAAAAGGAAATCAAGACTTGGGGTGGTGAACACATAATACAATACACAGATGATATATTATAGAATTGTACCCCTGAAATCTATATAACTTTATTAACCAATGTCACCCCAATAAATTCAATAAAAAAGTTTAAAAAAAGGAAATCAAGCTGCTTCTCCAGATGAGTATTGCTTTTTATTTAAGCAGGGGTCTAAATCTACTGAGGTGAAAGCTACTGGGCCTCACCTCTGGATGAGCAATCTGGGGAGACCTATAAAATACATTGATTGGACTTACTTAACTTATTCTGACCAAAAATAAAACAACTAGACCCATCAGCCAGTCCCCAGGCCTCCCAAGAGAATGCTTACAGGGTAGATTGATTCCTCCTCAGAGATGGTAGTTAATGGGGAAAGCACTGAGCAGGTCAGGGCAAGAGATGCTGCCCAATGACATCCTAGGACAGTGTATCAGGGAAGCCACTTCTTGCCCAGGTGAGCATCCTGAGAGAGGGTCCAGGAGTTCTCTGGGTATAGGCTGCAAGGAGCTAGACAGTTCTGTACAGAAGGTGGTGGGAAGCTGCCAGATTTATATTTACCAGGTAAGAAAGTGTAAGAGAGTTAGGATATTGATGCAGGCCAACTAAGGAGGGCTGTATGGAGAGGAGCAGACAGCCGAGGGAACGAGCCAGCACCCTGGCCTGGAAGTCTGGAGCAGGGCCCTCTAGAGGGCATGCTGTGCGCTCTCCTTTGTGCCAACCGGAAAGACGGAGGAGTTATTCAGTCCAATTCACCAAGTATTTCTCTTGCCTTGAGAAGTAAGACGTGTCCTTACTGGAGGTTATTAGCAGCCTGTTGGGAGACAAGATGTTCCCACTTGAATGAGATAATGACCTGAGACCTCGGACAATGGAACGCCAAGTCAGTGGCACACATTATAAGTGCTGTGAGAATTCAGAAAAAGGGGTGTTCTGTGAGTGCTGGGGGTTTGGAGAGGGTCTCAGAGAAAAAGTGAAACTGAAACTAGGCTTTCAAACTAGGCTTTCCTTGTCTAATTGGGCAATTCCTGAGAAGCGACTGTGAAACACTCAGGAATTTTATCAGATAGCTAATATCTTGAAATCAGCCAATGTGGAATTACACCAAAGAAACTGGTCAATGTCGTCAACCAGGGTGCTTTGGAGGGAATGCAGTTTACCACTGCTTTTAGCCCAACCCAACATTTTTTTTTTTTTCTTTTTTTAATATATCTTTATTGATTTCAGAGAGAGGAAAAGAGAGGGAGAGAGGGAGATAGAAACATCAATGATGAGAGAGTCATTGATCGGCTGCAGCCCACAACACGAGCATGTGCCCTGACTGGGAATCGAACCCCGATCGCCTGGATCCTAGGTTGATGCTCAACCGCTGAGCCACGCCCTGCCGGGCCCAACCCAACATTTCCTTCTGCCCATAGACAATGGGAACTGGAAACTCTCAGCTTTGTTTGGTTTCTCTCCCTTCTGCTTTAAGAGAGGCTCTATAGTGCATTTACGAGGTGGGCTCTGGAGCCGCACCACCTGGGTTCAAGTCTATATCCTACCTGTGGGACCTTGAGAACAGTGATTAATCTCTGTGCCTCATTGATTCCATCTCTAAGGTTGAGGTAGTCATAGCACCTTCCCATAGGATTTCCACGGGCTTAAACAAGTTAATACGTGAGTACACAGAGCAGCGATTGCACATAAAACCTGCTCCATAAATATCAGCTATTATTATTCTAAAACTGAAATATCCTTTAGTTCTCGTACACTGAAGGACCGTGGGATAACATAAACAGCAGTTAAATGTGTGAGCTGTGGGGTCAATGTTTGGCATCTAGCCTGGGCTCTACCAATTACTATCTGTGTGGGCAAGTCACTTAACAGCTACAAGTCTTAGTCTCCTCCTCTATAAAATGGGGATAATGATAGTACCTATATGGTAAAGTATTTGTAAAAGTTAAATGAGACTAATGTTTGTAAAGCATTTAAGAGTGCCTGGAGCAGAGAAAGCATTCAGTAAACGGTAGTCACTGCCATTATTATACTTATTAGCGGTGGTAATAACAGTATTCAGATTGCCACCCGGTTCTGGAGTGCTCTGATTCCTTACAGACTACTTGAAGGTAAAGGGCAAGAAGGAATTCTATCTCTGTCCTGAGGGAGATGACCCAGGGAACTGTATTCAAAGTTTGAACTTGCTCTCTCGCAATGGAAAGAACTTCCATGGAGTTCCATAAAGTTAATTCTTTACCTTCTCAGGCTCAGAATGTCCCCCCAGCCATTTGTCCCTCCCTCCCAGAGCCCAGTCAAGCTCCCCTCCTCATGAAGTCTTCCCTTCCAGTTCCGGACACCAGGCTCTCTCTTCCCCTGAACCTGCTGCTCTTGCCTCTCTGTGGGCATGAAGCCAGAGGGCTGACGTCTGTCCTGTTGTCTCTTCCTGCTCTGCTGCATTTCCCCAAATAAGGTGCGTGTTTTTCAAAAGTAGGAACTGAAAGGAAAAAAAAAAGTAGGTCCATGTGCTCCACAGATCTTAGAAGGATCGAATCTTGTTGAGGCTACAAACTTTGTTCTTTGTTGAGATTGAAAGGCCTGAGCTTTGTCTTCCACGCCAACCCCACTCTTTTTCACCGAGTCCATGTCTATTTCTCAGTTCCTGGAACCCCAGTGCACTGTGAGGTTCTGCTCCTGATCTCTGTGAACTTCCCAGGGTGCCTGAGCCCACTGGTGAGGAGCCCACTGAATGGGAACAGTGCCACTGGCCAGCGTGGGCTTCTGTGAATGACCAGAAGAGAACTAGCTGCCTCCGCTCCAGGACCAGATTTGGATCTAATTTCCTGCCTCTTTGGGTTCCCAGAGAAGTGGCCATTCTAGTGCCAAATGGGTCTTAGTAAGATTCCAATGGAGAGATCTGAGCCCCAGTCCAACCTAACAGCGAGGCAGGTGGGGTCTGTGCTGGGAGTATGGAGAATGACACTACCTTCTCGCTTTTCTTGTGGCTCTCCTTCGGGTCTGGAATCCCCCCTAAATCACTTTCTGTATCTTGGTCTTCAACAATCATCTGTCTGGGAAGCAGATTATTGGAACCATTTCTGTTCCTCTCACCCCTGTTTTATTTTTTAACCCGCAGGGTTAGGCTTTGCGGGGGAGGTTTATATGGAGATACATTGATTGGTGATGAGAAACAGGCTTCTGGGCCACTGAAAGAGAGGACAACTGAATTGGGAACACCTACATCAGGAATAAATCATCTTAAGCATCATGCAAGCACAGTGCATGCAGGCCAAGGGCAACCAGTCATATAGGGGGTGATAAAACTGAGGTCTGGCCTAAGTCCCTGCTTCTTCAGGGAGACGCATTTTGGCCCGAATGTCATGCAGATTGCTCTCTATGTGGGTCCCCAGTCCTGGCTGATATTGCTGCAACCCTATATTAGCTTCTTCGAGTGACATGTGTATCCCTTATATAGAACCTGAAGGGCAGGGAGTAGAAGCCCAGCAGCCCACTGAGGAGGTGAACAGTGGCATACCACAGCCAGCAGCAAGCTAGTTTAGTGCTTGCAGGACAGAGATTAATGACCCCCAACTTTTACAGGGCCTCCCCAGAAGGCACCATTGGAGAGCTGGCAGGAATATTTTGGAAGAGAGAATGAAGCTTCGAGTTTTGAATTTGAAGCGGCCTAGAGAATAAATAGGTAGAAGAGACACTGAGACAGTCCTTTGGGGATCCAACAGAGGCATATCTAGAAGTACTGTCTCCCCATAGCAGCAATTATCTAAAGGGACTCCTAACCCTCTGTAAGGTGAAAATACGAGAAAAAGAGACATCTGCAATATTTTGAACAATTAAATTAATTAATTAAAATGCAAAAAAACCCTCCCCCAAACCCCCATCACCAGTGCAATACCAGAGTGCCTTGGGTGATGTTTACAAACACCTTCAGAGCTGGGAAAGGGAGCAAGGGTTCTTTACTCTTCCTCTAGCCAGTGTCCTTTGACTAGCAAAGTGGTAGACTAAATTAGCCCCCCAGAATGGGAGCAAATGGAACTTCTGGAAGCAGCATTTTCACAGAGTTGGCAGGGATTAGCCAGCCTCTTTCAAAGGTCAAGAAATACAGGAGCCCCTTTCATTTTTTTAATCCTCTTGGTATAATAAAAAAAAGTAGAAATGTCAAAATAGAATTTTAAAAAGTGTGATATTTTTTGAAACATTGTATTTAATACATCAGTGTAATTTAACACCAAAGGCACAGTATTATTAACAAGATAATTATAGAACTTTTGAAAAACATTCATTCATAATGTATTCCAGGCAGTCAGATCTGTATTGGGGACACATTTTAACTCTACGAAGAACACCATCTTTCCATGTTGTTGTAGTGTGCCTCTGAGGCTGGGTCAAATCTTATATTGGAGGCCTTTGGTTGGCCTGGGATAAATGGAATAAATGGTTTCCCCAGCACACTCCTCACCTCCACCAATCTGATAGCCCTGGGTTTAGCAGAAGTAAATAGTTTATATAAGTGTAGCATTTTATGGTGATTCAGAAATCTTAGATAATATTTAATAAAGATTCCTTTGTTGAGGTAGAGAGATTTTAAAGAAGGGATTATTATGGCTCCTGGAGTAGCATTTTGGGGGGCTTTTTTTTACCTCCAGGGCCCAAATTTCATGAACGCATGACCAACAAGATTCAGTTACACACATGTATCTCTAAGAAGCCTAAAAAGACTGAGATAAAATGCTAAGGGAGGGAAATTGTCCTTCCTTACCGATGTATGTGCACGACGCACCTCCAGTGAATCGCTTCAGAGGGCTGGGCCTCACCTGTCCTTCATTCCAGCTGTGCGCAGCTCTGCCGTGTCAGCCAGTCAGTTCCCACAGGTGTGCTAACCACGACCCACCTCAGGTCCATTCGTTGTGCTCCTTGTTTTCTGCCTTCGGCTATCTGAGTGACATTGTGTATGGGGCCACCATGGTAATGTCCTTGGCACTCATGCATGGGCAACATTGACATCCATGGGGAGAAACTTTGCCCAGTGGTCTGGGGGACAATGGAGAACTGTTGCCCCTTGGTTCCCGCATTGGTTGGTGCTAAGATACCTTTCTGACAGCAACTCCACGGTCTCCAGGGATTGCACAAGCCATAGTGTGTATTAGTTCTTTTATTTCCCCCCTCTTCACTCCACCACTTCCTCACTTCTATCCCTTCCCTTCCCCAGGAAAGAAAGTGCACTTAGGCCTCTGTCTTAGGCTCTGCTCTCTGCAAAACCCAAAACTTTTTCGTAAGAACGGATGGTGTACTTGACCTTCCTCACCTATTTTATTGCAATCTATTTTTTCAAACTAAGTGCAAGATTTAATATGGAGATTTGTGCGACCTATTAAAATATTTTTAATTCTGATTTTGTCATTTAACAGTGCTAGCTATCCTTCATAGCCTTGAGTTATCTACAAATTTGTTCAGAAAATTTATTGGCCGTTTAAAAAAAGCCATCAACAAGCAGCCTCTGAACCTCATCTCACGCTTCACTCTCCTTGATAACTACCCTCTGGCGGCCTGACCTCCTACAAGTGCACAGATGGGCCCGCTCTTCCCCCCAGGGCCTTGCACTCCTGTTACTTCTGCTCAGCACCCCCTTCCCTCAGGCTCTTCACATGACCATCTCTCTGTCATGCTTTAGGACTCAGCTTAAATGTCACTTCTCAAAGAGGACTTTCATGGCCACCGTGTTTCTGTCATAGCACTTATCCCAATCCATGGGGACAATGGGTCCATCCATTAGTGGGTTTTTTTTTATTGTTCATTGCCCTAATGAGAATGAAATCTCCAGGAAGGCAGGGATGTTGGCTGTTTTCTTTGCTGCTGCATCCCTAATGCTGAGCCCAGGCTCTGACACCCTGCAGGAGCTCAGTAAATATCTGACTCCTCCCCTCCACTTGTGTGTTATATTCATCCCTCTCACTCACTCAAGGGCATTGCTCCACCAGTTCTCCCTCCTCCCTCCTGTATCACCATTATCCCCTTTTTTACTGGATCATTCCCATCAGCAGACAAATTTGCTATAATTTCTCCTGTCTTAAAAAGCAAAACAAAACAAACCAACAAACAAAAAACAGTCTTGGCCTACCTCCTTTTTCAGTTGACACAATACATATTTTATTTATTGTCTGTCACCCTTACTAGATAAGAAGCCCCATGAGTGAAAGACGTGTGTTTGTTTTATTTTTTGCTATATTTTTAGTGCCTCAAAAGTGCCTGGCACATAGTAGGCACTCAGTAAAAAATTTGTTGACTGAATTAATTCTTTTGCAGAATGAATGACTAATACAATAGAGCCTTTTTTAATTGAGAAAAACATCAGTCTAGATCTTGAGCAATGTCTAAATAACTTAAAACATCAACATCCAACATAGAAAGCAAATATACACAAGACAGCTCTGCAGAGAGCTAATTGTGTGAGCGATATGGGGAAGAATTCTCTCCCTTTCTCTGCCTTCTAATGTGGAAAGCTCAGCAGGGCAGTTTGATGCAGAAGGGAAAACCAGTGAGAGACTCTTCAGCATTTAGAGGTGAAAAAAACTAAAGCCAGAAGCAATAACTTTTCCAAAACTCTGCCTTCTCCCATCTATGGTGTGGGGCATAATCCTCTACAAAACACATCCAGATAACTATCTCACAGTAAAACAGAAGTTCTTACCCTTATTTAGAATTGCTTTCTAGAAAATTGGCATGCAATAATAGTGCCAACCAGGAGATGGCGACTCGCCTTTCTCTCTAGGAGGGTTACACTACGCGGCTGCCTAAGGTAGAGAGCAGCTGCGACCTGGCCAGGCCTGCAGGCTGGGTCAGCCGGGGCCTCGAGGGAGGAGAGCCCGGCGAGCAGGGCTCTGTCTCAGAATGCCTCATTCTCGTTGGCTGGGCCCCCATGAGTAAAATAGTTGTTGCTGAACAAGATACATGTTTAAGGCTTCAGATGTAAGAGCAACTACAAATCCAGCACGGCTGGCAGGTCCACAGTCAGGATCCTTATCTCAAATTCAGGGAGTTTGAAAATCTAGGGCAGTTCCTTGGCAACTCAGCACTGACGGTCCTTTTGTTGGACTTTTCTTAGGCTTAGGCAACAGCCTCTGAGAGCCAACAAGATTTCTTCCAAGATGAAGACTCTACCTGGCTGGCACTCTCGCACCCGAATTATTAACCTGGGCTTTGTGGTCTACCAGTCGCTGCCATTGGGTGTAAAACTGTGTGTGAGGGCTGGAGGTGGGCGATGCGCTGTTACTTACAGTTTCTAGAGAGGCAGTTCATTGTTTCCATCTGTCTCTCAGAGGGCTCCATGATTAAAAAAAAAAGGTTAAGAAACTACTCTAAAAATTCCCCTAGAAGCCTCACTGATTCTTTGCCCCAAACAGTCCCCTGAGATACTCTATTTCTCCATTTTTCGTTAAGAGCTGTATCAGTCAGGGACCGGCCAGGAGACAGAAACATCATCAGTTATTTACACAGAGAAGGTAATATAATAACTGTTAGCTAAGTACAAAGTTGTCAACTAGGTTCGGAAAGAGGCGGGAATTGTTAAAACTTAGAAACCTTACAGACTTTGAGGAGGAGGTGCTGCTCAGCTGAGTGGCATCCCTGAGGTGGAGAGGGGTCCCGTGGGGACCTGGTGTCTCCTGGGAGTGGGGAGTGTGAGTGTTGGAAAGACTGCACACTGCATGCAAATGCTGTCATAAGAAGGGACTGCCACTGCCAGGGTGAAGAGGGGAGACTAGCGTGACATGTTTAGGAACAAGAAACTCATGGGAAGCAGATAGGAAGGAATGAGTCCTAACTTTTTCCTGCAGCTTTGCTGTCTCCCTCTGGTGCTTCCCCTTGGAAGAGCTAACTTGGAGCCAGCTGGCAAAGCTGCAATGTTTTGCAGAATCCCAGCTCCAGTGTCACAAGGCTGGGTACAGAAGGGTAGGTGTGGAGCTGAGAGACAATAAGGTCAGAAGCTCTCTTAAAATACATTGTTTACGGTAATATTCATAGCCATTATCCAATCCACTCATCCAAAGAGAGTCAAACTCTTAATAGATTCATCATTGGGTGTTGGGGGCACATGTAGTGGATTTTTAAACAGAGTTTGGGATTCCCAAAGGTTAGGCATCTGCCTCTATAGTCTTGCAGCAATGAGAGCAGTGGTGGCTCTGACCATTTTTAATCTTGGCTTCCAACTGGATGGGGAGCAATGGAAACCCCTTGACCATGGCTTCACAGTGGCTGCAGACACTGGCCTATTAATATAGTTGGTGTCACCTCTTCAGTGAAGTCTTCTAGGATTCTGAACCAGAGTCTAGCTCATAAACCACAGCCCATTCTTTCTCTGGGCGTTAGGAAATCTCCTAGTATTGGAAGTATAAATGATCATCATGCTGAATAAACATGACTCATGGAGTGTAATCAAAGTAAATTAGTTTTGGTCTCCCACTGTCCTTTCTAATTTATTCAGGGGAGTGAACTTTTTCCTGCCCCAGATAAAATTTAAGGCAAGTCCCATGAGTTTCTGGTGACACTCAGTAATACCAATAATCCTCTGGTCACTTCAAATCACATAGTATAAATTTAATAATTGAAATACTCAGTCTCATAATTTCTTGCTTTGAAGTTGAAGCTTCCCACCCTTACAACAAGGAAACTGGCAAATGTCGTAAACCAGGGCTTGGGGTGGGGTAGAGAGGGCCGGTTTACCAGCACATCACTACTTCTAGCTCAACCAAGCATTTCCTTCTGCCCACAGACAACGACTAGAAACTCTCAGTTTTATTTGGCTTATTTCTCTCCCTTAGCTTTAAGAAAAACTGTATAGTGCAGTGAAGAGGTGGGTTCTGGAGCCACACCACCTGGGTTCAAGTCCACATCCTACCTATGGGACCTTGAGAATACTGCTTAATCTCTGCCTCATTGATTCCATCTCTGAGGTCGACGTAGTCGTAGCACCTTCTCATAGGATTTCCATGGGCTTAAACAAGTTAATTCATATAAAGTACTTATATCAGTGCCTGCACCTAAATGGTGGTCCACAAACATTACCTATTCTTATTCTAAAATGGAAATATCCTTTAGTTCTCTTATTTCGTCTGTGTAGTTAAAAGAGGCAAACATCTGGTAACCAACTTAATCACTGCGCAGCTTGCTGAACAGAAGCATCACTAATCTACCACCCTTTTAAGTGAGTGTCTATCAGGTCAAGTCATGTCCTCTTCTTCTCAAAGAAATAGCAATGACACGTGATAAAAAGACTATTGCTATTATTATTCCAAAATGTGGGTACTGGCTTTCCATCTCAATCCCTTCACTGCCCACCCTATCTCGGGTGAGGCCCACATCTGGCTACATACTCACATATCCTCTGTTGTGACAATTTGGGGGACACAAGCTTTCCATAACTACCTCCCCTTGACCTTCCTTTTAATCCACCTTCAAAGCCATAATCAGCCAATTACTTGTCATTTAGATTTTCTAAGTGGGAATTGGATACCTGTACACTGTGTCCCCTAAGCTACAAGGGGCATATTAATGTGGACAAATTGAATCTCCTTTTCTGAAGCTTGCGACAAGGCCCCTGTACTCCCTTCTCTGCCCTGTGGGTGGGAATGGACTCATGGTACACCAAAAACTTTGTCCAGAAATCCTCTTTTCTCATCTGCAAATTACTGGCCACTTTGTCACCATGAATG